>NC_060148.1:82298441-82624941 GCF_021461385.2 Schistocerca piceifrons
TTGCGATCAAATGTTTAAGGTTCCCATTGGAGCGGCACGTCCTTTCGTCTACTAATCGCACGGTTTTGCGATGCGGTCGCAAAACACAGACACTAAACTTATTACAGTGAACAGAGACGTCAATGAACGAACGGACAGATAATAACTATGCAAAAATAAAGAAAGTAAAATTTTCACTTGTGTTAAGACTTGAACCAATAACCTCTCCTTCTGCAGCTGCTCACGCTACCACGAGACCACGGCGTTCCTGAGCTCACGTGCTTCTTGATGTTGCCTATGTGGCGCATGGACTACTCAGTTTGTATATTTTGCTTATTTTTTTCATAGTTCCACACAACTTCTTCCTGTTTTCTCAACTGATCTGTGTTCGGTTTATCAAGGCCTATCCACTGTGCCAAGTTGTAACTAAATCTGAGAGGGTGCGATGGGGAGGTTCCCTTGTCAGTTGTGCCCTAGTCGGGTGAAGTGGAGGTTAGCTTGTGGCTGGGTCCGTTGACTGTCTGTCGGTTGGGTTGTCGTCGGATCGTGAATAGTTGGCCCGACTGCCTGTCTCACCTAAGCGAGCGTTAGTGTTTGAATTACAGGCCGACCCTCGAACATCTGGGCGCCATTGTGTGTACACCCTTATTTTTTTAAATTTATTCTTGTTGTTGGTACTTGTATGGCTTCTAGCCGGTTTTGTGTTTTAAATTACAATTGTTTTACTCCTAAGAGCTTCGGCCTAGTTTAAAGTACTGTTTCACGTAAGCCTTGTGGAATTTAAAAAAATTTTTGAATTTTTCAGTCTTCGGCCTTCAGCCGATTTGAATTTAACTTGTTTGCACGCATCTCGTGGTCGTGCGGTAGCGTTCTCGCTTCCCACGCGCGGGTTCCCGGGTTCGATTCCCGGCGGGGTCACGGATTTTCTCTGCCTCGTGATGGCTGGGTGTTGTGTGCTGTCCTTAGGTTAGTTAGGTTTAAGTACTTCCAAGTTCTAGGGGGCTGATGCTCATGGATGTTAAGTCCCATAGTGCTCAGAGCCATTTGAACCATTTGTTTACTTTAACCTATTGAATTTTTAAATCTGCAGCAGGTTTGAGTTTCAGTTGTGTGTTCTTAAGGCATTCAGCCTAAATTAAAGAACTGTTTCATGTACGGACTTTGGAATTAAAAAAAA
Source organism: Schistocerca piceifrons (assembly GCF_021461385.2). Classification (NCBI taxonomy): domain Eukaryota; kingdom Metazoa; phylum Arthropoda; class Insecta; order Orthoptera; family Acrididae; genus Schistocerca; species Schistocerca piceifrons. The sequence goes on from NC_060148.1 coordinate 82,299,598, forward strand.
ATTAATGTTTTGGAGTTTTATGTGTTCGGCGTTCAGCCGATTTTAATTTAATTTGTTTAGTTCAGCCTAACGCAGGAACTGTTTTAAGATAAGGCTTCCCTTTTAAATTTCTGCCGACCAATGTGGCCGAGCGGTTCTAGGCGCTACAGTCCGGATCCGCGCTGCTGCTACAGTCGGAGGTTCGAATCCTGCCTCAGGCATGAATGTGTGTGGTGTCCTTGGGTTAGTTAGTTTAAGTAGTTCTAAGTTCTCGGGGACTGATGACCCCAGATGTTAAGACTCATAGTCCTCAGAGCCATTTGAACCATTTTTGATTTTAAATTTCTGATTATGCTTGCGTTTTAAGTTGTTAGTCTTCAGCCGTTTTTAAATAAAAGTGCCTTTCAACCAGTAATTAAGTCCCAAAGATTAAAGCTGTGCGTTTAAAAACTTTTTGGGCTCTTGTAATGTTTGATCAAATAATAAAGCAGTATGTTTGAGTGTGTACTGGCAGCCCCTTATTTTGGTTCAAAATGGCTCTGAGCACTATGACATTTCTAAGGTCATTAGTCCCCTAGAACTACTTAAACCTAACTAACCTAAGGACATCACACACATTCATGCCCGAGGCAGGACTCGAACCTGCGACCGCAGCGGTCATGCGGTTCCAGACTGTAGCGCCTAGAACCGCTCGGCCGCCCGGCTGGCCCTTATTTTGGCCCCTTTCCACAATTTATTCTATCTGCCCTGTTCTGCGAGTTAAGAAGGACATTTCAATAATGGTGAAATTTCTTCAGCTTACATCCTTATTGTAGCTCACAACTGTTGTAACTGGTCCTTGATATATTGGATACTGGCATTGGAATGGAGTTGATGCCGAAGCTGATTCCACACGTGTTCTATCGCGAACACATCTGGACATCTTGCTGGCCATGGCAGTATCTCAACACCACACAGACAGACTTCCAGATGCCAGTGTGGTGGTGCCCCATCCTGTTGGTAAATGAAGTCGTTCGAATCGGTCTCCAACTGTGCGAAAAGAAAGTTCCCAAGCGTATCGAGATATGTGCTTCCTGTAACGGTGTTATCGGCAAAAAGAAAAATGGATCGTACACCTTTTCCCGTGAAACTGCACAAAACACATTAACACCTTTGTGCATGAGCAGTGTCATGCTGAAAAATGTCACCACGATACTGTTCCATGAGAGGTCAGACATGAGGATGCAGTGTTGTTGTTGTTGTGGTGCCCGCATCTCGTGGTCGTGCGGTAGCGTTCTCGCTTCGCACGCCCGGGTTCCCGGGTTCGATTCCCGGCGGGGTCAGGGATTTTCTCTGCCTCGTGATGGCTGGGTGTTGTGTGCTGTCCTTAGGTTAGTTAGGTTTAAGTAGTTCTAAGTTCTAGGGGACTGATGACCATCGATGTTAAGTTCCATAGTGCTCAGAGCCATTTTTTTGTTGTTGTGGTCTTCAGTCCAGAGACTGGTTCGATGCAGCTCTCCATGCTACTCTATCCTGTGCAAACTTCTTCATCTCCCAGTACCTACTGCAACCTACATCCTTCTGAATCTGCTTAGTGTATGCATCTCTTGGTCTCCCTCTACGGTTTTTACCCTCCACGCTGCCCTCCAATACTAAATTTGTGATCCCTTGATGCCTCAGAACATGTCCTACCAACCGGTCCCTTCTTCTTGTCAAGTTGTGCCACAAACTCCTCTTCTCCCCAGTTCTATTCAATACCTCCTCATTAGTTACGTGATCTACCCGTCTAATCTTCAGCATTCTTCTGTAGCACCACATTTCTAAAGCTTCTATTCTCTTCTTGTCCAAACTATTCAGTATGTCCGTAATTTACTGCTGTGCCCTCAGAGTTCGCTCAATCATTAACAGCTGTGACCAGAAGGCATACCCAATGACTTCCCATGTTATGGCGCTGGGAGTAGCATTGCTGTGCCGCTCCAACACTCTGCAATAATGGCACCTCTCCGCATATTCATTCCATACTCGCCGACGATGATGGTCTGAGGTAGCCCAGAAGTGCGATTCATCACTGAGCGATGTCATCAGCAACTGATGCTTCCCGATCACGCCACCAGTCTGTACTACATTCAGCATAAGAATAAACCTCATGCAAACAATACGGCATGTATCCAGAATGAGATTTTCACTCTGCAGCGGAATGTGCACACTCCGCAGCAGGCTGTGGCTAAGCCATGTCTCCGCAATATCCTTTCTTTCAGGAGTGCTAGTTCTCCAAGGTTCGCAGGAGAGCTTCTGTAGAGTTTGGAAGGTAGGAGACGAGGTACTGGCAGAAGTAAAGCTGTGAGGACGGGGCGTGAGTCGTGCTTCGGTAGCTCAGATGGTAGAGCACTTGCCCGCGAAAGGCAAAGGTCCCGAGTTCGAGTCTCGGTCGGGCGCACAGTTTTAATCTGCCAGGAAGTTTCATATCAGCGCACATCCGCTGCAGAGTGAAACTCTCATTCTGGAAACATCCCCCAGGCTGTGGCTAAGCCATGTCTCCGCAATATCCTTTCTTTCAGGAGTGCTAGTTCTGCAAGGTTCGCAGGAGAGCTTCTGTAAAGTTTGGAAGGTAGGAGACGAGATACTGGCAGAAGTAAAGCTGTGGGTACCGGGCGTGAGTCGTGCTTCGGTAGCTCAGATGGTAGAGCACTTGCCCGCGAAAGGCAAAGGTCCCGAGTTCGAGTCTCGGTCGGGCGCACAGTTTTAATCTGCCAGGAAGTTTCATATCAGCGCACACTCCGCTGCAGAGTGAAACTCTCATTCTGGAAATATCCCCCAGGCTGTGGCTAAGCCATGTCTCCGCAATATCCTTTCTTTCAGGAGTGCTAGTTCTGCAAGGTTCGCAGGAGAGCTTCTGTAGAGTTTGGAAGGTAGGAGACGAGGTACTGGCAGAAGTAAAGCTGTGAGGACCGGGCGTGAGTCGTGCTTCGGTCGCTCAGATGGCAGCCGGCACGGTAGCTCAACGTGTTCGGTCAGAGGGTTAGCTTCCCTCTGTAATAAAAAAAACTGAGTTAATAGATCAACAACGAACTTAAAAGGGTGTATTACGACGTCCGCCCCGATCAGATTCAACGAACAAAAACGAATAAAATGAGATTAAAAAAAAAAGAAAAAGAAAAAAAGATGGTAGAGCACTTGCCCGCGAAAGGCAAAGGTCCCGAGTTCGAGTCTCGGTCGGGCGCACAGTTTTAATCTGCCAGGAAATTTCATATCATCGCACACTCCGCTGCAGAGTGAAAATCTCATTCTGGAAACCGTAGAACGTTTATCAAATTTCGCAGCGAGCGAGGTGGCGCAGTGGTTAGTGCACTGGACTCCCATTCGGGAGGACGACGGTTCAAACCCGCGTCCGGCCATCCTGATTTAGGTTTTCCGTCATTTTCCTAAATCGCTTCAGGCAAATCCCGAGATGGTTCCTTTGAAAGGGCACCACCTATTTCTTTCCCCGTCCTTCCCAATCCGATGGGACCGATGACCTCGCTGTTTGGTCCCCTCTTCCCAAACCAACCAACGAACCAAATTTCGCTGTAGTACGATAATTACAGACCACACTGGACCTCAGTGGGTAGCTGCACTTTAATCATAAGCAACCGGTATTCGTGGAGATCGGCAGTGGGGGAGGGGTGAGAGTTAGTAGCAATCTGTAATCTTCCCCTCTCCCCGTACCGTCGGTCGACAATTTCATTGCTCTCGTTCCGATATCAACACTAGAGCTCAAGGCTCGTCCCCCACTACGTTCTTTGATGCACCGGCGTTTCGTGTGAAACGCACGTTTCGTCAGCCCCCCTTTTATTCCAGTTCTGATGAGATGGCCAGAGAGATTCTGAGGCATTTAGCGCCAGACCACAAGCGCGTTCCAAACTGAAACTTGCGTCCCCGTCAGACGGGTTTTCGGATCGCTCTTATTTCGGCAGACTCCCTAATTGGGCTGGCCCAGAAACGTGGCGGAGGGGAAAAGCACTCTCCACCGAACACCTCAGACGCAGCCAGTCCGTGCGGTTGGCTGCTGCTACTGACTGCGCCTGACCTTGCGAAGAGACAAAAACAATCGCAAGCGTCGTTCACATTCGCGATCTACTGCCGTCGGCCGCACGGCCAGTGGAAACTTACTGCGAATCAACACCGCGTACAAATGGCGGGGAACAAAGTGGACACGATTTACACTACTGGCCATTAAAATTGCTATACCACGAAGGTGACGTGCTACAGACGCGAAATGTAACCGACAGGAAGAAGATGCTGTGATATGCAAATGATTAGCTTTTCAGAGCATTCACACAAGGCTGGCGCCGGTGGCGACACCTACAACGTGCTGACACGAGGAAAGTTTCCAACCGATTTCTCATACACAAACAGCAGTTGACCGGCGTTGCCTGGTGAAACGTTGTTGTGATGCCTTGTGTAAGGAGGACAAATGGGTACCATCACGTTTCCGACTTTGATAAAGGTCGGATTGTAGCCTATGGCGATTGCGGTTTATCGTATCGCTACATTGCTGCTCGCGTTGGTCGAGGTCCAATGACTGTTACCAGAATATGGAATCGGTGGGTTCAGGAGGGTAATACGGAACGCAGTGCTGGATCCCAACGGCCTCGCATCACTAGCGGTCGAGATGACAGGCATCTTATCCGCACGGCTGTAACGGATCGTGCAGCCACGTCTCGATCCCCGAGTCAACAGATGGGGACGTTTGCAAGACAACAACCATCTGCACGAACAGTTCGACGACGTTTGCAGCAGCACGGACTGTCAGCTCGGAGACCGTGGCTGCGGTTACCCTTGACGCTGCATCACAGACAGGAGCGCCTGCGATGGTGTACTCGACGACGAACCTGGGTGCACGAATGGCAAAACGTCATTTTTTCGGATGAATCCAGGTTCTGTTTACAGCATCACGATGGTCGCATCCGTGTTTGGCGACATCGCGGTGAACGCACACTGGAAGCGTGTATTCGTCATCGCCATACTGGCGAATCACCCGGCGTGATGGTATGGGGCGCCACTGGTTACACGTCTCTGTCACCTCTTATTCGCATTGACTGCACTTTGAACAGTGGACGTTACATTTCAGATGTGTTACGACCCGTGGCTCTACCCTTGATTCCATCCATGCGAAACCCTACATTTGAGAAGGATAATGCACGACCCCATGTTGCAGGTCCTGTACGGGCCTTTCTGGATACAGAAAATGTTCGACTGTTGCCGTGGCCAGCACATTCTCTAGGTCTCTCAGCAGTTGAAAATGTCCGGTCAATGGTGGCCGACCAACTGGCTCGTCACAATACGCCAGTCACTACTCTCGATGAACCGTGGTATCGTGTTGAAGCTGCATGGGCAGCTGTACCTGTACACACCATCGAAGCTCTATTTGAGTCAATGCCCAGGCGTATCAAGGCCGTTATTACGGCCAGAGGTGGTTGTTCTGGGTACTGATTTCTCAGGATCTACGCACCCAAATTGCGTGGAAATGTAATCACATGTCAGTTCTAGTATAGTATATTTGTCCAATGAATACCCGTTTATCTTCTGCATTTCTTTTTGGTGTAGCAATTTTAATGGCCAGTAGTGTATTAATACCTGCCGTCGAGGAAAACGGCGCTCACTACATTAGACGGCGTACGATCAGTAGGGACAGAAGCAACATCTAGAAGATAGGAAGTAAAGCAATCTGACAAGTCTTCAACTACTACAAGATATGGGCACCACGCGGGCAGTTCTGGCGATGCACTTGACAACAGGCGCGAGGCCTTTAAAAAAAAAATTTAAAAAAATTTAAAAAAAGAGCGCTTTGTTTGGATCTTTCGATCCAGAACAAGCGGCAGTGTAAAAAGGTGGAAGATGTCGAAAAATATGAGAGAGACTGCAGCGAGCTAGAGGGAAAGACGGGTAATGTATTATATGTACAACAAGCAAGGGAATAATAACAAGGAAACCTCCCCACCCCATGGTACTAGAGAGAGCTGTAGAGGGCAGAAACTATAAAGGAAGTCAGAGATTGGAATACATCCAGCAAATAATTGACGAGTAGGCTGCAAGTCTTCTCTGAGATGAAACGGTTAGCACAGGTTAGAAATCACTGGCGGGCCGCATCAAACAAGTCATGAGACTCTTCCTAGGAAAAAAAGGTAAAGACCGTCAATTGCACCAAAGTACCGTCTGGACACTAACGAAAAAGACAGGAACAAAAATTAAGGGCAGGAAAGCAAGAGCAGTAATGCTGAGCTTCGTTTTAAATGTGCCCTTACTACACTCCTGGAAATGGAAAAAAGAACACATTGACACCGGTGTGTCAGACCCACCATACTTGCTCCGGACACTGCGAGAGGGCTGTACAAGCAATGATCACACGCACGGCACAGCGGACACACCAGGAACCGCGGTGTTGGCCGTCGAATGGCGCTAGCTGCGCAGCATTTGTGCACCGCCGCCGTCAGTGTCAGCCAGTTTGCCGTGGCATACGGAGCTCCATCGCAGTCTTTAACACTGGTAGCATGCCGCGACAGCGTGGACGTGAACCGTATGTGCAGTTGACGGACTTTGAGCGAGGGCGTATAGTGGGCATGCGGGAGGCCGGGTGGACGTACCGCCGAATTGCTCAACACGTGGGGCGTGAGGTCTCCACAGTACATCGATGTTGTCGCCAGTGGTCGGCGGAAGGTGCACGTGCCCGTCGACCTGGGACCGGACCGCAGCGACGCACGGATGCACGCCAAGACCGTAGGATCCTACGCAGTGCCGTAGGGGACCGCACCGCCACTTCCCAGCAAATTAGGGACACTGTTGCTCCTGGGGTATCGGCGAGGACCATTCGCAACCGTCTCCATGAAGCTGGGCTACGGTCCCGCACACCGTTAGGCCGTCTTCCGCTCACGCCCCAACATCGTGCAGCCCGCCTCCAGTGGTGTCGCGACAGTCGTGAATGGAGGGACGAATGGAGACGTGTCGTCTTCAGCGATGAGAGTCGCTTCTGCCTTGGTGCCAATGATGGTCGTATGCGTGTTTCGCGCCGTGCAGGTGAGCGCCACAATCAGGACTGCATACGACCGAGGCACACAGGGCCAACACCCGGCATCATGGTGTGGGGAGCGATCTCCTACACTGGCCGTACACCACTGGTGATCGTCGAGGGGACACTGAATAGTGCACGGTACATCTAAACCGTCATCGAACCCATCGTTCTACCATTCCTAGACCGGCAAGGGAACTTGCTGTTGCAACAGGACAATGCACGTCCGCATGTATCCCGTGCCACCCAACGTGCTCTAGAAGGTGTAAGTCAACTACCCTGGCCAGCAAGATCTCCGGATCTGTCCCCCATTGAGCATGTTTGGGACTGGATGAAGCGTCGTCTCACGCGGTCTGCACGTCCAGCACGAACGCTGGTCCAACTGAGGCGCCAGGTGGAAATGGCATGGCAAGCCGTTCCACAGGACTACATCCAGCATCTCTACGATCGTCTCCATGGGAGAATAGCAGCCTGCATTGCTGCGAAAGGTGGATATACACTGTACTAGTGCCGACATTGTGCATGCTCTGTTGCCTGTGTCTATGTGCCTGTGGTTCTGTCAGTGTGATCATGTGATGTATCTGACCCCAGGAATGTGTCAATAAAGTTTCCCCTTCCTGGGACAATGAATTCACGGTGTTCTTATTTCAATTTCCAGGAGTGTATAAGTAAACTAGAGCAAAATTCGTCTACTTATTTTAGTGTCTCGTTTCCCAATTCCCTCTGTATCGCCTGATTTAATACGATTACATTTCATTCCCTCGTTTTACTTTTGATTATGTTCATCTTGTAACCTCTTGTCGAAACACTACACATTCCGTACAACAGATGTCCCAAGTCTTTTTCCATCTCTTGAAAAATTACAATATGTCGATAAACCTTACAGTTTTAATATCTTCTCATTGTCAGAGAACTTTAAATTTGTCATTGGTTTGCTTCACAGCTTGCTCTACGTTGAAGAAATATGCGTTGACTGTACCATGTTTGAGATTTTATTGATTATAGCCTAAAGAGTAAGGCACAGAATTATTTAAATACTGCCATCCTCGAGGGCACTGTTGTTGTTTTTATTATCTGATTAAAAGTCCGGAAAGACTGAGAAAAATACACCTCCACTTAATTTTCTAAACGTCTGTAAGTGGTACAAATTAGGGATCTGGAGCTCTAAGTTGTACCAGTCGGTGCATAAATTGTACCACCATACAAACTGTATCCCTGACCTTAAATATATGTACTAGTCTAAGTTGAAGGAAATGTTCTCTATTTCAGTTCTTACATCACTATTTGCAGGCACTGCAACATAACTTTTTCATTCCTTCCATCCCTCTCCCTGCACATTTTGCACGAAACTACATTTCGCGTTTCATGCATCTGCTCATTTCTTACATTCGATCTTCCTCGCTATAGGATTCCTCTGTGTTACCAACGTGTTCTTGTGCTGGCTTCCCCACAGAGTCTCCAAAACACTTCCTTCTGACGGGTGGAGTTATAATTCTAGATTTATTCGCCGTGGCTTCGGTTTTCTTTTATTTGTATGGCCTGCTCGTCACCTCACAGGCTCCTTGGATAGGCCCTGATGTTTTGCTTGTAACTTTCATTATTTCCCTCTGATTCACCGAGATTTCTTGGATGGACACCTTCAGCTCGGTTGTTACCTGCCAAGGCTTCTTCTGCATTCAAATGAAGGGGTAACCGTTTCCTTCTGCAATGCCGAGCGCACGTTTTCTTACGTCCGACATTTTTAAACCTAACATCATCTGTTGAAATGTGAGAATATGGTCTTCCAATTAGTTTTCAATTTGGTTGGAAAACACGTTACTGCGACTACAAATTTTTACATCCTTGTATGCGTTTCCGTGTTTGTTTTCAGCGTACCTCTTTACTGTTGGCTTAGGTACATTTTATATGAGTTATAGCGTCCGCAGTGCTATATTACGAAAAGACTTAAAAAACAGTATTTATAAAGAAGAGACATTTCAAAATTGAATAATATATTTTTATCATGTAGCCGTAAAATAATAATTTCTCTGTCCAAGTTTCAAATGCAAAGAAATAATTTATGACAAAATGATCTAAAGAGACGAAAACATACGCTCTTTTGTTAATTTTTTTAGTCGACTTCACTTCTTCACTTGTCTTGATGATGTATAGGCGGACATCTTGCGAGTGCTGGCAAATGTAAGCATATCTGTGTGAGTTAAGCAGATAATATATTAATTGAATATTATTGTGCACTTTTAATTTGTAAGAGGTGATCCCGATTTCGTGTCCGCCTTCCTTGAATTAACCTGCATTCAAGTAATTTACAGTTCAACAATCGCAGCGGCCGATGCAGCCAACGACGCAATTACGTGGCGATATTAACCTATGAAAAATCAGCGGAAGCGGAAAACTCGCGCGCTATTAACATAATATTAATTTTTCTCCACAGCCGCCCGACGTTGCAGAAAATACTTAGCTTTAAGATTCTTATTTTCAGTACCATAGCCGAGACCCAGAGCCAGGACTCTGACTACAATACAATGGTTAACGGAGGTAAGAAAAATACTCTCGCGCGTATGTGGGCCGCAATTTTAATTAATAACTAAAGACTTCTTGCTTTAAAGTGAACTGACTAGCCGAGGAAATTAATATGAAAAGTTTATTACATTGTACAACTTATGTGCTCATGTTTTAAGATTCAGCGAGTCTAACATTCATTAACGTAACAAATAATTTAAGATTAATATTGTTAAAAAGGAGAACTTCAGGAAAGCATTTAATCGTAAAATCAAAATTAAATGAAATATCATTTTTGTTAAGGCCCACCACGTAATCCGGCAACAATCAAAAAATAATAATATATATTAAATTACGACGGCCGACGGACGCGAGAGTGTGCACATTCATTTAACCCATGATCGCCAACACTCGATTTGTTTAAAAAAAAAAAAAATTTAGACGTCTTAAAAGTTATTTTAACGCTTTTTTTCGTCAGAGGTTTGGGTACGGTGTATCGTCGCTACCATCACAAGTCAAACACTGGTCATATACTATTGTAGCTAAATGCAATTAATATCTACTCCACTTTCCATAATGCCTTTCTATTGCCATACCGTAAAACAAAATATTTATTTAATTAATTATTCGAGATATTATTCTAGACAAACAATGCAACAGATAACTCACCATATCATTTATAAATATTATTTTGCACTGATAATGCTGAACGTAGTTTTCATAGGTCCACCATATGAGCACGTTTCTTAGATTTTAGCAGTACAAAACCAAAAACTTATAGCGGTGCAGTGTAGGAAACATCGCTATTTTTTCTTTCTTAATTTCCTACAAAGGAGCCAGGACCAATATAGATTCATAACTGTCCAAAAACTGAGGTTACTTCACGTATATTCATCCATAAATGAAACATCACGACGGCCGCTGTGGCCGAGCGGTTCTAGGCGCTTCAGTCCGTAACCGCGCTGCTGCTACCGTCGCAGGTTCGAATCCTGCCTCGGGCATGGATGTGTGTGATGTCCTTAGGTTAGTTAGGTTTAAGTAGTTCCAAGTCTAGGGGACTGATGACCTCAGATGTTAAGTCCCATAGTGCTTACAAGGGAACCTCCCCATCGCACCCCCCTCAGATTTAGTTATAAGTTGGCACAGTGGATAGGCCTTGAAAAACTGAACACAGATCAATCGAGAAAACAGGAAGAAGTTGTGTTGGACTGTGAAAAAATAAGCAAAATATACAAACTGAGTAGTTCATGGGAAGATAAGCAACGTCAAGGACACTGGGAACGCAGGAGCGCGGTGGTCTCGTGGTAACGCGAGCAGCTGCGGAACGAAAGGTCCTAGGTTCAAATCTTCCCTCCAGTGAAAAGTTTAATTTTTCATTTTCAGTTTATGTGACAAACTCTTATGTTTTCATCACTTTTTTGGGAGTGATTATCACATCCACAAGAGAACCTAACTCCGACAAGGTAGAAGAATCTTTTTACCCATTCGCCAAGTGTACAAGTTAGGTGGGTCGACAACATATTCCTGTCATGTGACGCACATGCCGTCACCAGTGTCGTATAGAATATATCAGACGTGTTTTCCTGTGGAGGAATCGGTTGACCTATGACCTTGCGATCAAATGTTTAAGGTTCCCATTGGAGAGGCACGTCCTTTCGTCTACTAATCGCACGGTTTTGCGATGCGGTCGCAAAACACAGACACTAAACTTATTACAGTGAACAGAGACGTCAATGAACGAACGGACAGATAATAACTATGCAAAAATAAAGAAAGTAAAATTTTCACTCCAGGGAAGACTTGAACCAAGGACCTCTCATTCTGAAGCTGCTCACGCTACCACGGGACCACGGCGCTCCTGAGCACATATTGTCCATGATGTTGCCTATGTGTCCCATGGACTACTCAGTTTGTATATTTTTGCTTATTTTTTCACAGTTCCACACAACTTCTTCCTGTTTTCTCAATTGATCTGTGTTCAGTTTATCAAGGCCTAACCACTGTGCCAACTTATAACTAAATCTGAGGGGGGTGCGATGGGGAGATTCCCTTGTTAGAGCCATTTGAACCATTTTTTGAAACATCACGTTGCTGTTTACCCTACAACAGTGCAATAAGAACTTAGTTCACAAAGATTTCGGTAAATATCGAATAGTACAAGCGGTATGAATTTTATGGTACTGGTACTAATTAGGTGATGGTGAAATGTAGGCAGCTTTCCCCTACAGACTGAATAATACCGGAGTTAGGCTACAACCATGTCTCTGTCCATTCTCTGACGACAGTATTGCATGGCAGATTCTGCAGTAGGCGTATAACTGGCAATGGATGTCTACTTGGTGCTGATGATTTGATGATGATGCCGAGAGAGCGCAATCATGTCTGAATAACGATTTGCTTCGCTTCGGAGTCTATTACGTATTCATTACGGTGCACTAAGTTACTCAACGGGCGGGCGGGGAAGCAATTGCACTTGTATTTAATTATAGCGTGGCAGCGCATCGAATCATTGGCGGTCTCCCCGCCTCTGAACTGTTTAGTCACACCCGGCAGATGCGGACGGAATTAATTAATCGAGAGGGAGAGAGAGAAACTGTCGCGGTAACACCCGCTAAACTGTTATTAGCGTCCGCACGCTGAATGCGGAAAGCGCCAATAGACGAGAAATCCCGCCAGGTGAAAGCGCGTATTGCGGTAATACTTAAACGCAGCACCGTATTACGCTCGAGTTGTACCGACGCTTTGCATTACCGGCTGTCTTACTCGGGAGGGAATGAGTCGCCCATTACCAAATACGTGATAACTTAGTGTCTTATAGTGGTGCACAGCGCCTGTCATGCAGTGTCTGCCACTTTGAGTCGGATGAGAGACTCAGTCAAGTTCCATCTTGATCTACATCCCTACTCTGCAAGCCACCTTAAAATGTTGTAGGATGGCTATTTTTTGATGATATTGTGATTATTTTTGTAAAGAAAATGATACACTGGAGAGCCAAAGAAACTGGTACACCTGCCTAATATCAAGTAGGAAACCCGCGAGCATGCAGAAGTGCCACAACACGGCTTGGCATGGACTCGACTTATGTCTGAAGTATTGCTGCAGGACCTGACACCATCATTCCTGCAGGGCTCTCCATAAATCCGTAAGAGCACGAGGGGGTGGAGATCCCGTCTGAACAGCACGTTGCAAGGCATCCCATATATGCTGAAGAATGTTCATGTCTGGGGAGTTTGGTGGCAGGCGGAAGAATTTAAATTCAGAAGAGCGTTCCTGGAGCCACTCTGTGGCAATTCTGGACATGTAGGGTGTTGCATTGTCCTGCTGGAATTGCCCAAGTCCGTCGGAATGCACAGTGGATATGAACGGATGCAGGTGATCAGAGAGGATGCTTACGTACGTGTCACCTGTCAGAGTCGTATCTAGACGTATCAGGATTGCCATATCACTCCGACTCCACCACTGTCTCCTCCAGCTTCTACCTAACTACAACAAGTAACCATTTCGGGGGTTTGTTTCGCTTTCTATGGCTTTACAAATAATAGTTAATATCAACATATTATATATTTTATTGGTATACCCTCCCAAGAAAAGTATTTACTTTCCGAGATCGAAGATAGGTTGAATCGTTTTTACTTCATGCTGCACGCAGCATTGAAAAACCGTTTCTCGAGAAAAATATTTTTAAAGTTTATGGAAAACTTTCATGAGTGTTATTAGCTCAATTTGCATAAAAACTACATGTTTTTATACACTGGAACCGAGCGAGGTGGCGCAGTGCTTAGACACTGGACTCGCATTCGGGAGGACGACGGTTCAATCCCGCGTCCGGCCATCCTGATTTCGGTTTTCCGTGATTTCCCTAAATCACTCCAGGCAAATGCCGGGATGGTTCCTCTGAAATGGCACGGCCGACGTTCTTCCCCATCCTTCCCTAATCCGATTAGACCGATGACCACGCTGTCTGGTCTCCTTCCCCAAACCAACCAACCAACCTTATACACTGAAGACCCAAAGATACTCGTATATCTACCTAATATCGTGTAGGGACCCCGCGAGCACGCAGAAGTGCCGCAACACGACGTGGCATGAACTCGAGTAATGTCTGAAATAGTGCTGCAGGGAACTGACACCACGAATCCTTCAGGGCTGTCCATAAATCCGTAACAGTACAAAGGAGTGAAGATCTCTTCTGAACAGCACGTTGCAAGGCATCGCAGATATGCTGAAGAATGTTCATGTGCGTCTGGTGGCCGGCGGAAGTGTTTAAACTCAGAAGAGTGTCCCTGGAGCCACTCTGTAGCAATTCTGGACATGTAGGATATTGCATTGTCCTGCTGGAATTGCCCAAGTCCGTCTGAATGCACAATGGATAAGAATAGATGCAGGTGATCAGACAGAATACTTACGTACGTGTCACCTGTCAGAGTAGTATCTAGACGTATCAGGATTGTCATATCACTCCAACTCCACCACTACCTCCTTCAGCTTCAACAGTCCCCTGCTGACATGCAGGTCCCATGGAGTCATGAGGTTGTCTCCATACCCGTACACGTCCATCCGCTCGATAGAATTAGAAACGAGACTCGTCCGACCAGGACAACATGTTTCCAGTCATCAACAGTCCAATGTCGGTGTTGACGGGCACGGGCGAGGCGTAAAGCTTTCTACCGTGCAGTCATCAAGGGTACACGAGTGGGCCTTCGGCTCCGAAAGCCCGTATCGAAGATGCTTCGTTGAATGGTTCGCACGCTGACACTTGATGGCCCAGCACCGAAATCTGCAGCAATTCGTGGAAGGGTTGCACTTCAGTCGCCGTTGGTCCCGTTCCTGCAGGATCTTTCTCCGACCGCAGCGGTGTCGGATATTAGATGTTTTATCGGATTTATGATGTTCACGGTACACTCGTGAAATGGTCGTACGGCTAAATCCTCACTTCAAAATGGTTCAAGTGGCTCTAAGCACTATGCGACTTGACATTCGAGGTCATCAGTACCCAAGAGTTAGAAACTACTTAAACCTAACTAACCTAAGAACATCACACACATCCATGCCCGAGGCAGGATTCGAACCTGCGATAGTAGCAGTCGCGTGGTTCCGGACTGAAGCGCCTAGAACTGCTCGGCCATAGAGGCCGGCAAAATCCCCACTTCATCGTTACCTCGGTATGCTGTGTCCCATTGCTCGTGCGCCGACTACAACACCACGCTCAAACTCACTTAAATCTTGTTGTAGCAGCAGTGACCGATCTAACAACTTTCGTGGAAAGAAAATGTAGGGCACGAGGGAGATTTGAACACAGATCTCCCCGTTTGCAGTCCAACATCGTGCCCATAAAATATTACAACGATGCCCTTGCTATCTGAGTTCGCTTGATGTTGCACATGTTGAGTTCGGACCGTTCGCTGTTTCGATTTTCCTTCTTTTTTCACAGTTCAGTACACCTCCTTCCTGTTTTCGTCCTTGGTCTGTGTTCAGTTTTTGATGGGCTATGCACTGGGCCATCTTATCACTAAACTTGAGGGGGTAATGCAGGAATGGTTTAATAATGAATAAAAAAATAGGCGCCGGCCGAAGTGGCCGTGCGGTTAGAGGCGCTGCAGTCTGGAACCGCAAGACCGCTACGGTCGCTGATTCGAATCCTGCCTCGGGCATGGACGTTTGTGATGTCCTTAGGTATAACTAGTTCTAAGTTCTAGGGGACTAATGACCTCAGAAGTTGAGTCCCATAGTGCTCAGAGCCATTTGAACCATTTTTTGAAAAAATAGGCGTGCGGGTAAGCTACTACGAAAAGCTTAGCGAACGCTTTGTTGTAGCCAAGACAACCACTAAGCATACCACAGAAGTACAAGTTTATATGCCAGCAAATTCTGCAGATGATGAAGAGATTGAAGAAATGTCTGATGCGATAAAAGAAATTATTCAGATAGTTAAGGGAGACGAAAATTTAATGGTCATGGGAGACTGGATTTCGGTAGCTAACACTTGGTTCATAGCTAACACTTGGTTCAAGAATCATGTCAGAAGGTTGTATACATGGAAGAAGCCTGGAGATGCTTTAAGGTTTAAGATAGATTATATAATGGTAAGACAGAGTATAAAATGTAGACTGGCAATGGCAAGGAAAGCGTTTCTGAAGAACAGAAATTTGTTAACATCGAGTATTGATTTAAGTGTCAGGAATTCATTTCTGAAAGTATTCGTATGGAGTGTAGCCATGTATGGAAGTGAAATGTGGACGATAAATAGTTTGGACAAAAAGAGAATAGAAGCTTTCGAAATGTGGTGCTACAGAAGAATGCTGTAGATGGGTAGATCACATAACTAATGAGGAAGTATTGAATAGGATTGGGGAGAAGAGAAGTTTGTGGCACAACTTGACCAGAAGAAGGGATCGGTTGGTAGGACATGTTCTGAGGCATCAAGGGATCACCAATTTAGTATTGGAGGGCAGCGTGGAGCGTAAAAATCGTAGAGGGAGACCAAGAGATGAATACACTAAGCAGATTCAGAAGGATGTAGGTTGCAGTAGGTACTGGGAGATGAAGAAGCTTGCACAGGATAGAGTAGCATGGAGAGCTGCATCAAACCAGTCTCAGGACTGAAGACCACAACAACAACAGAGATTTAGGACCCACGTATTAAATTGTAAGACATTTCCAGGGGCAGATGGGGACTCTGACCACAATTTATTGGTTATGAACTGTAGATCGAAGACTTTGCAAAAAAAAAAGTAGGAATTTAAGGAGATGGAACCTGGATAAACTTGAAGAACCAGAGGTTGTAGAGTGTTTAAGAGGGAGCATTACTGCAGTTCCAGTACAGCACTCGTGACTGCCGCATCGCGGTCACGAAGCGGGGTCGAGGCAGTTTCAGACACGTTTTTACAGTCTGACGATGATTTTTGGATTTGTAGTTTTAGCTTGACGATGTCCACGATGGACAAACGGTAGTTACTGTTATTCTGAAGAAGGTTGGGTTATCCCGACTGAAACCTAGGTAAATTCTAGGTAAACGGTGCACCTGAGGCTGATAATTATTAAAATTAAAGTGATTCTGAAACTTCCTGGCAGATTAAAACTGTGTGCCCGACCGAGACTCGAACTCGGGACCTTTGCCGCAATATCCTTTCTTTCAGGAGTGCTAGTTCTGCAAGGTTCGCAGGAGAGCTTCTGTAAAGTTTGGAAGGTAGGAGACGAGGTACTGGCAGAAGTAAAGCTGTGGGTACCGGGTGTGATTAGTGCTTCGGTAGCTCAGTTGGTAGAGCACTTGCCCGCGAAAGGCAAAGGTCCTGAGTTCGAGTCTCGGTCGGGCACACAGTTTTAATCTGCCAGGAAGTTTCATATCAGCGCACACTCCGCTGCAAAGTGAAAATCGCATTCTGGAAACATCCCCCAGGCTGTGGCTAAGCCATGTCTCCACAATATCCTTTCTTTCAGGAGTGCTAGTTCTGCAAGGTGCGCTGGAGAGCTTCTGTAAAGTTTGGAAAGTAGGAGACGAGGTACTGGCAGAAGTAAAGCTGTGGGTACCGGCCGTGAGTCGTGCTTCGGTAGCTCAGTTGGTAGAGCACTTGCCCGCGAAAGGCAAAGGTCTCGAGTTCGAGTCTCGGTCGGGCACACAGTTTTAATCTGCCAGAAAGTTTCATATCAGCACACACTCCAGTGCAGAGTGAAAATCTCATTCTTAAAGTGATTCTATTAGGGTCCCGTTGTACCGGTTGAGATACGGAGCCCTGACAAAGTTCCAAATACGTCGTTAAATTGCAAATGAGGTAATCCAGTATGGCGCCTGCCTATGAAGTTGAGCGCAGCCTTTCGTCTTACTAGCCGTGTTCACGAAGAGTGCGCCTGCTTAGCTGGATGATAACGAGCTCGACTCCCATGCAAGCGGGCACGGGTTCGATTCCCGGCCGGGTTGGAGATTTCTTCCGCTCGAGGACTGGATGTTGTGTTGTCCTCATCATCATTTCATCCGCATCACCGGCGCGCAAGTCGTCCAATGTGGCGCCGAATAACTTAAGTCTTGCACTCGGCGGCCGAAGTTCCCCGAATAGGGGCCTCCCGGCCAACGATACCATACGATTTCATTTCTCCACGAAGAAAATCTGACGGGCCCGATTCTACAAATCACGATTTAAAATGCTCCAGATTGTGAAACTGCACGCAGTGATGTCACAGAACTGGACCGGCTCCTAGACCACCTTCGCTTTCACCTGCCGTGTGGTGACGGCTGTAGCCACCGGGCTCGGCTGCAGGGAACTGGTCCGTTTTCTTGGGCCCCAGCTGTCAGAGCAACTCGTGGGCAGACTGCACCGGCACGATATGCAGCTCTGGTGGGCGGGCTAGGCTGACGCAATAAATCGCCATCAACTCACTCCGGACTGTACGAGGCTCACCTACACACGTGGCCACGTGGGAGAACTGGTGTATAAGGCCAGAGGTGCTGTCCGAAAGTGTGGGTTCGCCGGCCTTGGGAAACTCACACGGCAGCCGGTAATTAACATGGGTGCCGCCTCAACTGTTTCTAAGTGCAGTAGCTATCAACATGAAGGCTGACGCCAACACAACGGCGCCTTCAGGTAAGACCCAGCAGAAGGTTGCAAAAGCCTACATCTTCCGTTACATCTACTCATATGAGAGGTAGCCGTGAAGTTTCACTCGTCACCTCGAAAAAAGTTGCCACCACGAAACTTCGTGCTAGTCCTCGTCTACATGTACTAAGTTTCTTTTTTTTAAAAAAAAAAAAAGAAGAAGAAAGAGCAGAATTTCAGATACACAGTGAAAAAGAGCTCTCTAGTTTTAATGTGTCCTAGAATCTGTCCAAAGTGGCATACACTACTCTAGAGTGAGATTTTCACTCTGCAGCGGAGTGTGCGCTGATATGAAACTTCCTGGCAGATTACAATTGTGTGCCGGACCGAGACTCGAACTAGGAACGTTTGCCTTTCGCGGGCAAGTGCCCTACCTTTTTTTTCATTTTTTTTTAAGGAACCGCTGCAGGAGCAAGACGACGGGCAGGGCAGGGGTCGACACCGGAAGCCTGGCCATCCCGAAGCCGCGCCCAAGCAGCGTGTTCGAGGATCGAAGGATGAGGAAGAGGATTCAGTGCGTTTGTCTATGTTTATTTATTTATGTATTTCTTTAATTTTTATTTTGTATTCTATTTATGGATTTATTTTTGTTTCATTACAAAAAATATCCTACAACTGCCGTGTCCGAGCGTCCGAGTCGTCTTCTCGTCTGTTGGGAGGGGTTCCCCCCTATTCCGTCCGTAGAGGATCCTTATGCTCCAGGATTCTTCTTCATTTTCAGCGTCTCATACCTGGAACGCCCCAGTGAGCAGGAGGATCCGCAAATAATGAACCTAAATAATTTGCGAAACGGGTTATGTACTTCGGGTGGCGGCTGAAAGCTGCATGTGTGGTCATCAAGAAGGACCAAAACTCGAGTGTGCCTTTGGGAGCATCGAAAAATATGTAGTAAAGGTCCATGCCTTTTAGCCAGTTAACGGCGTTCGTCCTGGTCGATGTAGATGAAAATCCCTGACCCCGTCGGGAATCGAACCCGGGACCCCGTGCTCGGGAAGCGAGAACGCGGCCGCGAGACCTCGAGCTGCGGACTTTCTCAAAGAAAACGTAGCGTTAAAGCCATTTCAATACATTAATAATAATAATAATAATAATAATATAGGTATACACTGAAACATTAACAGCATTTTAACTAATCCACCCGAGCTACCCAAACACGACTCACGCCCCGTCCTAGCACAAGTAAAGCTGTGAGAACGGGGCGTGAGTCGTGTTTGGGTAGCTCAGTCGGTAGAGCACTTGCCAGCGAAAGGCAAAGGCCCCGAGTTCGAGTCTCGGTCCGGCACACAGCTTCAATCTACCAGGAAGTTTTCATACACTATTGTAGTTTGTGGCGTTCGATTCATCAACTCTCCAAGATTGCCTCCCCTGCAGCTGGCACGCCTGCTTGACCTTGAGACGGCACCAGTGCTATTTCTTTCCTCTCTCCCTCAGTTCACACCAGGGGAGCTTGTGTAAAATTTGGAAGGTAGGAGACGAGGTACTGGCAGAAGTAAAGCTGTGAGGACCGGGCGTGAGTCGTGCTTGGGTAGCTCAGTTGGTAGAGCACTTGCCCGCCAAAGGCAAAGGCCCCGAGTTCGAGTCTCGGTCCGGCACACAGCTTCAATCTACCAGGAAGTTTTCATACACTATTGTAGTTTGTGGCGTTCGATTCATCAACTCTCCAAGATTGCCTCCCCTGCAGCTGGCACGCCTGCTTGACCTTGAGATGGCACCAGTGCTATTTCTTTCCTCTCTCCCTCAGTTCACACCAGGGGAGCTTGTGTAAAATTTGGAAGGTAGGAGACGAGGTACTGGCAGAAGTAAAGCTGTGAGGACCGGGCGTGAGTCGTGCTTGGGTAGCTCAGTTGGTAGAGCACTTGCCCGCCAAAGGCAAAGGCCCCGAGTTCGAGTCTCGGTCCGGCACACAGCTTCAATCTACCAGGAAGTTTTCATACACTATTGTAGTTTGTGGCGTTCGATTCATCAACTCTCCAAGATTGCCTCCCCTGCAGCTGGCACGCCTGCTTGACCTTGAGACGGCACCAGTGCTATTTCTTTCCTCTCTCCCTCAGTTCACACCAGGGGAGCTTGTGTAAAATTTGGAAGGTAGGAGACGAGGTACTGGCAGAAGTAAAGCTGTGAGGACCGGGCGTGAGTCGTGCTTGGGTAGCTCAGTTGGTAGAGCACTTGCCCGCCAAAGGCAAAGGCCCCGAGTTCGAGTCTCGGTCCGGCACACAGCTTCAATCTACCAGGAAGTTTTCATACACTATTGTAGTTTGTGGCGTTCGATTCATCAACTCTCCAAGATTGCCTCCCCTGCAGCTGGCACGCCTGCTTGACCTTGAGACGGCACCAGTGCTATTTCTTTCCTCTCTCCCTCAGTTCACACCAGGGGAGCTTGTGTAAAATTTGGAAGGTAGGAGACGAGGTACTGGCAGAAGTAAAGCTGTGAGGACCGGGCGTGAGTCGTGCTTGGGTAGCTCAGTTGGTAGAGCACTTGCCCGCCAAAGGCAAAGGCCCCGAGTTCGAGTCTCGGTCCGGCACACAGCTTCAATCTACCAGGAAGTTTTCATACACTATTGTAGTTTGTGGCGTTCGATTCATCAACTCTCCAAGATTGCCTCCCCTGCAGCTGGCACGCCTGCTTGACCTTGAGACGGCACCAGTGCTATTTCTTTCCTCTCTCCCTCAGTTCACACCAGGCGTGCGTGCAGTGCAGTCAATTTTTTTTAAAAAAAATGATCCTCTTTTCTGATGAGGCTACATTTCATGTCAGTGGAACAGTTAGATGTAATAACAGCAGAATACAGGGGGGGGGGGGGGGCAGAGCATCCACGTGAAGTAATTCAGCAAAAATGTGACTCTCCCAAAGTTAATGTCTGGTGCGGTTTGATGGAAGATCGTGTGATTGGTCCTTTCATTTTTGTAGAAGAGACAATAAACGGGGACGTGTACTGTGACAAGTTGACAGAGAACGTCTTTCTCCAAATGGGCGAAATTGAGGCGGAAAAGCGGCTTTTGTTGTTCCAATAAGATGGCGCCCCACCTCATTACAGTACCCATGTGCGTGCGGCTCTTGATACTCGCTTTCCAGCAAGGTGGATAGGCAGGGCTGCCCCGATACCTTGGCCACTACGAAGCCCAGACTTAACCACACTGCACTTTTTCTTTTGGGGCCACACAAAAAATGTTGTGTACAGTGAAAAGATCAGAGACATCAATCGTTTTTACGGGAAAGAATCGTCGTGGCGGTTGGGACAGTTACACCTCAAATGTCGGTAAATACGTGGCGAGAAGTGAAATATCGTCTGGACGTGTGCAGGGCAACAAATGGATCCCACGTTGAAGTCTACTAACATTAAACAGAACTTCAAGGAATTCTCTTTCATGATATGTACTAATTTATGTAATTTTTAATTTATTTCCCCATTAAATTTATACTTGAAACTAGGGAGTTCTCGAAACGTCCTGGCAGATTAAAACTGTGTGCCGGATCGAGACTCGAACTCGGGACCTTTGCCTTTCGCGGGCAAGTGCTCTACCAACTGAGCTACCCAAGCACGACTCACGCCCCATCCTCACAGCTCCACTTCTGCTAGTATCTCGTCTCCTACCTTCCAAACTTCACAGTTTTAATGTGCCAGGAAGTTTCATATCAGCGCACACTCCGCTGCAGAGTGAAAATCTCATTCTGGAAACAGCCCCCAGGCTGTGGCTAAGCCATGTCTCCGCAATATCCTTACTTCCAGGAGTGCTAGTTCTGCAAGGTGCGCGGGAGAGCTTGTGTGAAGTTTGGAAGGTAGGAGACGAGGTACTGGCAGAAGTAAAGCTGTGAGGACCGGGCGTGTTCCCCCGACACGGTAGCTCAGCGTGTTCGGTCAGAGAGCTGGTTGGCCTCTGTAATAAAAAGCGGAGTGCAAGGATGAACACCGAGCGAGGTGGCGCAGTGGTTAGACACTGGACTCGCATTCGGGAGGACGACGGTTCAATCCCGAGTCCGGCCATCCTGATTTAGGTTTTCCGTGATTTCCCTAAATCGCTCCAGGCAAATGACGGGCTGGTTCCTTTCAAAGGAACTTCCTTCCCCGTCCTTCCCTAATCCGATGAGACCGATGACCTCGCTGTCTGGTCTCCTTCCCCAAAACATCCAATCAAGGATCAACAACGAACTTGGATGTCATGTGACGTCCGTAACGACTAAACACAACGATCAACAACGAACAAAGTGAAAAAAAAAAGATGGTAGATTACTTGCCCGCGAAAGGCAAAGGTCCCGAGTTCGAGTCTCGGTCCAGCACATAGTTTTAATCTGCCAGGAAATTTCATATCAGCGCACCCTGCGCTGCAGAATGAAAATCTCATTCTAGAGAATTCTTTTCAAACACCCTATATTCCCCATATGTAGACAATAAAAACGTCCATTACAGTTTGTATCCGAAAAATGCTCTTTTTCCAATTTATGTAGTTGAAAACAGTTCCCCAAGTTAGTGTTATAGACTCTTCGCTCTTCCTTATCTATATAAGCGATTTGGGAGAGCAGCCGTCTTAGGTTGTTTGCAGATGACTCTGTCGTTTTCCATCTGAAGATCAAAACAAATCGCAAAACGATTTAGAAAAGGTGCGAAATTTGGCAGTTGACCCTAAATAACGTGTGAGGTCATCCACATAAGTGCTAAAAGGTTAAACTTCGGTCACACGGTAAATCAGTCTAATGTAAAAACCGTAAATTCAATTAAACACCTAGGTACTACAATTACGGACAACTTAAATTGGAAGGAACATATAGAAAATGTTGTGGGGAAGGCTAACCAAAGGCTGCGTTTTATTGGCAGGACACTTAGAAAATGTAACAGACCTACTAAGGAGACTGCCTACACTACGCTTGTCCGTCCTCTTTTAGAATACTGCTGCGCGGTGTGGGACCCTTACCAGGTAGGACTGACGGAGTACATAGAAAATGTTCGGGGACGGCGGCGGAGACGCGCACCGCTGTACTAGGCAAGGTCTTAGCGGAGGTGGTTTGCTACTGCCTTCCTCCGACCGTAATGGGGATGAACAATGATGATGAAGTTGTTGTTGTGGTCTTCAGTCCTAAGACTGGTTTGATGCAGCTCTCAATGCTACTCTATCCTGTGCAAGCTTCTTCATCTCCCTGTACCTACTGCAGCCTACATCCTTCTGAATCTGCTTAGTGCATTCATCTCTTGGCCTCCCTCTACTATTTTTACCCTCCACGCTGCCCTCCAATGCTAAATTGGTGATCCCTTGATGCCTCAGGACGTGTCCTACCAACCGGTCCCTTCTTCTAGTCAAGTTGTGCCACAAACTCCTCTTCTCCCCAATTCTATTCAATACCTCCTCATTAATTATGTGATCTACCCATCTAATCTTCAGCATTCTTCTGTAGCACCACATTTCGAAAGCTTATATTCTCTTCTTGTCCAAACTATTTATCGTCCACGTTTCACTTCCATACAGGGCTACGCTCCATACAAATACTTCCAGAAATGACTTCCTGACACTTAAATCTGTGCTCGATGTTAACAAATTTCTCTTCTTCAGAAACGCTTTCCTTGCCATTGCCAGTCTACATTTTATATCCTCTCTACTTCGACCATCATCAGCTATTTTGATCCCCAAATAGCAAAACTCCTTTACTACTTTAGGTGTCTCATTTCCTAATCTAATTTAGTCAGCATCACCCGAGTTAATTCGACTACATTCCACTATCCTCCTTTTGCTTTTATTGATGTTCATCTTATATCCTCCTTCCAAGACACTGTCCATTCCGTTCAACTGCTCTTCCAAGTCCTTTGCCGTCTCTGACAGAATTACAATGTCATCGGCGAACCTCAAACTAGTAATCTCGAGGCATGTAAAATTCCCTGACCCCGCCGGGAATCGAACCCGGGACCCCGCGCTCGGGAAGCGAGAACGCTACCGCAAGACCACGCGCTGCGTAGAGAAGATATTAACGGGACAGATAATTCTCCACATGTACCTAAATTAGGAGCTGGCAGAAGTGCACTTCATGCGCGATAAGGTGAACGGGATGCCGCGCTGACCCATTGTTTGTGCCTCAAGTGCCCAGAACAAAGACGTCTAGATCGTTAGATTTGATTGTCTCCATCGCCTTTTGTGCGCTCATGGGAAGTTAAGTTTTCCTCTCCTAGTTTGCAGAGAGGACGACGAGGGGCTACAACTACAGAACTAGAAGGGGAGATTTTTCTGTGCACACGGCAACTTCTATCGTCACACGAAGGTTAGCATTGCAACTGAATGCTCCTCTTACAACTGTGGCGAGAACAACAGTAGTATTTTTACCGTTTGCAACGTGTACATCTACATCCATACTCCGAAGCCACCTGACAGTGTGTGGCGGAGGGTACCTTGAGTACCTCTATCGGTTCTCCCTTCTATTCCAGTCTCGTATTGTTCGTGGAAATAAGGATTGTCGGTATGCTTCTGTGTGGGCTCTAATCTCTCTGATTTTATCCTCATGGTCTCTTCGCGAGATATACGTAGGAGGGAGCAATATACTGCTTCACTCCTCGGTGAAGGTATGTTCTCGAAACTTCAACAAAAGCCCGTACCGAGCTACTGAGCGTCTCTCCTGCAGAGTCTTCCACTGGAGTTTATCTATCATCTCCGTAACGCTTTCGCGATTACTAAATGATCCTGTAACGAAGCGCGCTGCTCTCCTTTGGATCCTCCCTATCTCTTCTATCAACGCTATCTGGTACGGATCCCACACTGCCGAGCAGTGGGCGAACAAGCGTACTGTAACCTACTTCCTTTGTTTTCGGATTGCATTTCCTTAGGATTCTTCCAATGAATCTCAGTCTGGCATCAGCTTTACCGACGATCAACTTTATATGATCATTCCATTTTAAATCACTCCTAATGCGTACTCCCAGATAATTTACGGAATTAACTGCTTCCAGTTGCTGACCTGCTATATAGTAGTTAAATGATAAGGGAACTATCTTTCTATGTATTCGCAGCACATTACACTTGTCTACATTGAGATTCAATTGCCATTCCCTGCACCATGCGTCTATTCGCTGCAGATCCTCCTGCATTTCAGTACAATTTTCCATTGTTGCAACCTCTCGATATGCCACAGCATCATCCGCAAAAAGTCTCAGTGATCTTCCGATGTCATCCACAAGGTCATTTATGTATATTGTGAATAGCAACGGTCCTATGACACTCCCCTGCGGCATACCTGAAATCACTCTTACTTCGGAAGGCTTCTCTCCATTGAGAATGACATGCTGCGTTCTGTTATCTAGGAACTCTTCAATCCAATCACACAATTGGTCTGATAGTCCATATGCTCTTACTTTGTTCATTAAACGACTGTGAGGAACTGTGTCGAACGCCTTGCGGAAGTCAAGAAACACGGCATCTACCTGTGAACCCGTGTCTATGGCCCTCTGAGTCTCGTGGACGAATAGCGCGAGCTGGGTTTCATACGACCGTCTTTTTCGAAACCCGTGCTGATTCCTACAGAGTAGATTTCTAGTCTCCAGAAAAGTCATTATACTCGAACATAATACGTGGTCCAAAATTCTACATCTGATCGACGTTAGAGATATAGATCTATAGCTCTGCACATCTGTTCGACGTCCCTTCTTGAAAACGGGGATGACCTGTGCCCTTTTTCAATCCTTAGGAACGCTACGCTCTTCTAGAGACCTACGGTACACCGCTTGCGTGAAAATGTTAACACATGTCAGTTGTACTATAATATATTTGTCCAATGAATACCCGTTTCTGATCTGCATTTCTTCTTGGTGTAGCAATTTTAATGGCCAGTAGTGTATGAATATGTCTTTCGAGGCTGTGTTAACTCACTGCTCGAAAATTACCCAGACTATAATCATCCAGTATTTGAGATTGAGAGCAACATTTTCTAAATGTTTCCTCGCTTATGCGCTGAAAGTCGAACATTTAACACATTAACTCATTTGTAAAGTAATCGGGAGTTTGGAACTGTTTGATACATGTGAGTTCGATTCTTTAAAGCCAGATTGTCATCCAAAATGGACGAAAATTTGATTTTTTTATTCCATTTTTTTGAAAGGTATATATGTCTAGACTGTTCGGACGAAAAGGTTTTTTAATCAGTGCGTTAGGAAAGTCTCTAGAAAGCATTGTGCGAAGGAGTGCCACGGCTGCCGTGAAACGCTGTCAGCCAGAGACGCTCGGCTCAGACAGATGATGACGATGATGATGATGATGATGATGATGATGATGTTTGGTTGTGGGGCGCTCAACTGCGCGGTTATTAGCACCCGTACAATTTCCCAACCGTTGCTCAGTCCAAATTCGCCACTTTCATGAATTATGATGAAAAGATGAGGGCAACACAAACACATAGTCATCTCGAGGCAGGGAATCGAACCCGGGACCCCTGCTCGGGAAGCGAGAACGCGACCGCGAGACCACGAGCTGTGGACAGGCTCAGGCAGGAAACTGGTTGTGCCGTGACGCACGATCACAAAAATCATTTATATTGTTGCATGCATGCAAACATATTCGCCGAAAAGCCTGACGATTAACGTGTGCCGGCTGCCGAACTCAGCATATCGAGCTAGGCAGATCGGCTTTTCTCCTTAAGATGAACTAGGGAATTGTTCTTCACGAACAATTCGCGTTAGCCCTGCCGACTGAACCTATGTAACGAAAACACTTTTATTGTCAAATTTTGGAAAAAAATTGGTCAAAACATAATTTCTGGTCCGCGATATTGGATTAGGCGTTATTAATTTTGAAAATCTGACTTCTTGTTTTCAGCGACATCAAAAATGTACACTGAAGCGCCAAAGAAACTGGTAGAGGTATGTGTATTCAAACACAGAGCTATGTAAACACGCAGAATACGGCGCAACGTCAATATAAAACAAGTATGTTATTGGCGTTGTTTTGGGGGAGGAGGCCAGACAGAGAGGTCATCGTTCTCATCGGATTAGGGAAGGAGGGGAAGGAAGTCAGCCGTGCCCTTTCAAAGGAATCATCCCGGCATTTGCCTGGAGCGATTTAGGGAAAACAAAATTGTTCAAATGGCTCTGAGCACTATGGGACTTAAATTCTGAGGTCATCGGTCCCCTAGAATTTAGAACTACTTAAACCTAACTAACCTAAGGACATCACACACATCCATGCCTGAGGCAGGATTCGAACCTGCGACCGAAGCAGCAGCGCGGTTCCGGACTTAAGCGCCTAGAACCGCTGGGCCACACCGGCCGGATAGGGAAAAAATGGAAAACCTATAAGACGAGTGTCTGGCGCAGTTGTTAGATCAGTTACTGCTGCTACAATAGCAGGTTATCAAGATTTAAGTGAGTTTGAGCGAGGTGTTGAAGTCGGCGCACGAGCGGTGGGACACAGCATCTCCGAGGTAGCGATGAAGTGGGGATTATCCCGTACGAACATTCATACACGAGTGTGCCGTGAATATCAGGAATTCGATAAAACATCAAATCTCCGACATCGCCGCTGCCGGGAAAAGATCTTGCAAGAACGGGACCAACGACGATTGCAGAAAATCGTTCAACATGACAAATGTGTAACCCTTCCGCAAATTGCTACACATTTCATTGCTGGGCGATCAACAGGTGTTAGCGTGCGAACCATTCAACGGAACATTACCGATATGGGCTTTCGGAGCCGAAGGCCCACTCGTGTATGCTTGATTATTGCACGACACAAAGCTTCGTGGCTCACCTCGGCCGGTCTACACCGACATTCGACTGTAGATGACTGGAAACATGTTGCCTGGTACGACGAGTTTCGTTTCAAACTGTTTCGAGCGGATGGACGGGAAAGTGTATGGAGACAACCTCATGAATCCGTGCACCCTGTATGTCAGCAGGGGACTGTCCAAGCAGGTGAAGGCTCTGTAATGGTGTGGGGCGTGTGCAGGTGGAGTGATATGGGACCCCTGATACGTCTAGATACGACTCTGACAGGTGATACGTCCGTAAGCAAACTGTCTGACCACCTGCATCCATTCGTGTCCATTGTGCACTCTG
This sequence comes from Schistocerca piceifrons, assembly GCF_021461385.2. Taxonomy (NCBI): domain Eukaryota; kingdom Metazoa; phylum Arthropoda; class Insecta; order Orthoptera; family Acrididae; genus Schistocerca; species Schistocerca piceifrons. The sequence goes on from NC_060148.1 coordinate 82,327,707, forward strand.
ATGGACTTAGGCAATTCCAGGAGGACAATGCGACACACCGCACGTCAAGAATTGCTACAGAGTGGCTCCAGGAACACTTCCGCCGACCACCAAACTACCCAGCCATGAACATTATTGAGCATATCTGGGATGCCTCGCAACTTGCTGTGCAGAAGAGATCTTCACCCCTTCTTACTCTTACGGATTTATGGACAGCCATGAAGTATTCATGGTGTCAGTTCCCTCCAGACATTAACCGAGTCCATGCGACGTCGTGTTGCGGCACTTCTGCGTGCTCGCGGGGGCCCTACACGATATTAGGCAGGTGTACCAGTTTCTTTGGCTCTTCAGTGTATAATAACATGTAGTTTTTAAGCAAACTGAACTAATAACACTTATAAAAGTTTTCCCTAAACCTTAAACAAAGTCGGCTGCTGTGGCCGAGTGGTTTACGAGCTTCAGTCCGGAACCGCGCTGCTGTTGCGGTGGCAGGTTCGAATTCTACCTCGGGCATGGATGTGTGTAATGTCCCTAGGTTTGTTATGTTTAAGTAGTTCTAAGTATAGGGAGCTGACGACCTAAGATGTTAAGTCCCATACTGCTTGGAGCCATTTGAACCATTTTGAACCTTAAACAGATTTTTTTCGAAAGACGGTTTTTCAATACCGCGTGCAGCACAAAATAAAACGATTCAACCTGTCAACTTCTACCTTCGATCCCGAAAAGTAAATACTTTTCTTGGGAGGTTGTACCAATGATATAAAAAATTTGTAAATATTATTATTTGTAAAGCCATAAAAAGTGAAACAAACTCCCAAAATACCGAGCGAGGTGGCGCAGTGGTTAGACACTGGACTCGCATTCGGGATGACGACGGTTCAATCCCGCGTCCGGCCATCCAGATTTAGGTTTTCCGTGATTTCCCTAAATCACTCCAGGCAAATGCCGGGATGGTTCCTCTGAAAGGGCACGGCCGACTTCCTTCCCCGTCCTTCCCGAATCCGATGAGACCGATGACCACGCTGTCTGGTCTCCTTCCCCTAACCAACCAACCAACCAAACCCCCAAAATCGAACTCAGAGTTTGAGTTCAAAAATGGTTCAAATGGCTCTGAGCAATATGGGACTCAACTGCTGTGGTCATAAGTCCCCTAGAACTTAGAACTACTTAAACCTAACTAACCTAAGGACATCACACACATCCATGCCCGAGGCAGGATTCGAACCTGCGACCGTAGCGGTCGTGCGGTTCCAGACTGCAGCGCCTTTAACCGCTCGGCCACATCGGCCGGCTGGTTAGTTTCAGTTAGCACCACGTCGTTATACTTAAGGATACTTGATTGTGGTTAGGTATAAGCTCCCATAAATTAAATAAAAAACTGTTGTTATCCATTTTTTATTTCAGATAACTCCGGAGGGGCTGCATTGCACGCAGACTGTGTACTTCAAACTTGCAGGCCGTTGATCAATCTATGATTACGGGCGCCATTTGTTTTTTTAATTGAAAAATTGAAATAAAATTCAAATTATGATCAATGATAATCCCCAAGCAGATCCTTTGTATATCGTTCCATCGCCCCGAAAACAAAATTTTGATTTGAATGAGAACCTGGCCTTAAAGGGTCAGGGGTATACTGGTACCGACATCATCCGATTAAGACATTCAAAGTCCATACAGAAATAAAAGAGACCCACAAGCTGCGACATTGTCGCGAAAAAACAGTGACCCGTATATGTAATAAGTTTCTTTTAATTTATGTCTATGGTCACAAACTTATTATTAACAGATTACTGGTTTCCGTCTTTAATGACCATTATCAGATCTGTTTGATAAAAACAAAGTCCTAATGTACTGCAGCCATAGTGGCATCGTCAAATGTTAAGTGCGCAATCAGCACCAGCATCGTCAAATACATACACACTACTGGACATTAAAATTGCTACACCAACAACAAATGCAGATGATAAACGGGTATTCATTGGACAAATATATTATACTAGAACTGACATGTGATTACATTTTCACGCAATTTGTGTGCATAGATCATGAGAAGTCAGTACCCAGAACAACAACCCCTGGCCATAATAACGGCCTTGATACGCCTGGGCATTGAGTCAAACAGAGCTTGGTTGGCGTGTACAGGTACAGCTGCCCGTGCAGCTTCAACACGATACCACAGTTCATCAAGAGTGGTGACTGGCGTATTGTGACAAGCCGGTTGCTCGACCACCATTGACCAGACGTTTTCAGTTGGTCAGAGATCTGGAGAATGTGCTGGCCAGGGCAGCAGTCGAACATTTTCTGTATCCAGAAAGGCACGTACAGGACCTGCAACATGCGGTCGTGCATTATCCTGCTGAAATGTAGGGTTTCGCAGGGATCGAATGAAGGGTAGAGCCAAGGGTCGTAATACAACTGAAATGTAACGTCCACTGTTCAAAGTGCCGTCAATGCGAACAAGAGGTGACGGAGGCGTGTAATTAGTGGCACCCCATACCATCACGCCGGGTGATACGCCAGTATGGCGATGACGAATACACGCTTCTAATGTGCGTTCACCGCGATGTCGCCAAACACGGATATGACCATCATGATGCTGTAAACAGAACCTGGATTCATCCGAAAAAATGACGTTTTACCATTCGTGCACCCAGGTTCGTCGTCGAGTACACCATCGCAGGAGCTCCTGTCTGTCAAGGGTAGCCGCAGCCACGGTCTCCGAGCTGATAGTCGGTGCTGCTGCAAACGTCGTCAAACTGTTCGTCCCGATGGTTGTTGTCTTGCAAACGTCCCCATCTGTTGACTCAGGGATCGAGACGTGGCTGCACGATCCGTTACACCCGTGCGGATAAGATGGCTGTCATCTCGACTGCTAATGATACGAGGCCGTTGGGATCCAGCACGGCGTTCCGTATTACCCTCCTGAACCCACCGATTCCATATTCTGCTAACAGTCATTGGATCTCGACCAACGCGAGCAGAAACGTCGCGATACGATAAACCACAATCGCGATAGGCTGCAATCCGACCTTTATCAGTCGGTAGCATTTCTCCTCCTTACACGAGGCATCACAACGTTTCACCAGGCAACGCCGGTCAACTGTTGTTTGTGTATGGGAAATCGGTTGGAAACTTTCCTCATGTCAGCACGTTGTAGGTTTCGCCACCGGCGCCAACCTTGTGCGAATACTCTGAGAAGCTAATCATTTGCATATCACAGCATCTTCTTCCTGTCGGTTAAATTTCACGGCTGTAGCACGTCATCTTCGTGGTGTAGCAATTTTAATGACCAGTAGTGTATTATGTATGTCTATGTACCATAGACGTAAATTAAAGGAAACTTATTAAAGAGACATTAGTGTCAGAATGCTTACGACCAGTTACCGGCACCGTTAACAGCGGTAAGTTATCGCTTGATATAGTGCTGCCTTCTTGGCTCCCGTTGCAGCTGCGAATTACGCACAATAAGCATAAACGCCGTGGAACGGTGCCCGCTTTGCAGATCGTAGCGATTCGTCAGAGTTCTGGCAAGCTCTGCTCGCCGTTACTCAACACTCTGGCGCTGTCTTAAGCGAGGAGTGCTGACGCAAACGCGGATGTGTTCTTTCCATCGCTAATCTAGCCACACCGGCGTGTTTAGCCCCGGCTTTTCCCAATTTAGCGAAACGCGTTGCTCCTATCTACCGTAGCGGCGTCAGTATATCGCTAATAACCACTCCATTTAATTCGCGTCTTTTTTCCCGTAGCCTCTAGTGAGATTCGTATCATACAAGATGACGCAACTAAGACAGGCCGAGCGCAAAAATTCGGTTGGCTGGTTCATTCAGCGAGGTCATCTGTCCCATTTGATTAGGAAAGGATAGGGATGGAAGTCGGCCGTGACCTTTCAAAGGAACCATCCCGGCATTTGCCTGAAGAAATTTAGGGAAATCACGGGAAACCTAAGTCGATGGATGGACGCGGGTTTGAACCGTCGTCCTGCCGAATGCGAGTCCAGTGCACCACCTCGCTCGATCCAAAAATCCTGAACGACTAAATAAACTCAGAGAACTAAATATCAGTAAACCCCCGTGGTTGCTTTGGGGGGCTGCTAATGGTACAGAACTAGTATCAGGCGCAAATGTGACCCTCCACGAAAGATTACTCACCTCCGCGTGACTTGACGCTAATCTGTACCACTATACAAAAGCAACGTGTTGTTTAACATTGTTACCAAAAATCTCGAAAAATTCTTGGCCGATTTACTTGGAATGTTTATACCTTGCTCTAATAAACATTCGGAAAGATATAGGCTGTATATTCTAATATATATATATATATATATATATATATATATATAATGTATAATTTACAAAGGGGAAACTTATTAACGAAAATCACGAAAAGTGCTTGACCGCCGGCCGTTGAGGCCGAGCGGTTCTAGGCGCTACAGTTTTGAACTGCGGGACCGATACGGTCGCAGGTTCGAATCCTGCCTCGGGCATGGATGTGTGTGATGTCCTTAGGTTAGTTAGGTTTAAGTAGTTCTAAGTTCTGGGGGACTGATGATCTCAGAAGTTGAGTCCCATAGTGCTCAGAGCCATCTGAACCATTTGCTTGACCGATTCACTTCTAATTTTTAAAGCATCCAATGGGCGTGGGCTATATGTTTTTTAACCCTAGTTATACCGACGCATTTTCAATAAAGCGTAATAACAAATGCAGGGGTGCAATGCGCCCACTACCATAAAAACCTAAAAAAATTCGTTAAATGTGTTTAACTTTTATTAACAATACATTTTTTTAAATAGTTACTGATGTATAAGTAGGGTCCAGAATCTAAAAATATCTTTTAGCTCAATCTTAGCAACGCCAACGTGTTTCCCCGTAATGGTTGCACCGAGTGGAGAGCTACTTTACGACCACCACAAAAATTTTTTAAAAATACAAAATTCGTTAGCTGTCGTTTTTCATTCACAACATAACTTTTAAAGTTACACTCCTGGGAATTGAAATAAGAACACCGTGATTTCATTGTCCCAGGAAGGGGAAACTTTATTGACACATTCCTGGGGTCAGATACATCACATGATCACACTGACAGAACCACAGGCACATAGACACAGGCAACAGAGCATGCACAATGTCGGCACTAGTACAGTGTATATCCACCTTTCGCAGCAATGCAGGCTGCTATTCTCCCATGGAGACGATCGTAGAGATGCTGGATGTAGTCCTGTGGAACGGCTTGCCATGCCATTTCCACCTGGCGCCTCAGTTGGACCAGCGTTCGTGCTGGACGTGCAGACCGCGTGAGACGACGCTTCATCCAGTCCCAAACATGCTCAATGGGGGACAGATCCGGAGATCTTCCTGGCCAGGGTAGTTGACTTACACCTTCTAGAGCACGTTGGGTGGCACGGGATACATGCGGACGTGCATTGTCCTGTTGGAACAGCAAGTTCCCTTGCCGGTCTAGGAATGGTAGAACGATGGGTTCGATGACGGTTTGGATGTACCGTGCACTATTCAGTGTCCCCTCGACGATCACCAGTGGTGTACGGCCAGTGTAGGAGATCGCTCCCCACACCATGATGCCGGGTGTTGGCCCTGTGTGCCTCGGTCGTATGCAGTCCTGATTGTGGCGCTCACCTGCACGGCGCCAAACACGCATACGACCATCATTGGCACCAAGGCAGAAGCGACTCTCATCGCTGAAGACGACACGTCTCCATTCGTCCCTCCATTCACGCCTGTCGCGACACCACTGGAGGCGGGCTGCACGATGTTGGGGCGGGACCGTAGCCCAGCTTCATGGAGACGGTTGCGAATGGTCCTCGCCGATACCCCAGGAGCAACAGTGTCCCTAATTTGCTGGGAAGTGGCGGTGCGGTCCCCTACGGCACTGCGTAGGATCCTACGGTCTTGGCGTGCATCCGTGCGTCGCTGCGGTCCGGTCCCAGGTCGACGGGCACGTGCACCTTCCGCCGACCACTGGCGACAACATCGATGTACTGTGGAGACCTCACGCCCCACGTGTTGAGCAATTCGGCGGTACGTCCACCCGGCCTCCCGCATGCCCACTATACGCCCTCGCTCAAAGTCCGTCAACTGCACATACGGTTCACGTCCACGCTGTCGCGGCATGCTACCAGTGTTAAAGACTGCGATGGAGCTCCGTATGCCACGGCAAACTGGCTGACACTGACGGCGGCGGTGCACAAATGCTGCGCAGCTAGCGCCATTCGACGGCCAACACCGCGGTTCCTGGTGTGTCCGCTGTGCCGTGCGTGTGATCATTGCTTGTACAGCCCTCTCGCAGTGTCCGGAGCAAGTATGGTGGGTCTGACACACCGGTGTCAATGTGTTCTTTTTTCCATTTCCAGGAGTGTATACATATGCTTAGGAAGGGTCCTGAACTTCAAAATATGAGTATGACTTTTGTAGCGAAAAGTCCCATTGACTACTATTTTGGTTAAGATTTACGGAAAAATTTTAACCAGTTGTGCAATCTGATATAAGAAATCATTACAGACAATAAATATATTTCTTTTTTCACAATTTGTACCCTCCCATTACTTCGACTTAATTTTGTGGGTAAAGTTTTGCGTAAAAATGTTAAGCAGTTATGGAATCTAATATAAGATATCACTAATGACAATAAATATATATATTTCCGAATCTGTAGTTTAAACAACAATTTACAGTGAATGTAGGCTTTACCGGTGGAAACTGCTGATGAAATCTTCTCGGGCTTCCATCGGGTAGGTGCGTCGAAAATCCGCGACGTTTCGATGAGTGTAATGCTCATCATCGGATTTTCGACGCACCTACCCGATGGAAGCCCGAGAAGATATCATCAACAATTTACAGCTTTTCTGTTAAAACCCACAGCGACAAAAAAGAACAGTTCTATGAAGATGTTCACTTTCGTTTCACTTCTCACAGTCTGTTTTAACTACGATAGCATAGCATTTAAACTGGATCAAAGATGTACGAGAATGGTCATAACGGAAACGTTTTAGGAGAAGCGAACAAGATTTTTGGCGCCGGTTTGTGACCACAGATGTAATTTGGTTGCACTACCACACTCTACAGACAAAACAACAGTCAAAGCCGTGGAAACATGTTGATTCTACGGCAACAAAGAAAGCAAAGGCAATTCCTATGGCGGGAAAGATCGTGGCATCAGTGTTCTGGGATGCAAAGGGGATTGTGTTTCTAGATTATCACCCCACTGGGGTGCCAATTACTGGAGAATACTACTGTAAGCTCCTGGACAAATTGCAACAACACATACGCGAGAAGTCGGCCGGGGAGGCCGAGCGGTTCTAGGCGCTACAGTCTGGAACCGCGCGACCGCTACGGTCGCAGGTTCGAATCCTGCCTCGGGCAGGGATATGTGTGCTGTCCTTAGTTAGGTTTAAGTAGTACTAAATTGTAGGAGACTGATGACCTCAGAGGTTAAGTCCCATAGTGCTCAGAGATGCATTTGAGATACGCGAAAAAAAGGCCAGGTTTAGCAAGGTTCAAATAGCTCTAAGCACTATTAGACTTAACATCTGAGGTCATCAACTACTTAAACCTAAGTAACCTAAGGACATCACACACATCCTTGTCCGAGGCATGATTCGAACATGCGACCGTAGCAGCAGCGCGGTTCCGGACTGAAACGCCTAGAATCGCTCGGCAACAGCGGCCCGTTCTTTAGCAAGGAAGAAAGTCATCTTCCATCAAGACAATGCACTCCCGCACACATGTGCCGCCGCCGTGGCAAAATTACACTAACTAAGGTATGAATTGTTGCCACACGCGTCTTATTCAACTGATTTGGCTCCGTCAGACTGCCACCTCTTCCCAAAACTGAAGCCGCGCAGGGTAGCCGAGCGGTCTGGGCGTCTTGTCACGGTCCACGCAACTCCCTGCGTCGGAGGTTCGAGTCCTCCCTCAGGCATGGCTGTGTGTGTCGACCGTAGCGTAAGTTAGTTAGATTAAATAGTGTGTAAGCTTAGGGACCGATGACCTCAGCAGTCTGGTCCCATAAGACCTTGCCAAAAATGTCCAATTTTCCCAAAACTGAAAATTTTTCTCGGTGGACGAAGATTCACTTCAAACAAAGAATTGATAGCCGGTGTTGACAACTATTTTGGGGACCTGGAGGACACTCATTTCAGAGATGGGATCAAGTCACTGGAATGAAACTTCCTGGCAGATTAAAACTGTGTGCCCGACCGAGACTCGAACTCAGTACTGGCAGAAATGAAGCTGTGAGTACCGGGCGTGAGTCGTGCTTCGGTAGCTCAGTTGGTAGAGCACTTGCCCGCGAAAGGCAAAGATCCCGAGTTCGAGTCTCGGTCGGGCACACAGTTTTAATCTGCCAGGAAGTTTCATATCAGCGCACACTCCGCTGCAGAGTGAAAATCTCATTCAAGTCACTGGAATATCATTGGACCAAGTGCATCAATCTACAACGAGACTACATTGAAACATAAAAAAGTTTCAGTGTTGTAAGTCCTTTTTCCCTATTCCGTTCCGAGGGCTCTTCAAACCACCCTCGTAAGTACGAGGGTCACTCCAAAAGAAATGCACAATATTTTTGTAAAAATACAGTTTTCATTTTGCATGTGTAAAAGTTTTACAGTGTTTAGATACAACCTTCCCGCTCGTTTTCAAACTTAGTTCAACCTGTTCCCGTGAGTTGCGCCGTCACGGCATGTCTTCAAGATGGCTGCTACACTTGACGTTCGTCAGAAGCAACGTGCTGTCAAAGAATTCCTGTGCTGTGAAAAAGAGACAGTGGGAAACATCCACAAGAGGTCGAAAAAGGTGTACGGAGATGCTGCTGTCGATCGCAGTACAGTTAGTCGGTGGGCGAGCAGGTTACGTGACGAAAGCGGGCACGGCAATATTGAGGATTGTCCTCGCAGCGGCAGGCCTCGTACTGCATACACTCCAAACAATGTGCAGACTGTTAACGAATTGGTGACTGCTGACAGACGCGTCACAGTGAACGAATTGTCACGCTACGTTGGGATAGGGGAAGGAAGTGTTTGCAGAATACTGAAAGTGTTGGCGTTAAAAAAGGTTTGAGCCAGTTGCGTTCCCAGGATGTTGACAGTGGCTCACAAAGAAACAAGAAAAACGGTATGCAGCGAACTTTTGGAAGAGTACGAGAATGGTGGAGATGAATTTCTTGGAAGATTTGTGACAGGTGATGAAACGTGGCTCCATCATTTTTCACCAGAGACGAAGAGGCAATCAGTGGAGTTGCATCATGCAAATTCACCCGAGAAAAAAAAATTCAAAACCACACCTTCTGCTGGAAAAGTTATGGCTACGGTGTTTTTCGATTCCGAAGGACTCTTGCTTGTGGACATCGTGCCAAGTGGAACCACCATAAATTCTGATGCATATGTGACGACAGTAAAGAAAGTTCAAGCTCGACTGAGTCTACCACATCGGGAAAAACAGGATGTTTTACTGTTGCACGACAATGCACGGCCAGGTGCCAGTAAAAAAAAACCGTGGAAGCGATCACAAAACTCGGATGGACAACACTGAAACACCCGCCTTACAGTCCTGACCTGGCTCCATGTGACTATCACCTCTTTGGGGAACTGTAAGACTCTCTTCGTGGAACAAGGTTTGAAGATGATGACTTCCTCGTGCACGCTGCCAAACAGTGGCTCCAACAGGTTGGTCCAGAATTTTACCGTGCGGGTATACAGGCGCTGGTTCCAAGATGGTGTAAGGCAGTTGAGAGGGATGCAAATTATGTGGAGAAACGAAAATATTGTTCCTAAAGGATGTATCTACACACTGTAAAACTTTCAAACATGTAGAATAAAAGATGGATTTAAAAAAAAAATAGTGTGCATTTCTTTTGGAGTGACCTCGTAGAAAAGGAAGCGCCGCGTGTTGTCGGCGGTGCCGTTGTACAGATTCCCGCTTAGATAGGCGCCGGCTGTGGCGGACTCATCACGCCATATCCGCGGCATCACGCGTCCGCAGGAACCTCCTCCACTAACGGCACACGGGCACGAACCGGCGGCCGAAACGAAATGCGGAAGTAGAGGAACTTGGCGAAGGGAGAACGATAGGAGGTAATTTCTACAGCCGTCCTCGGACGGATCGCCACGTGCTCCCCAACGTGATCTGCAAACTGAGAGCTCTCTAGCGGTAGCCAATTTTCTTTACCATTGCACTGTTTTTTGACACTGCGCCCCCTTTTTTATTTCTATTTTATTTTTGCGGCAGATGAAAATTTGTGCCCAAACGGGGTTCAAACTTGGACCTCTTGCTTACAAGGGAACCTCCCAATCGCACCCCCCCTCAGATTTAGTTACAAGTTGGCACAGTGGACAAGCCTTGAAAAACTGAACACAGATCAATCGAGAAAACAGCAAGAAGTTGTGCGGAACTATCAAAAAAATAAGCAAAATATACAAACTGAGTAGTCCGTGCGCAACATATGCAACTACAAGTAAAAAGCAAGCTCGTGGGTGGCGTGGTCCCGTGGTTAGCGTGAGCAGCTGCGGAACGAGAGGTCCTCGGTTCAAAACTTCCCTCGGGTGAAAAGTTTAACTTTTTAATTTACACTTTATGTGACAAACGCTTATGTTTTCATCATGTGACAAACGCTTATGTTTTCATCACTTTTTTGGGAGTGATTATCACATCCACAAGAAAACCTGAATCCGGCAAGGTAGAAGAATCTTTTTACCCATTCGCCAAGAGTACAAGTTAGGTGGGTCGACAACATATTCCTGTCACGTGACGCACATGCCGTCACCAGTGTCGTATAGAATACATCAGACGTGTTTTCCTGTGGAGGAATCGGTTGACCTATGACCTTGCGATCAAATGTTTTCCGTTCCTATTGGAGAGGCACGTCCTTTCGTCTACTAATCGCACGGTTTTGCGGTGCGGTCGCAAAACACAGACACTAAACTTATTACAGTGAACACAGACGTAAATGAACGGACAGATCGTAACTTTGCGAAAATAAAGAAAGTGAAATTTTCACTCGAGGGTAGACTTGAACCAAGGACCTCTCGCTCCGCAGCTGCTCACTCTATCCACGGAACCACGTCGCCCGTCAGCTGGTATGGTCCTTGATGTTGCATATCTTGCACATAGACTACTCAGTTTGTATATTTTGCTTATTTTTTTCATAGTTCCACACAACTTCTTCCTGTTTTCTCGATTGATCTGTGTTCAGTTTTTCAAGGCCTATCCCTGTGCCAACTTATAACTAAATCTGAGGGGGGTGCGATGGGGAGGTTCCCTTGTTAGTAGGCAGACGCGCTGAACATTGCACTATTTTTTTTTCTTTTTTGTGCAAGTGAATGGCAGTCAGGTGACGGCAACGAGGGCAGGGGTCAAGAATTCTGAGGCCTGGCCACGATACTGCTCCCAAACCTGTCCCCCACTCACATTTTTTCTAATATACACTATGTGATCAAAAGTATCCGGACACCTGGGTGAAAATGATTCAAAACTTCGTGGCGCTCTCGATCGATAATGCTGGAATTCAATATGGTGTTGGCTCACCCTTAGCCTTGGTGACAGCTTCCACTCTCGCAAGCATACGTTCAATCGGGTGCTGGAAACTTTCTTGGGGAATTACAGCCCATTCTTCACGCAGTGCTGCACTGAGGAGAGGTATCGATGTCGGTCGGTGAGGCCTGGCACCAAGTCGGCGTTCCAAAACATCCCAAAGTTTTTTTTTTTTTGAAAGACAGTATGTTTACTCCAGTGACTGTAAATCTTTTTATTTCCACTATTACAATTTCGGCCATTATCAAGTGCAGATGTTTTGGCTTTAAGCCATGTCTACTTTATACATGCTGAAGCCAGAACATCTGCATTTGATAATGGCCTAAGGCCGAAATTACGACAGTGGAAATAAGAAGTTTAACAGTGACTGGCGTAAACATGATGTCTTTCAAAAAATTTCAAATTACTGTGAATCCCAGTTATGAAAAGTTAATTAATCCCGAAGGTATTCTACAGAATTCAGGTCTGGACTGCGTGCAGTCCAGTCCATTACAGGGATTTTATTGTCGTGTAACCACTCCGCCACAGGCCGTGCTCTATCGTGTTGAAAGCTGCACTCGCCAGCCCCGAATTACTCAACAGTGGAAAACAAGAAGGTGCTTAAATCATCAATGTAGGCCTGTGCTGTGATAGTGCCTCGCAAAACAACAAGGGGTGCAAGCCCCCTACATGAAAAACACGACCACACCATAACACCACCGCCTCCGAATTTTACTGTTGGCACTACACACGCTGGCAGATTACGATCACCGGGCATTTGCCATACTCACACCCTGCCATCGGATCGCCACATTGTGTACCGTGATTCGTCACTCCACCACAACGTTATTCCACGGTTAAATCGTCCGGTGTTTACGCTCTTACACCAAGCGAGGCGTTGTTTGGCATTTACCGATGTGATGTGTGGCTTATGAGCAGCCGCTCGGCCATGAAATTCAAGTTTTCTCACCTCCCGCCAAACTGTCACAGTACTCGCAGTGGATCCTGATGCAGTTTGGAATTCCTGAGTGATGGTCTGGATAGATGTCTGCCTATTACACATTACGACCCTCTTCAGCTGTCGGCGGTCTCTGTCAGTAAACAGACGAGGTCGGCCTGTACGCTTTTGTGCTGTACGTGTCCCTTCACGTTTCCACTTCACTATCACATCGGAAGCAGTGGACCTAGGGATATTTAGGAGTGTGTAAGTCTCGCGTACAGATTTAAGACACAAGTGACACCCAATCACCTGACCACGTTGGAAGTCCGTGAGTTGCCCGGAGCGCCCCATTCTGCTCTCTCACGATGTCTAATGACTACGGAGGTCACTGGTATGCAGTACCTCGCGTAGGTGACAGCACAATGCACCTAATATGAAAATCGTATTTTTGGGGGGTGTCCGGATACTTTTGATCACACAGTGTATATATGTGGCGGTGAATTTAATAAGAAGATACCCGATATGAAGAAATAGCACACCAGATGCGTTAAAAACAATTTAAAATAGTAAGTAGTCAAATAACATTAAATTCACTACAACTTCCTGCAAATACAGGTGGTTCTTTTTTAAAAAATTATATTACCGCTCAAATGCCATATAAATTAAATAATATTAAACAACATGATCAGTGACGAAAAAATTAAATTTGAGCGGGAGTCGAATCGTCGCTTTATACACGTTCATCTTACGAAGCTTTAAAGCGATCCAATAAACTACTTTTTTATTTTTTTATTTTTTATTTTTTTGGAAGACTTTCAGCCACTGGTAGGCGGACGCAGTGGGGTCAGGGGTCGAAGATCCTGGGCACAATGCCTCCCCCGTACCTGCCACGGAGTTGCTCCATTATTCCCATGTATTCCATGTTTGTTCCCATATATGCCTTAAATCGTAGAACAAAACTGAAGCAGTAATTAAGGTACAATAAATAACAGATTGTGGATTCCAATGGCGTGAGTTCCTTGTAGGACATAACCCATAATAGGCAGAATGGTGACGGAAAAATCCATAACAAACATTCATTCAAAAACATTTTCAAAATTTAACTTATTATGCACTGGATGCAAGGAAACCTTATATTTGTTAACTAATGAAAGAAAATTCGGAGCCGGAGGAGTTTTGCCAAATTAGAAAAAAAATGTGTGTGAAATCTTATGGGACTTAACTGCTACGGTCATCAGTCCCTAAGCTTACACACTACTTAACCTAAATTATCCGAAGGACAAACACACACACCCATGCCCGAGGGAGGACTCGAACCTCCGCCGGGACCAGCCGCACAGTCCATGACTGCAGCGCCTTAGACAGCTCGACTACCAAATTAGAACAGTTCTCATTTTAGAACCAACGTAAAAAGAAGATTCCAAGAATAATAAAAAAGAAAGAACAAGTATTCTGTTTCTAATCAATAAAACGGTCCACCTCTTTGTAGCCCGCATAAAGCAATAGATAAAAAATTTTGGAACCATTCTTTATATTTGTTATTCTTCTTCAACTTACAATCTTCATCTCCAATATAAAACATGTACTCTTCTAATTTCGAAGCTGCCCGCTGTGGCCGATCGGTTCTAGGCGTTTCAGTCCGGAACCGCGCTGCTACTACGGTCGCAGGTTCGATTCCTGACTGTGGCATGGATGTGTGTGATGTCCTTAGTTAGTTCGGTTTAACTAGTTCTAAGTCTAGGAGACTGATGACCTCAGATGCTAAGTCCCACAGTGCTTACAGCCATTTGAACCATTTTTAAGTTCGAAGTTTTGTTTGTTAACACGTAAAACACAAACTGTCCCAGAGGCCACGAATAACTGTTATTCTTTGCGGACGGGCAGCATTTCCAGTCGGGTTGTAAAGGTTCAGTTATCGGCATATGAGTTCCTGCGGTTCTGTTGTTAGTGCTAATTTCTTCCTAGTCCAGTTCCAAATTCTGATTCTAATTTCAGACAAGAACATGTGCGCTACAGTTTCTACAAGATGATATTTGTTGCAGTTTGGAGATTGTCTCAATTTGATTTTCCACAATCGTTCCGCTATGGGTACGGTTTCGTTTAAGATATCATACCATACGGAACTGACGGTAGTTGGTAGAATTTTATTGTTAATATTTTTCCAAACGATCATTCAGTTTAAAAGCACGAGTTAGAAACAGTGAGTTCCATCTACATGTAACGTCTTTAATTCCAAGTCCTTCGTTGTGCCTCTGCAAAGTCGCCGTGTGGAAGGATACTTTGAAGATATATTTTGCATCATCTCGGTTCCCAGAACTCCTGAAGATAGACATTGACTGTGGATATTGTATCAGATACACTTTTGACTGTTGAGAGATGTCACTAACCCGCCCAAAGATGTAAACAACCGTGCATGAGCAGCGCCTATTAGACGGAGGGGGTCCGACAGCCGATCAGTCCCAGTCATTCCACCAGGAAGGAGGTACATGGCTCATATTGTCAGTATTTCAACCATGCCTAGACGGTCAATACCGCGGTTCGATCGCGTCCGTATTGTGACTTTGTGCAAGGAAGTGCTCTCAACAAGGGAAGTGTCCAGGAGTCTCGGAGTGAACCAAAGCGATGTTTTTCGAACATGGAGGAGATACAGGGAGACAGGAACTGTCGATGACACGCCCAAGGGCTACTACTGCAGTGGATGACCGCTACCTACAGATTATCGCTCGGAGGAATCCTGACAGCAACGCCACCATGTTGAATAATGCTTTTCGCGCAGCCAGAGGACGTCGTGTTACGATAGGCTACATGATGCGCAACTTCACTCCCGACGTCCGTGGCGAGGTCCATCTCTGCAAACACGACACCATGCAGCACAGTACAGATGGACCCAACAACATGCCGAATGGACCGCTCAGGATTGGCATCACGTTCTCTTCACTGATTAAAGTGCGCGTCATTTATGTTGGCGGCCGAGTTTAGGTTCGTTCTGCGCATCTGACGTCACAAAACACAGTCAGCCAATGAACAGAGAACGACGTTGCCACATCTCGACTGCAGTGCAGAGCATGGACGAGTGCTTCAGTTTTAGAAACGTTCAGTCATAAATAAAGTAATAGAACAAAAGCAATGTCTTGATAGCAGACATTCTTTTATAGAAAGTTTGGAAAAGCATTCTTTATACCAATCGCTTCATATTCTATTAATTAATTAAACCAAACAAGCAATAAGACTCCTAATTCAGGCGATAGCAAGGAAAGGCGTTTGTATCACTCTCACGAACCACTTTTTCGCAATAAAGAACAGCGGTAATTGTTTATTTCCTATTGTACTTCGACGAAGCGTGAGTAATTCATAGTCATACCAACAGTGTTTGTCAGTATTTTGCGTGACGTGTTATAGTCCTCATGGCGCTACATGGTCAGACGAGGTGCGTTAGCGTCACGGTTCAGGTGTTGGGCTGCTACGCAAAAGGTTATTAGTTCAAACCTTATGTGGTGCTTAATATTTTCATTATTTAAAAACAATATCGAAGTGCCTTACTTCACGAATTATATTCGTTTGAATGAAATTTTTTGAAATTTCTAGTGCTTTGTCTCTTCATTAACCCTTTCGCTGCTGCAGACACGTGCTCCCCGCATTCCGCGCTGTGCGCGATTTTGTCATCACTGCACTGCTCGCCTGTGCAGACACATGGTGTTCCCACTGGTTTGACAAAAACTATTTGGCCCAAAAATTTGATTTTTACACGCCTTCTTGACTGATACCTTCCCCCCACAAATGACTTAATTTTGTTTCGATGTTCAACGCAGTTATTATGCAGCATTAAATGTAGTAAACCATTGCACGAAATTTTGAAGAGTGCAGGCGAGCAGTGCAGTGACAAAATCGCGCGCAGAGCGGAATGCAGGGAGCACGTCTTTGTAGCAGCGAAAGGGTTAATGCGGCCGTGGCGGCTCTACTTCATAAACTGCGCGCTCCGTCCTAAACGTAAGCTTGCGAACTATACTATACTATGGAGCTGCTTCTCTTGGCGCGTACAACTGGCAACGCAGCAATCTCCCGCGTCTGGGCGGGCATGCGCGAGCCGCCAAGATAAAAGAATTCAACTATAGTGTCGCATACGCCTTCAACCAGACAATCGTCGGAGACGCGTTTGGAGGCAACCCGGTCAGGCTGAACGCCTTAGACACACTGTCCAGCGAGTGCAGCAAGGTGGAGGTTCCCTGCTGTTTTGGGGTGGCATTATGTGGGACCGACGTACGCCACTGGTGGTCATGGAAGGCGCCGTAACGGCTGTACGATACGCGAATGCCATCCTCCTACCGATAGTGCAACCATATCGGCGAGGCATTCGTATTCATGGACGACAATTCGGGCCCCCATCGTGCACATCTTGTGAATGCCTTCCTTCAGGATGACGACATCGCTCGACTAGAGCGGCCAGCAAGTTTTCCAGCCAGACATGAATCCTATCGAACATGCCTGGGATGGATTCAAAAGAGATGTTTATGGACGTGACCCAGCAACCACTCTGACGGATGTACGCCGAATCGCCGTTGAAGATTGGGACAATCTGGACCAACAGTGCCTTGATGAACTTGTGGATAGTACGCCACACCGAATACAGGCATGCATCAATGCAAGAGGAGATGCTACTGCGTATTAGAGGTACCGGTGTGTACAGTTATCTAGACCACCACCTCTGAAGGTCTCGCTGTATTGTGGTACAACATGCAATGTGTGGTTTTCATGAGCAATAGAAATGGCGGAAATGCTGTTTATGTTGATTTCTATTCAGATTTTCTGTTCAGGTTCCGGAACTCTCGGAACCGAGGTGATGCAAAACTTTTTTTCATGTGTGTATTTTGCTAAGTATGTATGTATTTATAAACTGAACTTTCTGTAGTAAGTGTAACGATCGTATGTTACAGTCCTTCAACGAGACTCTGATGACATTAAGTTTCTGCTCCCAATTGTTCGTAGCCAGCCACAGAACTAGAGTTATAAAATTACCGTAGACCACCAAAACTCGTTGTTGCCTACGTTAGTTTACCTAGTAGCCTTGGTCAATTAAGTTAGTAACCACGTTACATGTAGATTCGGTGTGCTGCATACCTATCGGGTATAATCCCATTTCGATCCTTAAGATAATTCTCATTTATTGTTCCGTCTCAGTCGCACATTTTAAATTAGATTGCATGTTTCGATCACACTGGATCATCTTCATACCAAAGTAGTTGCGTCGGCAACCCGTCTTATCTTCTCAGAACAACACATCAGAGAACTCTGATAAGTAGTTCTGAGTAGACAAGACTGGTTGCTTTCGCAATAACTTAATCTGAAGATGAGCCAACGACATAGAAATATGGAATGTAATTTAAACTGTGCGACTAAGACAGAACAATAAATAAGAATTACCTTAACTATCTAAACAGTTGCTGAATATTTCAAGACGCTTATATCGACTATATTCATTTCGACCGCTTTTTTTTGTGTACGTGATCAATGTCTAGAAACAGGAAGCGGTGAACAGTCTAGAAACTAAGTGAGGATATATAAAGGGCTGCATAACCAAAGGAAGATTTTTCTTCTACATAGTTGTCCTCCTGTCTGTTACTTAAAAATAAATAATAGTTATAAAAAAATTGGAACTGTCAGTGTTTAATTCTGGTTTTATTCGACAGTTGTTGATTTGTAGCGTGAAACAGAGGGATGTGGTACTAACGATAAAAAATGATATAGATTTATTATACAGGGTGGTCCATTGATACTGTCGGGGCCAAATATCTCACTAAATAAGCATCAAACGAAAAAACTACAAAGCACGAAACTCGTCTAGCTTGAATGGGAAAACCAGGTGGCGCTATGGTTGGCCCGCTAGATGGCGCTGCCATAGGTCAAACGGATATCAACTGCGTTTTTTTAAAATAGGAACCTAAATTTTTATTACATATTCGTGTAGTACGTAACGAAATATGAATGTTTTAGTTGGACCACTTTTTTCGCTTTGTGATAGATGGCGCTGTAATAGCCACAAACGTATAAGTACGTGGTATCACGTAACATTCCGCTAGTGCGGACGGTATTTGCTTCGTGATGCATTACCCGTGTTAAAATGGACCGTTCACCAATTGCGGAAAAGGTCAACATCGTGTTGATGTATGGCTATTGCGATCAATATGCCCAACGGGCGTGTGCTATGTATGCTGCTCGGTATCCTGGACGACATCATCCAAGTGTCCGGACCGTTCGCCGGATAGTTACGTCATTTAAGGAAACAGGAAGTGTTCAGCCACGTGTGAAACGACAACCACGACCTGCAACAAATGATGATACCCAAGTAGGTGTTTTAGCTGCAGTCGCGGCTAATCCGCACATCTGTAGCAGACAAATTGCGCGAGAATCGGGAATCTCAAAAACGGCGGTGTTGACAATGCTACATCAACATCCCTAAATAGAAAAGCACATTGTTAGTAACAGACAGCAATAATGAGACTTGCAGTTGGTGATTTCTACGTGGAAAAGGAAATAAGCTGTAGAGAGATTGAAAATGGTAAGTAAAGAGAGCCTCAGCCTTTTGCTCACATTCTTACATGTAATGCACTTAGTTGTTTTTCATTTCCTTACCTTTCATAACATTTTTAATATTGTTTCAAGAAGTGTATCTTCAATAGCAGAGTGAACTTCAAATTGCCAGGCTTTTCTTAAAGGAAAGAGCAGTCCCTTAGTATCACAGTGCAAGACAGAATCGTGTGTTCAGTGATGTCTATGTTAAAAGGAGAATATTTGATATCTATCTTTTGTTTCCATTCTTTATTACTGGGGATACACATGTAAAAATTCTTGAAAAGAGCTGTCACCATGAACATATGAGTAAGTTCACAATAGTCATGTGTTTTATTAGATAAAGCGAACTCTTGTTACCTTATTGTAAACGAAAGTTGTGAGGGTTTTGCTATGTATGACAGTGTTTAAGATAATTTGCTTTCAGTGTAATAGCTTGAAAATGTCAAGTCCTGCTTTGGCATTTGTCACTACCTGTATGCGAGTTTTAAAGCTAAATAGTGTTCTGACAGTTATAAAATAGTGGCAAAGTTGCTCAATCGATTAAACCTATTCCTGTCCGTATATGTAATCGGTATTTCGTTATGAACCTTTATGCTGTTCACAAGAATATATATAATTTGGTCTTTGGTTCGAATTACAGTTGGCTCCTTTCTGTATGACGGACACAAGATTGTTAGCACCAGGCGCGTCTGTTCGGAGGTGTCCGTGGACTGCTGCCTCGGCTATGGGCCGCTTAGTGTGACGTCACTAACACTGCTGGGCGGCCTTGTTATCCCGGGGGTGTCGATTGCACCCGTACCATATTTCTATGCACCAGGAATTGCATGGCGACGTCTTTGAACGTCGTGTACAGTTCTGCCACTGGGCACAAGAGAAATTACGGGAGGATGACAGATTTTTTGCACGCGTTCTGTTTAGCAACGAAGCGTCATTCACCAACAGCGGTAACGTAAACCGGCATAATATGCACTATTGGGCAACGGAAAATCCACGATGGCTGCGACAAGTGGAACATCAGCGACCTTGGCGAGTTAATGTACGGTGCGGCATTATGGCCCCCATTTTATCGATGGCAATCTAAATGGTGAAATGTATGCTGATTTCCTACGTAATGTTCTACCGATGTTACTACAAGATGTTTCACTGCATGACAGAATGGCGATGTACTTCCAACACGATGGATGTCCGGCACATAGCTCGCGTGCGGTTGAAGCGGTATTGAATAGCATATTTCATGACAGGTGGATTGGTCGTCGAAGCACCATACCGTGGCCCGCACGTTCACCGGATCTGACGTCCCCGGATTTCTTTCTGTGGGGAAAGTTGAAGGATATTTGCTATCGTGACCCACCGACAACGCCTGACAACATGTGTCAGCGCATTGTCAATGCATGTGCGAACATTACGGAAGGCGAACTACTCGCTGTTGAGAGGAATGTCGTTACACGTATTGCCAAATGCACTGAGATTGACGGACATCATTTTGAGCATTTATTGCATTAATGTGGTATTTACAGGTAATCACGCTGTAACAGCATGCGGTCTCAGAAATGATAAGTTCAAAAGGTACATGTATCACATTGGAACAACCGAAATAAAATGTTCAAAAGTACCTACGTTCTGCATTTTAATTTTAAAAAACCTACCTGTTACCAACTGTTCGTCTAAAATTGTGAGCCATATGTTTGTGACTATTACAGCGTTATCTATCGCAAAGTGAAAAAAGTGGTCCAACTAAAACATTCATAGTCTTTACGCACTACACGAATATGTAATAAAAAATGGGGGTTCGTATTTAGAGAAACGCAGTTGATATCCGTTTGACCTATGGCAGCGCCATCTAGCGGGCCAACCATAGCGCCATCTGGTTTCCCCCTTCAAGCTAGACGAGTTTCGTTCTTTGTAGTTTTTTCGTTTGACGCTTATTTCGTGAGATATTTGGCCCGGTCACGATCAATGGACCACCCTGTATATATGTTCTGGAAAGCTACTGCAGACACACGTGTGGGAAATGTTTTATAATATTCACCAGACCACTAACGACAAAACAAATGGAAATCGTGCTTTACTTTCCATCTCGTACAGTTCTGCGGAAGCTTCATACTAGCGAAGTTGCTTAATTTCAGACAAAATCGTTTATTAGCCGTAACTCCGTAACTAAAAATTTGCGGACCTGTGTTTATCTGAACTTTTTTCTCTAGTTTTACTTGAAGAATAACGTATTAAAATATTTGCATATCTTCGCGAATCACGCTGTACACCCAATAATTTGTCGAATAAACTACTGAAGAATTAATCTCAAAGAAAGTCAAATGCTACTGTTGTACACACAATGGAATTCCACAAACCATGTAGTTCAATAGTTGTCGTTCTTTTGCGTCCCATGTGCTATTTTTTACGTTATTCCGTGAACATTTTAAAAATCCAAGGTCTTCCTCGAAGACTGAATGGGAAAAAGTACACTGATTTTAATACGTCACAGAGAAATCGCTGTGACTTTTGTTCCCAGCGCGTCAGCTCTGGGTTACATATCCGCAGCTGGGCCATTAGAGACACATTTCCAATGATTAGATTAGTAATGGAGGAAAGACTGAGGAGAAATCAGGTTACCTCTCTAACATTTGTGAACCCAGAGAAACCTTTCCACAGTGTAAGATGGAATAAGATGTTCAGAATACTTACAGGTAAGGAGAATGATGACTAATGTGCACCAACTCCAAAATCCAAGTGCAAGTAATAAGAGTTGAAGCTCAAGGAAAAGAAATTTAGAGTAAGAAAGATGTGAGGCAGGAAGGTAACTTATCTCACGGCTTCCAGGGACAACAAAAATGAAGGTTCAATCAGATTTTGGGGGGACGACCAAACAGCGAGGTCATCGGTCCCATCGCGTTAGGGAAGGTGGGGAAGGAAGTCGCCCGTGCCATTACGAAGGAACCATCCCGGCATTTGCCTGGAGCGACTTAGGGAAGTCACGGAAAACCTAAATCAGGATGGCCGGACGCGGGTTTGAACGGTCGTCCTCCCGAATACGAGTCCAGTGTGCTAACCACTGCGCCACCTCGCTCGGTCCAATCTTCTCATTAAGAGATGTGATGTTAACAAATTTGTTTGGCTGACCAAGCTCTGCAACAAGCACAGAAATACTTGTTTTGTAAATAAATCCGCCTTTTCTTGCTGCAACTTCATTTATTTTTCCCAGATGCGTTTCGCCTTTTTCTTACTCTGAGGCATCTTCAGTGAGATAACGATACAGTTTTATTATTTTTAGATTATCAAACAGTTCACGTCCCGTTTTTTATGTAAATAAGTACAGTAACCGTAAGTAATTACTTATTTACATAAAACAGTTTATTATTTGTAGTTTATCAAACAGGTCACGTCGCGTTTTTATGCAAATAAGTAACTTACGTAATTACTTATTTACATAAAAAACGCGACTTGAATTGTCTGATAATCTAAAAATAACAAAACTATATCGTAATAGATCCCGCTGAAGATGCCTTAGAGTAAGAAAAAGGCGAAACGCGTCTGGGAAAAATAAATTAAGTTGCAGCAAAGGCGGTTTTATTTACAAAACAAGATATAATGCTATGTTAAAAGTTTTAACATAACAGGACAAGTATTACAGACAGGAACTATATGTTTGTCTTGAGGCAGAGAGTCTGACGGTGTCCAAATAACTGGAATTTATACATCCATTTTTTGGTAATGAGAGCACATGGAGACTTCCAACAAACTTTCAACATAATTTCAAATCTTTTCTAAACCTATTCTCGCTTACATTCTTAAAGCAAATGTTTAACTCATTAACTCATTTGTAATCTGACATTTGGTTTATACATGAGAGTTAGATTCTTTAACAAATTGGGGTTTACTGAGTTTTACTAATAAAATAATATCATGCCAGTGCAACAATGGCACAAACTTATGCATCGACTCTATATAACAGTTTATTTATTTCCTAGTGAACCCGGCAATGTTTCACAACTGCTAAGTATGTATAGTAATTGGATATGCATCCAGATGCCCTCCTTCCCCCTATGTCCATCATGTCCTACCCACTCTCCTTGTCCATCTGCTCCTCACCACTATCTCTCTCTCTCTCTCTCTCTCTCTCTCTCTCTCTCTCTGTTTTCGCCTCCATCCTACATCTCTCCACCTTCTCCTCCCCCCCCCCCCCTGTGTATCCATTTCTCCCTCCTCCCCCCCACGAAAATTATACTTGTTGCAATCCCACTTATGTGTAACTGGAGCACGTGGGTGCGATTAAATGTGTTGTGATTGATGTTAAGGCCTACCCTCAGACTCTCCCTGTTAGTCACCCACTAGTTGTTAAAAGTTGTACGCTGCAGGTAAACAGTACAATACCAATAGTAAAATAACATTGCTGAGATGTGAACTCAACAAACAAAAAAAATGCACCACGAAGGAATTATCCGAACGGGACTAAAATCGGTAGATGTGATTTACATGCACAGACAAACAAATTGTTACAGTTTCAGAAACATTGCATGATGTATTGAGTAGAAAGAGCTTCACAAATTAAGCAAGTCAACGGCGCTTTGGTCCAGCTGTGGCCCTTATGGAAGCATTGATTGGTAGAATTATTGCATGTCCTCATGAGGAATATCGAATCAAATTCTGTCCAATTGGTGCGTTAGATCGTCAAAGTCCCGAGTAACACCTTTCATAAGGACCAAAGCGGACGATCGCGTTACTGACTTGATCAGTTTGTTAAGCTACTTTTACCGATTTCCGTCCCAATGGCATAATTTCTTCAGGGTACGAAATTTTTAAATTTTATTTTATTTTTTTACAGTATATTTGCGTAATACATAGAATGCCTAGGAGGTACTTCTATCCGTATCCCACCATGGGGGCCGCCCGGAGTGGCCGCGCGGTTCTAGGCGCTACAGTCTGGAACCGAGCGACCGCTACGGTCGCAGGTTCGAATCCTGCTTCGGACATGGATGTGTGTGATGTCCTTAGGTTAGTTAGGTTTAATTAGTTGTAAGTTCTAGGCGACTGATGACCTCAGAAGTTGAGTCCCATAGTACTCAGAGCCCTTTGAACCAGGCTGTCAATCAAAGATGGCAGGACTGATTTTGTTAGTGCCATCTGCCCAAAGTCATTAATAAGCATGAGTTTGATATCGACATCAATGGATGTTGTCAGTATATTGCCCCGATAACTAATTCCTCCGTTATTTATTAAAATATAAATATGACCAAAAATTTCAAGAACCTTTGCTACTTTTCCTGGTAAAGCATTCAAATCAGAAAGATCCAAGGGCAAAACAACAGGAGGATGCGTAACATCAGTACTGTGTGTAGTTAATAACATATTTTTTACTCTTCTGAGTTCATCTTCACGTCGTGCTGCAAGGACAACTCTACATCCAGCTTGGTAGAAAGCGTGAGCCAGTGCCTCGCCTAAGTCGGAACTAGCACCTGTTATCAGAACCACATTTTCTTTCAGCCTGTATTTCAGCCGACGCCTCTGTAAAGACTTGTACGCTGCAAATATCGTGAATGGTAAAAGAGTAACCGCAGCGCATATGGCCACCAGCGTTCGCCATATACACATTCCTCTTCTATCACTGTATCGTCTCAGTTTCTTGTCACTCAGCTACCGGGGGCGGAAGAAAAATTAGGTGGACTGGTGAGATAAGGAATGAGGAGTTTCTCTACAGAATCAGCCAAGAGAACATGTGGAAAACACTGACAAGAAGGAATTCGCAATTGCGAATAAGGACAACCATCAGCTGTAGAATGGATTGGCGACAATGAAAATGTGTGCCGGACTCGGAATCGAAACCAGATTTCCCCTTTATCGGGAAGCGGTCGCCTTACCATTTGGCTCCCCGTGCACAACTCACGCCCACACCCAAACTTCCATATGTCATCAACCATGCATCTGTATCCCGTACTCGTTCATCCATTATGTACCGGGTGATCAAAAAGTCAGTATAAATTTGAAAACTTAATAAAACACGGAATAATGTAGATACAGAGGTACAAATTGACACACATGCTTGAAATGACATAGAGTTTTATTAGAACAAAAAAAAATTCAAAAGTTAAAAAAATGTCCAACAGATGGCGCTTCATCTGATCAGAATAGCAATAATTAGCATAACAAAGTAAGACAACGCAAATATGATGTACTTTACAGGAAATGCTCAATATGTCCACCATCATTCCTCAACAATAGCTGTAGTCGAGGAATAATGTTGTGAACAGCACTGTAAAGCATGTCCGGAGTTATGGTGAGGCATTGGCGCCGGATGTTGTCTTTCAGCATCCCTAGAGATTTCGGTCGATCACGATACACTTGCGACTTCAGGTAACCCCACAGCCAATAATCGCACGGACTGAGGTCTGTGGACCTGGGAGGCCAAGCGTGACGAAAGTGGCGGCTGAGCACACGATCATCACCAAACGACACGCGCAAGAGATCTTTCACGCGTCTAGCAATATGGGGTGGAGCACCATCCTGCATAAACATCGTACGTTCCAGCAGGTGTTTGTCAGCCAGGCTGGGGATGATGCGATTCTGTAACATATCGGCGTACCTCTCACCCGTCACGGTAGCAGTTTTGCTGTCCAGCGCCATCTGTCGGACATTTTGTGAACTTCGTTTTTTTTTTTGTTCTAATAAAACCCCATGTCATTCCAAGCATGTGCGTCAATTTTTACCTCTCTAACTACAATATTCCGTGATTTATTCAGTTTTAAAACTTATACTGACTTTTTGATTACCCTGTATATTCCCATACAGGACAGACATCAGAGAATAACTTCCATGATAATACAGGGAGTTCTACAGGGCAGAAACTGTAGAGGAACACAAATATTGGAAACAAGCCAACAAATAATTGAGGACGTAGGGCGCAGGTGTTACTCTGAGACGAAGGCTGATGAAAAAAGAAGCTGTAACGTCATGATACTCTCTCATGGGGTGTGGCCTAAATAACTTCTATGTTTAAAGATTTCTCTCCGATAAGAATGGTATGCTATGTTTATTTGTTAGGAACTCTTCAGTCCAGTCAAAGCTGGTCTTGTAATCCATACGGTCGTATTACATTCATTAAGCGGCAGAGCGCGACTTAGCATCATCTTCTTCTTTCTTCTTTGTCGTCGCCTTGTCCCACGTCACGTGGGGTCGGCGTTGCTTTTCTGGATGCTTCTCCTCCATAGTACTCTATCCATTATCTGTTCCTTCTTCCATCCTTTCTCCCTTAGGTCCCCGGATATCTTATCCTTCCACCTCATCTTCGGTCTTCCTCTCCTCCTCGCTCCTTCAATCTTTATATCTTCAACTCTGTTTCCGATATACTCTTCCCCTTTTCTCTGTAAGTGTCCGTACCACCTTACTCTGCTCTCTTGTATCTCTTTCCCCCTGGGTCCCACTTTCACAGCTCCTCTAACAAATTCGTTTCTGATCCTGTCCTTCCTTGTTACCCCACACATCCACCGCAGCATCCTCATTTCCGCCACTTCCATCTTCCTTTCCTGGGCTACTGTGATTGGCCATCTCTGCCCCGTATATCATATCAGGCCTTACCACTGACTTGTACACTTTCCCTTTCAACCCAATGCTCATCTTCTTGTCACACAACACTCCACTCATTTTCCTCCAGTTGTTCCAACCGCAATCTATTCGGTGTCGTATCTCGCTTTCCAGTCCTTCGTCTCTCTCTATGTACGACCCCAGGTACTTAAATTTGCAGACCGATCCTGGATCTTGCAAGACCTCATCTGCACATCCTTCACTGCTAAATATTCTGACTTTGTCCCGCTAATTTTCATCCCTCTTTCCTCTAGTGCCTTCCTCCAATCCTCCAGCTTTTCCTCAAGTCTGTCGATGCTCTGCTCACAAAGAACCACATCATCCGCAAACATCGTATTCCACGGCGCTTCCTTCTTCACACCTTTCACCAGCACATCCGTAATCAGGTCAAAGAGGTAGGGACTAAGCGCAGACCCTTGATGTAACCCTACTTTCACTGGAAACTCCTTTGTCATGCCCACACTACTTCTCACCGGTGTCATTGCTCCTCTGTACATTTCCTTCACAACCCTCACACACTTCTCTGGCACGCACTGCTCTCTCATACTTCTCTATATTTCGTCCCTTGGGACTCTGTCATATGCTTTCTCCAAATCAATGAAAGCCGTATGTAGATCGGCTTGTAGCTCCCCGTGTCTCTCTACTATCCGCCTTAAGGCATGTATTGCATCAGTCGTTCCTCTGTTCTTCACACACCACAGTCTCCCTGCGTAATCTTGCTTCTATAACTCTTTCCCAAATTTTCATTGTGTGTGCCATCAGTTTAATACCTCTACAGTTACTGCAGTCCTGGACATCACCTTTCCCCTTAAATATTGGGATCAGTAGACTAGTTCTCCACTCGTCTGGCATCACGACTGATAATATTAATGGGTGAGGTCTGCCCTTTTGGACATGTCCGGAAGGACACACAGCGTGCATTAATAAAATTTATTCGCCTCGATGGGCAACAGATCTACCTTCGTCAGTGCAGGTGCACAATTACGTCTGACCTCCTGAGAGTATCTCAAAGCAGCGAGCATGCAAGACATTGTAAGACTTCGTGGTCTCCTGACCTTCACTGCTTACATATTCCGCCCTCACAATCATATTCCGCACACCAAGGCGCTTCATTCGATCCCAAACTCGATAACATAAAGTCAATGTAGTATGAATTCATGTAAACGATACGCAAATAACAAGTGCGCACCGGGGTTGAGATACTCGAGGCTGGCGATCACACATACATTCAAGACACGACGGTCACAGGAGCTTTTAGTTTGGGAGAGGCGGACCACACACCGAGAGGCTGGTCCCTTCAGAGGACGAGTCAGCCTACCTATGTCGGACGGCGACCGCCCGTGGAGCAGACAGCGTTTGCCCGAGTGAAAGGAAGAACGACCCCGCGTTCGGCTTGAAAGCGAATTCCGCTACATTGTGTGCGAGTGCCCAGCCTACACATTCTTTACCAACATAGCACGCAGTTTCAGAGGTTTTTACAGGGAGACAGCAAACGCCAAACGCCGATGCTACAGGTTTCCAGATTGGTCGCCTTAAACGAAATGTCATTCTCCGGTTTTAGAAGAGCAATGCTGATTGGCAGTCGATATTCCTGATGCCTTGAGCTGAAGGAGTAATGGAAGAGACCGAAAGATATACCCCTTCACGTCTGGCATGGAGAGGGGCCGATCCGTTGTCGCTCTTGGAGCGAGGAACAAGTCTCTCCCCAGTACTTCACTGGGAGAGCACCTCTGTCGAGAGTGAATCGAAGTGCGACTCTCTATATTGAGTCCTTGCGATTAAGAGTTGTTCACTGTGTTGGCCGACACACTTTTGGTGCGGTGTGACGGGCAGAGTTATAGTTAAACGCCTGCGAGGGAATTTTTGAGTGGCATTGCGGTGGACTGGTTATCTGACCGGTGTACCACGCCAATAATTAGACCAGGGGCGAATAGGCATCCTTGACTTCATTAAGACGTAGGGAGAGTTTGATTGGCGAAGGTCAATCCAGATAGAACCAGAGTTATCTTATTTGTCAGCAGCGAGCGGCGCAGACAGCAGTCATCCTAGCTTACGGTATTGTGCGCTACAGTTCTTGCGAGCCCCATATTTCCTCCACAACAGTACACTTCACTGAATTTCACACACGACAACCTTGACCGTACCTAGCAACATTCTAAAGGATAATTATTCAAGTTGAGTAGGTGTGCCTCTCAGCCATTCTGCCAAGTCAACAACCATCTTAAACTTTGTATAGAAATTTCATTAGCGAATCCTATTCTTAAGAGGTAACTTCACATTCCAAAAAGAACCAGGAAATAGCTTGTTCAGTACATAACTAAAGGTGCCATTGTGATTTCTCAGAATTTTTGCAAAATAAATAATAATATTCGTTAGTTTCATGTTTTTCTTGCACTAACTAGCACTGCTCCAGTGCCCAAGAATCCCACTAGTTACGTAAGAAATGTTGTGAATTTTTGTGTCATTTCCTTACAGCGGACGACTCCAGAAGATATTTACTGCTGAAAGTTTTTTCAGGCATCTCTCTTTAGAACGTTAGGAGTGTATGTCTGACTTCTGTAGTAGTGTGGCGGTGGGAATTGCATCTTGCAGGAGCCACAGGGTAAAGGGTTCGTCTCAGATTAATCCGTTGCGCAGAATGACAGAATAGCACGCACACGCTCACAACATGGACAGGGAATGTGGATAGCTGGCCTGGGTGGGGGCGGGGGTCGACCGAGAGGCGTGTCAAGATCGATAGTCGGTGCTGTTGCGATAAACGCCGTGTCCGGGTGGCGCAGTGGTTAACGCAAGTGCCTGGGTTCGAATCACGGTCTGGCGCACATTTTCGCTCTTCGCCGCTGATTCCGCATTAAGTCCCAATTCAGCTGACATCAGCAGTCCCTTCCTTTTCCTTTCTCCCCTCTCCACCTTTCGCTTAAAACGGAGCACAAATTACCCAGACTATATTTGTCCAATGTTTCTTAAAGACAGCACTTAACTATTTCCAACAGACTTTAAATAATTTCAAACGTTTCCTAAACTTGTTCTCGGTTACAAGCTTTACACATTAATTTGTTTGTGAAGTAATTAGATATTTGAAGCTGTTTTATACACGGAGGGTGGTTTAGCTGTTTATTAATAATGTTGTGGACAACATGACAAATAAAAACATACGACTGTCCAAAACTGGTACGTATGTTTAATGGTTCACTCGGTTCTTATCGCATATTTTGCACATATTCCATCGTTGTGTTCATATCCGACACAAAAGAGGTTAAAGAGCACATATAGTTGTAATAGAATAAAAGCTTGTGGTTTTTTGAGTCTAAACCACAGTTATTTGTAACGTCTTCCAAACGACAGTTATTTGTAACTGTTGTTGTTGTTGTTGTTGTTGTTGTCTTCAGTCCTGAGACTGGTTTGATGCAGCTCTCCATGCTGCTCTATCCTGTGCAAGCTTCTTCACCTCCCAGTACCTACTGCAACCTACATCCTCCTGAATCTGCTTAGTGTATTCATCTCCAGGTCTCTCTCTCTACAATTTTTACCCTCCACACTGCCCTCCAATGCCAAACTTGTGCTCCCTTGATGCCTCAGAACATGCCCCACCAACCGGTCCCTTCTTCTTGTCAAGTTGTGCCACAAACTCCTCTTCTCCCCAATTCTATTCGACACCTCCTCATTAGTTATGTGATCTACCCATCTAATCTTCAGCATTCTTCTGTAGCACCACATTTCAAAAGCTTCTATTCTCTTCTCGTCCAAACTATTTATTGTCCATGTTTCACTTCCATACATGGCTACACTCCATTTGTAACTACATCTTCCATATTTATACTTACATCCGTTCGAACAACTAATTTAAAAAATAATTGTAAATTTATCATCCCGTTAATAATACGTACGTCAGAACAAACCAGGTCGACTTCTGCAGTGTCGTCACACATAGATTCGCTTCACTTTAGCAATATCTGAATCGCACGTGCTAATCCCAAGTTTCAACATCGCAGACTTACGCAATATCACGGCACATGAAAATACTACACATCCTGTCCTACTAACGCGGCCTAACCTACGAAACAAACGAGTCAAGTCAGATGACAGCGAAATATTTAGAGAACGCGTCTTCACGAGGCCGCGTTTTCGAAGTTTTCTCATGTTTATGTCACAATAATCGCAGGTGAAGCGTTTAAATTAGTGAATACTGATTTGCTTCTAAATGTGTTCCACATACGAAACCAGACAGCAAAGAAAAACATTCTGTTTACAACGGGCTGAGATATGCAGACGCGAAAGCTTTGCTACGAACTGAGATATGCACACAACAACGCTTATCAAGAAATCTAATCCACTGATAATGGACAGTATCAAAACCGTCATCGAAAACAAAACTCTTTGAAAAGGAGCTAATATTTATACCGAATCAAACTGTGTCGTTTCCACTTACGCCTGTCGAAAATTATTTTTCATTTACCCAGATGTTCTGTTCACTTCACGAAGAGTTACAGCGCAGTGGCTGGAGCGAGAAGCTTTGAAATCATATTCATTTGTTTCCTGTAGCTACCACCTTTATCTTATGAGGTGTACGAATATGCACAGAATACCAAAAAAGTACTTATTTTCATATGGATGAAAAAAAAGGATCAATTAACTGCTTTCACCAACTTATTCATGTTGCTATGCCAATATGCTGCAGACAATTTAATATATTTCTTCACAGAGTTCTTTACCCGTAGGTAATGCTTACAGTTTCATACATCCTAACCATGATAGCTACACTTGGCCACTGTTTCTATGTTTCAATACAGTGTATCGATACGTGGAACTGTTTCAGTGTTTCGGAACAGCTGTGGTTCACTGTTTCGAAACAGTGGTGTTTCATTCCGCTCCTGTCTCGGATAACGGACCAGATTCGATCTCGAGCCAGATACAGAAACTGTATCGTTGTTTCAAAATAAGGCTGTTTCAGTCCACCTGTGCTGGGAACGGACTAATTGTATCGAAACAGTGGTGTTTCATTCCACTCTGTGTCGGACGAGATTCGGGTTCGGCACAGGTACTGAAACACAACATACCACTTCATGAAACACTTTCAAGAACGTCGAAATCTTTTTGACAAGCAATAGCATGAAGCTTAAGATATCCGAAAATAAAGCATCTTTTCTAGCTGACTCTCCTATTCCGAAATGGCGTAACATCTGCTTTATAAACACTAACCAAACAATAAAACAACGCATACTACTCACATTCAAAATAATAAATATGTGAAAATCATTCAGTTAAATTACCCTTTTTTATAACACACGCTTCTCTGTTCATGTACAGTAAGCCTACAACATTTTGAATAAAAAAAGGCGTAGAGTGACAGTTATTAGAGATATACATAAATTTGATGTAGGTATAATTGCAAGCAACCTGTTTGACATATCACTGATAGTGTAATGGTGAACGGTTCGAAACACCTTGAAAGACAAATTTTTTTCTGTTATATTTTGTTATTTATTCGAATTATCAGGCGTTATTTGTGAGTCAATAGTCACTGTGCCTATTACCCACAATGATTCCCTTTGTGTGCATGGAGACTAGCAGGATGGGTGTATTACCCATACTAACGGAATGTGGGAATCCCAGTAGCATATCCGTTGTTTCTGCGGTTTGATCCCACCTCCAGTTCCGTTCGTGGTGGTTCTTCTGTCTTCAGCTATGGCTGTCCTCAGCCAATTGAAAAGTATGAAAGTCACACGACACGAAAGTAGCGAATTTGCTGCAGGAAATACGGAACTGCCAAGACGCGTAAGTGATAGTTTCATGCTTTCTGCGACATGATTAGCGCTATCACACCTCATTTGTGTTTATATGGACATAATTATACAGTAGACATTCAAGATGATAAAATGTGTAGGTTTATTAGATTACAAAAAACAAACTGTTTCACTGTTTCGAAACAGCGTATCGAAACATTACATTGTACTGTTTCATTTGTTTCGAAACAGTTGTGTGTTTCAGTTTGCCCATCTCTAATGATAGCTATTGTTGGATTTGCATATTGTTGCATATGGTGTATGTCCCTGTTGCTCACAGTTACGTATCTTGATCAGTGCGCCCAACAACTTATATTTTTCTGTTGAGGCTGTCTGTTTTGAAGTATCGTATATTACTATGAGTGCCAAAATGGGGAGAAATTTTCCAGATTTGAGTGACTCTGTAATGGAAGATTTATACCATGTTACGGAGAACACCCAAAGCTCTATACAATCGGCTAGGCAACAAGGTCTTTTGAAGAACGATATGGTGTGTGAAAATGGGGATTGTGTTGGATACAACGAGATGAATCTGGAGAAAACTACAGGGAAAGATAGCGAAATTTGGCGCTGCTCCGTTGGAAGGGACAGTAGAAAGAAACGTTCAATCAGGAAATATCATTTTTTGCTGTCTTACATGTGGGCTTTCGAACTCAATAAGCAAAAGTTTTTAGTTGTTGTGGTCTTCAGTCCTGAGACTGGTTTGATGCAGCTCTCCATCCTACTCTATCCTGTGCAAGCTTCTTCATCTCCCAGTACCTACTGCACCTACATCCTTCTGAATCTGTTTAGTGTATTCATCTCTTGGTCTCCCCCTACTATTTTTACCCCCCCCCCCCCACGCTGCCATCCAATACTGAACTGGTGATCCCTTGATGACTCAGAACATGTCCTACCAACCGATCCCTTCTTCTTGTCAAGTTGTGCCACAAACTCCTCTTTTCCCCAATTCTATTCAATACCTCCTCATTAGTTATGTGATCTAGCCATCTAATCTTCAGCATTCTTCTGTAGCACCATATTTCTAAAGCTTCTATTCTCTTCTTGCCCAAACTATTTATCGTCCACGTTTCACTTCCATACATGGCTACACTCCACACAAATACTTTCAGAAACGACTTCCTGACACTTCAATCTATATTCGATGTTAACAAATTTCTCTTCTTCAGAAACGCTTTCCTTGCCATTGCCAGTCTACATTTTATATCCTCTCTACTTCGACCATCATCAGTTATTTTGCTCCCCAAATAGCAAAAGTCCTTTACTACTTTAAGCGTCTTATTTCCTTATCTAATTCCCTCAGCATCACCCGACTTAATTCGACTACATTCCACTATCCTCGTTTTGCTTTTGTTGATGTTCATCTTATATCATCCTTTCAAGACACTGTCCATTCCGTTCAATTGCTCTTCCAAGTCCTTTGCTGTCTCTGACACAATTACAATGTCATCGGCGAACCTTGTAAGTAGGCTGTCTAGGTTTTTATATTGGTAACGCCACGTAGCGCTCTGTATGAAAATCACTGGCTGTGCTGTGTGCAGTCTGTGGCTGGGTAGCATTGTTGTAATATTCGCTATTGTAGTGTTGGGCTGTTGGCTGTTAACAGCGCGTAGCGTTGCGCAGTTGGAGGTGAGCCGCCAGCAGTGGTGGATGTGGGGAGAGAGATGGCGGATTTTTGAGAGCGGGTGATCTGGACGTGTGTCCATCAGAAACAGTACATTTGTACGACCGGATGTCATGAACTGATATATATAATATGACTTTTGAACAATATTAAGGTAAATACATTGTTTGTTCTCTATCAAAATCATTTGGTAACTATGCCTATCAGTAGTTAGTGCCTTCCGTAGTTAGAATCTTTTATTTAGCTGGCAGTATTGGCGCTCGCTGTATTGTGAGGTAAGTGATTCGTGAAAGGTATAGGTTAATGTTAGTCAGGGCCATTCTTTTGTAGGGATTTTTGAAAGTCAGATTGCGTTGCGCTAAAAAATATTCTGTGTCAGTTTAAGCACAATCATGTATAATTTTTCTAAGGGGACGTTTCAACCTCAAAGTTTTTATTTCTTCTTCATGGATTTTAATTCGTACTCTTAATTTTTCTTTTGTTTCCTTTGTTGCTTGCTCAATATGCAGATTGAATAGCATCGGGGAGAGGCTACAACCCTGTCTCACACCCTTCCCAACCACTGCTTCCCTTTCATACCCCTCGACTCTTATAACTGCCACCTGGCTTCTGTACAAATTGTAAATAGCCTTTCGCTCCCTGTATTTTACCCCTGCCACCTTTAGAATTGAAAGAGAGCATTCCAGTCAACATTGTCAAAGGCTTTCTCTAAGTCTACAAATGCAAGAAACGTAGGTTTACCTTTCCTTAATCTTTCTTCTAAGATAAGTCGTAAGGTCAGTATTGCCTCACGTGTTCCAACATTTGTACGGAATCCAAACGATCTTCCCCGAGGTCGGCTTCTACCAGTTTTTCCATTCAGTTTTTAATGAGGGAGCTCAAAACTGGCAGTGAACACACTGTGGTCGATTGGTGCCAATTTTGTAGGGATACCTGCCATGAATATTTCTTAATTGAGCGAATAGTTTTGGGCGGACCTGGCCATACTGTTGAAATAGACGAGAGCTGCTTCGTCAAGTGAAACCATCGAGGTGATACGGTGCGGAAGCAATGGGTCTTTGGTGGTTATGACGTTGAGACAAAGCAAAACTTTATGGTTGTTGTGCCACGACGTTATGCTACCCATTTGCTGCCAATTTTGCAACAGTATATTTTGCCTGGACCCACAGTAGTTTCTGATTTGTGGCAAGCTTACAACGCCATTAGTAACTTGGGCTACAGTCATCTGACTGTTAATCATTCGCTTTATTTTGTAGATCCCTTTACAAACGCAACCACAAATCACGTGGAGTCACTCTGGCAAAAAGGTAAAGAAAAAAATAAAAGGCGTTTCGGAACTCACCGCGCTATGCTGAATAACTACCTGGCGGAATATCTCTGGCGTCAACGTTCTGGGGAAAACCCATCCCACAGTTTCATTGAGCATGTTCGAAAAATCTGTCCTAATGCTGCAAATTATCTTGAGGTAGCTGTTTTTATCTAATCACTGATTCGAGCTTTAACGTATATCTGTGCAAAATAAACAAATATGATTTTTTGGGAAAATTTTGTTATTAATTCCATCTTTTTTGCAAAAAAACAAAAGTTCTTGAAATTCCGTGCATACATATGCAATACATCATTTTCGATAAAAAAAAATTTTGAGACAGTTAATTGACCTTTTTTTGGATCCATATGAAAATAAGTAGTTTTTCGGTGACGAGCGCATCGGATATGAATGTAACATACAATTTTTGAAATAAAAATTTTTTTGGTATACCGCGCATATGTGTGCTTATATCTTCAGAAATACGCGTTTCCTTCAAAAATAGGTACTTTTCTCGTGATCAGTGCATGTACCCCCTATACTGCGTAAGTGCCGACAATCTTCACTGAATATATCAATGAATTTAAACAATTTCAAATTCAGTTACGAATAACGTCTATGATCTCAGTGTGTTACGTCGGCTTTTGTTACGAGTCTGTAGAGCCGCTAAATACGCTGTCTCCTGCTAACTATGGCTGAGTTCGCTGCGCTGAAAAACCTGTTGGCACCGACCGACACGATTTTGAAACAGCTACTCCCATCACTCACCGAGCCATAGCTCTTCATAAACCAGCGCGTCTCAAGCTTTCAGTATTAGCGACCCAGTTTTCAATCATAAATTTTATCGCCTCTCCCCTTTCCTCATACGACAGCGTCCGCGACTGCGATATTTGTTTAATTGATTTCGTACCACCTTAAAACAAAGTATGTAAGTTCTCGGGATACTGATTTTTTACTTCATAGAAGAGTGCCGCCACGGCTGCAAAATACTAACACGAATTCTATACAAACGAATGGAAAAACTGGTAGAAGCCAACCTGGGGGAAGATCAGTTTGGATTCTGTAAAAATGTTGGAACACGTGAGGCAATACTGACCCTACGACTTATCTTAGAAAATAGATTAAGGAAAGGCAATCCTACGTTCCTAGCATTTGTAGACTTAGAGAAAGCTTTTGACAATGTTGACTCGAATACTCTGTTTCAGATACTGAAGGTGACAGGGGTAAAATACAGGGAGCAAAAGGCTATTTACAATTTGTACAGAAAGCAGATAGCAGTTATAAGAGTTGAGGGACATGAAAGGGAAGCAGTGGTTGGAAAGGGAGTAAGACAGGGTTGTAGCCTCTCCCCGATGTTATTCAATCTCTATATTGAGCAAGCAGTAAAGGAAACAAAAGAAAAATTCGGAGTAGGAATCGATTTCTTAGCCACTGGTGCCCCCAATACTTATCTTCTCACATTAAACACCTATCATCATTCCACAACCGCAATACCAGATCGGATACGTCTAGCATCTTGGCTGTACCTTTACATAACACAAAATCTTTCTCCGTGTCATTCTCCATCTCAGCCATACGACTATGGAACGCGCTCCCCTGTGATCTGCGTCTTATCCAAAACCACTCAACATTCAAGAGGGAACTTAAGACTTACATATTAGGGACGGTATAGCCACCATTGTTGTGCCCCCCCTCATCTTTTTCTTTCTCCTCTCCATCATAGCTTCGAATTTTACCATTCTATTTCTCTTCCTCTAACCTATCTACCTCTTCTATATCTCTCACCCCATTCCATCGTCTTATGTCTCTGCTTGATGAGAATAACTCACAAGCTGCAAGAATATAACGAGAAAATTCCCAACTAGCAATAGGACTGACACTCATAAAAGAAAAATATGTTTACTTTCATATACATAGTCATTATTATTATTATTATTATCATTATTATTATTTTTATTATTCTTGATTGTTATAATTATTTTTTGATTGTTATAATTATCATTGTACTACTTTTATAATCTCTATTTTTTTCTTTAACATGAATACTGTATAACATGTTATATGTCCTAATTTTCTGTAGACACTGAAATTTGTTGAATCTGAGTATGCCTGGTTAGGTGTAAGAGAGGGCCTGAAGGCCCTAATCTTGCCAGGTAAAATAAATGCATAAATAAATAAAATAAATAAATAAAATCCACGGAGAAGAAATAAAAGGTTTGAGTTTCGCCGATGACATTGTAATTCTGTCAGAGACAGCAAAGAACCTGGAAGATTTATGGGAGATATAAAGATAAATCGAAAGTATGAAAGAAAATTGCGAAAGAAGCATTTCTACGAAGTCAGTGCTTACCTGCTACGCTAACATACCACGCTACTGGCAACTCCTTCAAAGACTTGAAATTTACAACTGCAATTTCACCTCAACGTATTTGTGACATACTAATGGAAACGTGTCATGCATTATTTAGTGTACAGGATTATATTCGTATAAATAATGTACACACACATAAATATCCATATATCCTTTTATTCATAACTTCGCATTAATTAATTTTCTTAATCTCCCTTTGTGCTGCTCGCATTCGGGAGGACGACGGTTCAATCCCACGTCTGGCCATCCTGATTTGGGATTTCCGTGATTTCCCTAAATCGCTCCAGGCAAATGCCGGGATGGTTCCTTTCGAAGGGCACGGCCGACTTCCTTCCACGTCCTTCCCTAAACCGATGAGACCGATGACCTCGCTGTCTGGTCTCCTTCCCCAAAAAACAACCCAACAACAAAAACAACAACAACTCCCTTTGTGCTGTAGTTCACAGTATTCTGTGAGCAACAACTCTTGCGATTCATTCATAATGTTTCCGTTTTTGTGCACATCTGATGTAACATCCCGCTATTACCGCAAAAGTGATTGGATTTCGGTGTTCTGTAAGCAAAACACTCTTTCGCCTTATTTTGAACTGTAGTGCGCGAGAGTCTGGTAAGGATACCGTCAGTACTGTCTATAGGCGGGACAAGGTATTCACGCAGCGCAATATACTTACAAAATTTTAGATGTGCTCAAAATTATTGCGCAATCTCTCAATGTAGCGCCAAAACGTTGAATATTATTGCACGTTCGGAAATGTTGCGCAACGCTATTGACCGCCTAGGGGTGCTCTACTGCCACAAACAGTAATGTTTTCCATGTAGCAAGACATACATGTGCCCAGTTGGAAATACGGAAGCGTCCGATCCGCCCGTCTGCTTTGACCCATGACGTCATAAATATGGCGGAAACGACCATAAACCATGATTCCAATATAGCGCACATAAAGTCGTTACGTACACATTATGAGGACGAAAATACATCGAAAAACAAACACACACACGTTCCACGAAAAGCATAATGACACTAACGGAACAAGCGCGGTAAATAGGGGGTTTTTTGGGTGGGGACAAACTAAATATAAACAAATTTAGACACCCACCACCATACAAAACCACGGAAAACGACGAAAAAAAACCGACATCACAAAACTCCCCAAATACCACTAAACACAATATCATCTGGAATCGGACACTTCCCTTGACCTATACAGGGTGAGTCACCTAACGT
This sequence comes from Schistocerca piceifrons, assembly GCF_021461385.2. Taxonomy (NCBI): domain Eukaryota; kingdom Metazoa; phylum Arthropoda; class Insecta; order Orthoptera; family Acrididae; genus Schistocerca; species Schistocerca piceifrons. The sequence goes on from NC_060148.1 coordinate 82,366,591, forward strand.
TACCGCTGGATATATTTCGTAAACCACATCAAATACTGACGAATCGATTCCACAGACCGAACGTGAGGAGAGGGGCTAGTGTAACTGGTTAATACAAACCATAAAAAAATGCACGGAAGTATGTTTTTTAACACAAACCTACGTTTTTTTAAATGAAACCCCGTTAGTTTTGTTAGCACATCTGAACATATAAACAAATACGTAATCAGTGCCGTTTGTTGCATTGTAAAATGTTAATTACATCCGGAGATATTGTAACCTAAAGTTGACGCTTGAGTACCACTCCTCAGCTGTTCGATCGTGTGTATCGGAGAGCACCGAATTACGTAGTGATCCAAAGGGAACGGTGATGGACCTTAGGTACAGAAGAGACTGGAACAGCACATTACGTCCACATGCTACCACCTTTTTATTGGTCTTTTTCACTGACGCACACGTACATTACCATGAGGGGTTTGTATTAACCAATTACACTAGCCCCTCTCCTCACGTTCGGTCTGTGGAATCAGTTCGTCAGTATTTGATGTGGTTTACGAAATATATCCAGCGGTAATGTTAGGTGACTCACCCTGTATAGCTCAACAACAGCTCCCGATCTCATAAACTGGGATCGAACACTTCCCTTGATCTGTAATCTTTACGACATCTCCACAAACAGCCGTCCCTGGTCCGAGACGCTGGAAGTTTAAGTAAACCTCATTTCTTCACAGCATGCTGAACACTTCACGACTTCATCCTAAAATCCGAATAGTTGAAGAAATTTTACTAGAGACAACGCACTGTCCCCCATCATAGCAGACAACCGAAAACTGTTGACCCTGTCAGTCATATCCATACCTACCAAAGACATAAAAAAAGCAATTTACCAAAATTCACACACGACGCCACACTCGCAAACTAAACCAAAATCATCACCTAACACACCACCAAAGAGCGCAACCTATCGCATCAAAATGACACCTACAAACACGCCACTCTCACAAACTAAATTCCGCTCCGTCGTGACGTCACACACCACAACAGCCTTACGTCACGGGTCAAAGCCGACGGGTGGGATCGGACGCTTCGGTCGACCCGCCCAGTTTGATATATCATTGTCAACACCGCTCACGTGCATCACGAGAAGTGAACCGTCATTGGTACTGTCACCAATGAACCTAGCAACTCCAAAAACTATGGATTCGACACTGATATTGGTCGTTATGCAATATTTTTACGTGTCACGATTTTTGGGTTGGGTTGTTTTGGAGGAAGAGACCAAACATCGAGGTCATCGGTCTCATCGTATTAGGGAAGGACGGGGAAGGAAGTCGGCCGTGCCCTTTCAGAGGAACCATCTCGGCATTTGCCTGGAGCGATTTAGAGAAAGCACGAGGGTTTGAACCGTCGTCCTCCGGAATGCGAGTCCAGTGTGCTACCACTGCGCCACCTCGCTCGGTGTCACGATTTTTCGCCCCTACCTCCACCCGTAAGGGTGGTTGGAATGTATTATCCCCACAGTATTTTTATACAAATAGTGAATCACGTACACTCAAGATTGAGTTAAAATTGCTCCATAAGTTCCTGATTTATGCTTATTTCTCACCCCATTTTCATCCCTTTCCCTGTGAGCGGTAGGAGGTCCTTACGCCCATAGCCCTTCTCTCCAGACAAGTGACATGTGTACCAAATGTGGTTGAAATCGCTACAGTGGTTGAGGAGATCTGGAATGTACAAATAATAATTTTTATGAATTTTATGAAATCAGGGGCTTTACAAAAAATACGGAAATATCGCGAAAAATGGATGTTTTAACGTAAATGCTACCTAAAGCTGCAGTTTTCCCTGTTGTATTTGGCCACGAACGGCATATGTGCAGTCTTCAACAAGATTCATACGACATACAGGGAATGCGCGAAAATATCGGTACAGACAGCCTTAGGAAAGGACTGTGGAGGAAAATACGGTGACAACTGCTGGAAAACTGCTGAATGTCGCACTCGCGAACACTGTGAGCATCAAAACAACGTGAAGAGAGCTTCAGCAGCAGGGAATTCCAAAACCATTGATCAATGATTCAAATGCTCGCAATGATAAAACGAGGTGACGAAGCCGTAAAAGTCTGGGCTATAGAGCAATGGACGAAAGTCATTTGGTCGGACGTGTCTCGTTTCACACGGTATCCAACTTATGTCCGACTTTACGTCCCAAGAATGAAACGCGGCAGGTGTTCCGTGCTGATTTAGGCAGCCATATCGTGGTATTCCATGGGCCCCATTGTTGCACTTCAAGGTCGAATTACTGTCAAAGATTACGTGACGATTTTGGCTAATCAGTTCCGTCCCGTGGTACTATGTTTCCCGAATGTTGATGTTGTGTTCCAAGATGACAGCTCCCCTATTCACACACTTTGATTCGTGCAGGACTGGTTTTAAGAGCACGAGAATGAATTGTCGCATCGGGATTGGCCACCAGCCTTTGTGATCTACTTTGGAGAGGAGGGTGCATGATCACTTTGCGTCTCTGTCACCGTTAGCTGCCTTAACTTGTCACTATTTTGAAGGAAGAATAGTACAAGGCTTCCTTCGAAACCTGTATTTATCCATTCTGATACGACTGGAACCTATATTAAATACCTACGGGTTTCGAACACGATAGTTGTGTTTTTGGAGTTTCCAAGTTTTGTCGAACACCCGTATATTGATGTAGATATATCACACCATCTATGCGTGTGAACCACTAAAATGTCATTCTTACAACAATTAAGCAGATATTATCAAATATCACTACTTATACAGTACTTTCCTTTCATCAAAATGATGTAACAATTTTAAATAAACGATAATAATGAGCCTTATAGTGTAGGATAAGAAGAATATAATAAATAATTCCAATACCAAAGAAAGCAGGTGTTGACAGATGTGAAAATTACCGAACTATCAGTTTAATAAGCAATGGCTGCAAGATACTAACGCGAAATCTTTACAGACGAATGGAAAAACTGGTAGAAGCCGACCTCGGGGAAGATCAGTTTGGATTCCGTTGAAATACTGGAACATGTGAGACAATACTGACCCTACGACTTATCTTAGAAAATAGATTAAAGAAAGGCAAACCTACGTTCCTAGCGTTTGTACACTTAGAGAAACCGTTTGACAATGTTGTCTGGAATACTCTCTTTCAAATTCTAAAGGTGGCAGGGGTAAAATACAGGGAGCGAAAGGGTATTAACAATTTGTGCAGAAACCAAATGGCAGTTATAAGAGTCGAGGGACATGAAAGGGAAGCAGTGGTTGGGAAGGGAGTAAGACAGGGTTGTAGCCTCTTCACGATGTTATTCAATCTGTATATAGCGCAAGCAGTAAAGGAAACAGAAGAAAAATTCGGAGTAGGTATTAAAATCCATGGAGAAGAAATAAAAACTTTGAGGTTCGCCGACGAAATTGTAATTCTGCCAGAGATAGCAAAGGACTTGGAAGAGCAGTTGAACGGAATAGACAGTGTCTTGAAAGGAGAATATAAGATGAACATCAACAAAGGCACAACGACGATAATGGAATGTAGTAGAAATAAGTCAGGTGATGCTGAGGAAATTAGATTAGGAAATGAGACACTTAAAGTAGTAAAGGACTTTTGCTATTTGGGGAGGAAAATAACTGATGATGGTCGAAGTAGAGAGGATATAAAATGTAGACTGGCAATGGCAAGGAAATCGTTTCTGAAGAAGAGAAATTTGTTAACATCGAGTATTGATTTAAGTGTCAGGAAGTCGTTTCTGAAAGTATTTGTATGGAGTGTAGCCATGTATGGAAGTGAAACATGGACGATAAATAGTTCAGACAAGAAGAGAATAGAAGCTTTCGAATTGTGGTGCTACAGAAGAATGCTGAAGATTAAATGGATAGATCACATAACTGATGAGGAGGTATTGAATAGAATAGGGGAGAAGAGAAATTTGTGGCACAAATAGACTAGAAGAAGAGTTTGGTTGGTAGAAAATCTTCTGAGGGATCAAGGGATCACCAATTTAGTAGCATCAAGGGATCACCAATTTAGTATCGGAGGGCAGCGTGGAGGGTAAAAATCTTAGAGGGAGACCAAGAGGTGAATACACTAAACAGATTCAGAAGGATGTAGGCTGCAGTAGGTACTGGGAGATGAAAAAGCTTGCACAGGATAGAGTAGCATGGAGAGCTGCATCAAACCAGTCTCCGGACTGAAGTCCACAACAACAACAACATACTGTAGGACCTCAGAAATTCCTAAAACACTACACGGGGTGGCTATACAGCAGACAGGAAAAAAAACAGAAACGAATCCAAAACTGAAGCGTACTCACCCATAACGACTCCTTAAAAAGCGAACTCATCTTGCGGCGGCGAGAACGCCTTTGGAATCGGTTGCCAATTTCGGATTTGATCATCGGTTCACACTATATTATCCTGCGCGAGCATTGTTGATCCATGCACTATGTCACGTTTAATCCGCCAACACTTATTCTTTCGTCGAGTAATCACACTTTTATCTCATTCAAACGGGTTAAACTGCAGCTGATGTCTTCATTCACGCGCACAGGTTGTCACACTTGTTGATGGCACTGGACGCGACAATAAACGGCGACGTATTTAAAAAACACGCGATGGAACTGTTTGACGTTTTTCGCGACGGGAGCGATAACGTGTTTTACCCGCACGTTCCGCGCTGGTCAGCGTACGCCGCGCTTCTGCGATGTTTGAAAGCTGAACGAGCCTTTAACGGGAGAGCGTTCGGCCTCAATTTGCTGTGAAAACAGGTAAGCGAGCGGCGTGTCTAGCTACGTCACGCCAATGCCGTGATACCGTCGTAGGCACGGCATCGGCCAGCAAAAATATCCGCTTGTGTATTGCTACTGAGCCGTTACGGCGAGCTGACAAGCTGTTAATCAACCAATTATTGCGCATACGTCGCGTTGCGTTGCTTGAAACAACCGCTGCACCATTCAAATTTCGTCTGCCAGAGATGGTAATTCGGCGCGACAAGCAGAGCCATCTGTGTTTGACGATCGAAAGTCCGCGCTACGTCGTACCGGTTTGTGCCGCGCGTGCCATCTAGTGGTAGAATGAGAGAACCATTGCCGAAGCTTCCGAACGTGTCGCATGAAATCGGCGGGAAACCGTCTACTTTAATTACACATTCGTCTTTGGAAATTAGTTACCAGTCTTGTTTATCGATAGATTTGTCTGCTTATGGTAATTTTAATTCCGAATAAATCCGTAATGTAAAGCCAACTCGCACATGACATCGCGAGGCCATGCAGCAGAATGGCTTTCCATATCAATTGGTTTTAGTCATGCTCGACAAACAGAATGCGGAAAGTTGGGATGAATAATTCAGACAATGTTGGAAGGGGAGAAGAACCTTAGCAATTGAGAAGGCTTAACATTCAACGAGTACAGATGGTATTGCAGACGATGCTAGAGTTATATTAAATCCTATTAGAGAGAAAGTATCAGAGGATACTGTCAATTACGTTTTTCAACGCATTTTTAAGTAGTTCAAAAATGGCTCAAATGGCTCTGAGCACTATGGGATTTAACCGCTGAGGTCATCAGTCCCCTAGAACTTAGAACTACTTAACCCTGACTAACCTAAGGAAGTAGCACACTTCGATGCCCGAGGCAGGATTCGAACCTGCGACCACAGCGGTCGCGCGGCTCCAGACTGTAGCGCCTAGAACCACTCGGCCACCTCGGCCGACTATTAAGTAGCTCTCTGAAAATGGGCTCTCCCTAAATTTTGAGAAAGGACACTGTATTCAGTTAACGAATAGAGTCATATCAACAATAGATGTAGCATACGAACAGGAGCCAGTAAATAGGGTAGAACGCTCCAAATGTTTGCATGCACTTAGTGATGAAAACCCGAAGTGGAAGAAGCACATTACAGAATTTCCCAAACAGTTATTTTCAGCTAATCTTGCTCTTCGTATAATTGCTAGTCTTGAAAACAAACGAATTAACCTCCTGATATGTTTTCCATACTTCCACTCAGTAACGTCTTATACAATAATTTTCTGAGGTAACTCACCACTTAGAAAGAAAGTATTGATTGCTCAAAAGCAATCAGTAAGAATAATATATGGTTTACTTGTTTTGTAATTAAAACCGCCTTTTCTTGCTGCAACTTAATTTATTTTTCCCAGACGCGTTTCGCATTTTTCTTACTCCAAGGCATCTTCAGTGGAATCTTGAACGATACACGCTTGTTATTTTTGGATTGTCAAACGGCTCACGTTGCGTTTTTCCATATAAATAACTGTTTTGGCTGTCATCCTTTATTGTGAATATAAATAAATAACAAAACTGTATCGTTATAGATCTCACCGAAGATTCCTCAGAATAAGAAAAAGGCGAAACGCGTCTGGGAAAAATAAATTAAGTTGCAGCAAGAAAAGGCGGTTTTAATCACAAAACAACCGCCTTGCTTGGCGTGGGTGATGGTCACTCAAAAAAAAACTTGTTAATATATGCTGTTCACGCACGGATATCATGCAGGTACCGATCCATTTGAACTGCGCTGTCACACTACATACGAGAATATTCGCTAATGACATTCGTCATAAATAATCCACCACTATTTGAGAACAGCGAGGTCCTTACCTATACAACCAGAATGGAAGGTGACGCTTATTGCCCACTGTTAAAACTGCCAGTGCAGTGCCTCAGACTGGAGTTGAATTTACAGCAACGAAAATTTTTGATCGCAGAACCACTCCGAAAGATGCCGCTCGTGTGTTAGCGTCAACGGCAATCTCCGACGAATTGTGCGGAATGAAGCAGAATGTCACAGGGAGTCCGGTACATGTTCTCATCTATATCTACATCTACATGGGAACTCCACAAATCACACTTAAGTAACTGGTACAGAGTTTACCGAACCACCTTGTAATGTTACGTGAGTCTCACTGCCCCTTTTTCTCTAACTAATTTGTGCCTGATTTTATTCTGAGAAGCTCAGTAATGTGTGTAAATATTGTAAATGTAAATTTGATTCAAAAAGTACTGCTTGAAGTGAAGTGTAGCGCAGCTGGACAGCAAGAAACTCTTTAGCCCGCAATCCCCGCAGCGATAGTAGTTGTGAATCTTTGAGTATGGATTCTAAAAAAAAAAAAAAAAAAAAAAAAAAAAAAAAATTGATTTTATTAAAAAAAAGAGAACTGTTAATCTGTATTTTGTGGAAAGAGGACGTGTTGCTAGGCCGTCGCTCAGAACGCATTGTTACATTTAATGGAAATTGATTTTTTAGTGATAAAACCGAGTAAAGTATGTGCAAGAGTTGCCAAACATTTATGTATACAAATTTTCTGTAAATGAAGAATAAAAATAGCTCGTTTTTGGAAAAGGAGGTGAACTTCATTGTCGTCGCCGTCCATCAACCGACAGAATTGTAAGTGTACAAAGGAAAAGAAACGCATTCTCTATAGTTTTCATTCAATAAGTAACAAGGTCCCGAGTTCGAGTCTCGGTCGGGCACACAGTTTTAATCTGCCAGGAAGTTTCATATCAGCGCACACTCCGCTGCAGAGTGAAAATCTCATTCTGGAAACATCCCCCAGGCTGTGGCTAAGCCATGTCTCCGCAATATCCTTTCTTTCAGGAGTGCTAGTTCTGCAAGGTTCGCAGGAGAGCTTCTGTAAAGTTTGGAAGGTAGGAGACGAGGTACTGGCAGAAGTAAAGCTGTGAGTACCGGGCGTGAGTCGTGCTTCGGTAGCTCAGTTGGTAGAGCACTTGCCCGCGATAGGCAAAGGTCCCGAGTTCGAGTCTCGGTCGGGCACACAGTTTTAATCTGCCAGGAAGTTTCAAGTAACAACCTCTCATAATTTCTTAATTACAGTAACTGGATTATGTTCTTGTACAATAGTATGGTGCTGAAATCCACTAACCAATTTTGATGTAGCGGGACTTGTAGTTTGAAGGAAGTTTGTGTGCTAAGCAAACTCTTTTTCTCACGAAAAGCAGATTGTTGTTTGATCTTATTTACTTACAACAGTCGTCCCTTAGGTGTGAAAAGCTACGAAAACTTGGGCTCAAAGCTATCCGCAATACGGCCAAGTGACTGAGTCGTATTTTAAAGCTTACAGAACAATAACTTCCTCCAAATTGTAATACGTCAACAAATAACTGGTGCAGAAGCTGATCATTCAAGGAGGTAGCAACCAAAATTCAGGTACCAGTTACGACGTAAAGTAAAAAATCTCAATCAAAAATCAATCTCTCTCTCTCTCTCTCTCTCTTTCTCTCTCTCTCTCTCTCTCTCTCTCTCTCTCTCTCTCTCTCTCTCTCTCTCTCTCCAAACACATATATAAATATTTATATTATTAAAAAAAAGTCATTTTACAACCTTCACAATAATTCTGTATTATTCCTATCTCGAACACCGCGCGCATAAAACGAACACCTATATCTTTCCGTGCGAACTCTGGTTCTCCTTATTTTATTGGTTCAAATGGCTCTGAGCACCATGGGACTTAACATCTGAGGTCATCAGTCCCCTAGAATTTAGAACTACTTAAACCTAACTAAACTAAGGACATCACACACATCCATGGCCGAGGCAGGATTCGAACCTGCGACCGCAGCGGTCTCTCGGCTCCAGACTGTAGCGCCTACAACCGCACGGCCACTCCGGCCGGCCCTTATTTTATTATGATGATCGTTTCTCCCTATGTAGGTCGGCTTCAATAAAATATTTTCGCATTCGGAGGAGAAAGTTGGCGATTGAAATTTCGAGAGAAGATTCCGCCACAAGCCTTTATTTTAATGACGTCCACCGCAACCCCGATTTAGCGATAATACAGAACGTGCTGCCTTTCCTTCAACTTTTTCGATGTACTCCGTCAGTCCTATCTGGTAAGGATCCCACACTGCGCAGCAGTATTCTAAAAGAGGACGGACAAGCGTAGTGTAGGCAGTCTCCTTAGTAGGTCTGTTACATTTCCTAAGTGTCCTGCCAATAAAACGCAGTCTTTGGTTAGCGTTCCCCACAACATTTTCTGTGTGTTCTTTCGAGTTTAAGCTGTTCTTAATTGTAACACCTAGGAATTTAGCTCAATTTACGGCCTTTAGATTTGACTTATTTATCGTGTAACCGAAGTTTAACGAGTTCCTTTTAGCACTCATGTCGATGACCTCACACTTTTCGTTATTTGGGGTCAACTGCCACTTTTCGCACCATTAAAATATATTTTCTAAATCGTTTTGCAGTTTGTTTTCATCTTCTGATGACTTTATTAGTCGATAAACGACTGCGTCATCTGGAAACAAACGAAGACGGCTGCTCAGATTGTCTCCCAAATCGTTTATATAGATAAGGAACAGCAAAGGGCCTATAACACTACCTTGGGGAACGCCTGAAATCACTACTGTTTTATTCGATGACTTTCCGTCAATTAATACGAACTGTGACCTCTCTGACAGGAAATCACGAGTCCAGTCACATAACTGAGACGATATTCCATAAGCAAGCAGTTTCACTACAAGTCGCTTGTGTGGTTCAGTGTCAAACGCCTTCTGGAAATCTAGAAATATGGAATCAATTTGAAATCTCTTGTCAACAGCACTCAACAGTTCGTGTGAGTAAATAGCTAGTAGTAGTCCAGTCAAATAGTAGATATACCTTGCAAAAGGTGGCGTAGAAGAGTTTATTTTTTCAACTCGTGATATGGTTGGAAAGATTAGAAAACCGAGTTTTGCCAACAAAATTTCGCTTGGGAAAACTTTCTGTAGTCAAAAAACTTCGAAAATTTCGGACTTTTTTCAGTTTTTTTCAAAACATCTCAGTTTCATTTGCTCCTATCGCTTGAACGTCTAGCCGGCCAGGGTGGCCGAGCGGTTCTAGGCGCTACAGTCTGGAATCGCGCGACCGCTACGGTCGCAGGTTGGAATCCTGCCTCGGGCATGGATGTGTGTGATGTCCTTAGGTTAGTTAGGTTTAAGGAGTTCTAAGTTCTAGGGGACTGATGACCTTAGAAGTTAAGTCCCATAGTGCTCAGAGCCATTTGAACCATTTTTTTTGAACGTCTATTTTCTTTTTTAAAGAGCACAAAATTCTCTACAAATTTGATTCTTGCCATTTTTTTCTACTCCCCATATCTAAGGCGCTAAAGCGCCTCAAAAAATTACCAATTTTTCAAATTTTGAGCATAGTGGCAAGATGCCTTATTTTTGAACACTATTTTTTTCAGTTTCTGTTTGTGTAGTATAAATACATTATACATCATGCTATATGTTGGAATTTACCACCTCACTTTCAGGTATTCAGTTTCTCTGTATGCAACACGAGGATTGCTGGGCACCCAACTATTGTGATTCTTACATCACTACCTGAAGTTCACTATGGGCCACCTCAGCCCTGGTCTTTGTAAAACAATAAATATAAATCATTAAGAGACATACACACACACACACACACACACACACACATACACACACACACACACACATGCATTGTCAGTTACTAAAAAATGTTGACAGTTCTGGCTGTGTAATACTTGTAATATTGCACTTAGCGCACTTAAGGGGCTCCGGAACGCCCTATACTTGCAATGTTAAAATAACGCTTATAAATTACATCTTTCCTCACAAAGTATTTGAGGTAGGAAGTTGAACTTTTTACAGATTATTTATTGGAATATGGGCTACAACTTAACACAGGGATTTTACAAAATTTTAGTTCAGTTACTAAAGATGATTTTTTTTCAATTGTCATGAAAATTCACAACATTTTTTTGCAATTTTTTATTTATATATTCAAAAATATACAGTTTTTTTGGAAAAAGGCTGTGTTAAATTATGCAGAAGGTACTGTGTAACATTTACTGAAAGTTTGAAACAAATATGTTTGGAAGATCCTTAGAAAACATATGATTAGTATGAGAAAATAAAAGTTTTGGGAATCGAGCGACAAAGATTGGATTAACTTTTTAGTGCATTCCAGGTCCATAGGATGGATTATCTTCATCCTCTGCAAACTCCTCCTCCAGCTTCCTCTTGTTCCTCCCCCTGTTTACTCTTGCTTGTATTTCTAGACTCTTTACAGCCCTGTCTGCAGCCCGAAGGCATTCCTTGTCTAAAGCAAGCATCGCTCGTTGTTGCGTTCGTAGATTTTGCTACCATTTTCTTCAGTTGCAGTTACTGCAACACTGTTCCAAAAGGTGGTCATGTATGAACACTTATCACATGTCAGTTGTATTTCACTAGCAAGTCCTACGTGCTTTATTATGGAGAGTTCCAGACCAACTTCACTACAATGAATACATCTTACACAGTTTGAAAAAATTCCTTTGAGAACCGACATATCAAATATTTCATTCACATCCAATTCGCCCATAAAACATTCATAGTTTTCACTCATTGAACCAAGCTTCTTCTGTGAAGTATTTTGTTTCCCACTTTGACTGCTATGGGCAGGTGTACTTGAGAGGTTAGGTTCACTCACTTGGTTATCGTCTTTATTGTTTACAGTAATAACACATACCTTTGGCTTTCCAACATTTCTCCTTTTCTTAAAAGCCTTCAGAGGATTTCTAATAACTTTACTTTTACTCATTATTATACTTCAACAAAACAGAGACTCAAGAAACAGAATTAATTACGAATATTTTCGAGATAACGACAGAGTAAATAAACATGAAACAATCGACAATCACACCAGCGATATATATTGAACCATCACAGGTTAGCCACAACACATACTTTATCTCACATCACTAAAATGTACCTGATGAACACGGACGTTAATAATAACACCATTTGACAGCAGTTTAACAGCGCCACAGTGGGTCACGCCCATGTAGAACACATTTCAAAAAAAATTTAAAAATAGTTGTTGTCTTCGGAATTGAATAAATTATATATCTATTAAAAGGTAATAGTCTGCAGATTCAGAAAAGACAAAAAAGTAAAAATTGAACTTTTCATGATTTTGAGCCTTTCCGGAGCCCCTTAAGACAGATATGAGCATCACTTCCGTTTTGATGAGCCAGGTTCCTCAGTGTCACCAGAAATACCTTGAGTTACGGATTCAGGGTCTGTACATACAGTTGATCCAGACTTACCTCTTCTTTAAACAGCGAGTCAGCCTCAGCGAGTTCGTTGGTTTCGTCAGCGGATTCCTCAAAATCCTCCATAACATCATCTTCACTGTCTTCATGTAAAAATTTTGGCACGTTTTCACAGTTGATCCCAATGCATTTCTTGCAAATTGAAGAACATTTCAAACCTGCTTTTTCTGCAGGAGCACGCTCCGCCACAGTTCAGCTTGCATGAGCATGAAGCAATGTGAAGAAGTGCTTCAGGTGCTGCATATTGGCTCATTATAACGGGCACTGGACCGTGGTCACTGTGAATCCAGCCCCATTTCTCAGGAGGTTCCCAGTTTCCCATCCAACTTTGGACTTGTTGGTAAGTCCGCAACGAATGATGTTGTGCAGCATCTTGTGTAGGTGGCAATCGTGCAAGATTCAGTTTGCTTTTTGCGGCAGACATGGCGAATAGCTGGTACCGCAAATGGTCTAGTGTGTGGGAACTGCTGACACCTCCACTATACAGAGCGATAGTAACCTGTTCTGTTGCTGTTATTATTTCTTCACGGGTAGCATGTGGTTTATTGAACGTACAAAGCGCTGAGGTTAGGTGTTAATTTTTCGCAACAATATTGCAGCACTTAATTTTTCCTTGACCAAAAATAAAGCAGATGTTGTATCACATCCGCTAAAGGCGTGAGTGAACAGAATATATTCACTGTCAAACTTGTAAGATGCAGTGGAAAACCAATTGTCTTCTGCATTTCCTCTTCCTGGCTTTAAGAAAAATAAGTTTTCAATGCCTTGCCCCAAACCGGTCATGAGCACAAGCAGGTCAACATCTTCTCCTACAATGACAACACTTCCAAAATCTTTGGTTCTTGAAATGGCAGATGTTACAATCATAACGTCAGCATCTTCTTGTGCCTGGAGCAATTCAATGCTACACTCCAGAAATTCCTTTTTAAGAAGTGTAATCAAACGCATCTAGTTTCCTTCGTTGTACAAGAACTTGTCCTGAGGGACTTGGTTCATCATCTCTGATTCAACCACAACGTCAACCGAAGAATGTTGTTTGGACCTACGAATCCTCTCAGCACTCTTTGTGCTACATTTGTCTTCCTCACATGGATACCCATCAAATACAATAGCAAATTGAGATTCAAAATGACGTTTCAGGTAAGAAACATAGCTTTGGGCTATTGACTTGAAGCAAACATTTCGAGTCCGTCACTTTGTGGATAAGGTACCCTCCATAAATGACAAAAATTTACTCGGTCCACCTGACTTCACATCTTCCACTGGAACGAAGGCATTGTAGAATGAAGATTTTGTTCCTTTTCGCATACCTTTTTCTGAGAATAGGGACATTGGGTAAGGAGCAAGTTCATATTTCAGAAAGGCTTGTAACTCTTCTTCACTTTGTTTCATTAAACAAATCCTTTGGAAAAGAGTTAAAGGATCAACAGGAGTAATTTTAGTGCTCCCAGCTTTTACAGAATTGAACGCGTAAAGGAGAGTCACAACTTTATCTTTTCTACTGATCTTTACATCGTGGAAATTGTCACCAACTATTCTTTGCTCGAAATTTGAAAAATTTCGATTTTTTGACGCGTTGTAGCGCCTTAGATACTGGGAGTAGAAAAAATGGTAACAATCATATTTGTAGAGAATTTTGTGCTCTTTAAAAAAGAAAATAGACGTCAAAGCGATAGGAGCAAATGAAACTGAGATATTTTGAAAAAACTGAAAAAGTCCGAAATTTTCGAAGTTTTTTGACTGCAGAAAGCTTTCCCAAGAGAAATTTTGTTGGCAAAACTTAGTTTTCTAACCTTTCCAACAATATGAACGAGTCAAAAAAATAAAATCTTCTACCCCACCTTTTGCAAGGTACAAGCTTTTTTTCTGACAGTTTCACTGGACTATAGCTCTGTTTCAGAAGAACGATGTTTTCTAAATCCGTGTTGACTGTGTGTCAGTGGACCACTCTCTTCGAGGTAATTCATCATGTTTGAACACAATGCATGTTCCAAAATTCTGCTGCATAATGACGTTAATGATGTGGGCCTGTAATTTAGTGCCAGCTGATGTGGCCGAGCGATTCTAGGCGCTTCAGTCCGGAACCGCGCTGCTGCTACAGTCGCAGCTTCGAATCCTGTCTCGGGCATGGATGTGTGTGATATCCTTAGGTTAGTCAGGTTTAAGTAGTTCTAAGTCTAGGGGACTGATAACCTCAGAAGTCCCATAGTGCTTAGAGCCATTTGAACAATTTTTTTTTTTTAATTTAGTGGATTACTCCTACCACCTCTCTTGAATATTTGCGTAACATTTGCAACTTTCCAGTCTTTGGGTACGGATCTTTCGTCGAGCGAACGGTTGTACATGATTGTTATAGGACTATTGATAAGCATACTCTGAAAGCAGCCTAATTGGTATACAGCCTGGACCAGAAGACTTCCTTTTATTAAGTGATGTAAGTTGCTTCACTACTCCGAGGATATCTAAGTTACTCATGTTCGCAGCTGTTGTTGATTCGAATTCTGGAACCTTTACCTCGTCTTGGTGAAAGAATTTCTGAGCGCTGTTTTTAGTAACACTGCTTTGCCAGCACGGTCATCGATAGTATTTCCATAGCTATCGCACGGAGAAGGCATTAGTTGTCTCTTGCCGCTACATACGACCAGGATCTTTTCGGGTTTTCTCCCAGCTTTCGAGACAAAGTTTCGTTGTGGAAACTACTATTGCGTGTCGGATTGTCCGCGATATATTTCGATCTTCTGTAAAAGATCGACAATCTTGGAGATTTTGCGTTAGTTTAAATTTGCCATGATTTTTTCGTTGCTTCTGCACAGTGTTCTGACCCGTTTTGGTTACCATGAGGGATCAGCACCGTCGTTTGTTAATTTATTTGCTGCCGATACTATTTCTTTGAACTCAAGCCACATCTGGTCCACACTTATATTGTTAATTTGGAAGGAGTGGATATTGTCTCTCAGGAATGCGTCAAGTGAACTTTTATCTGCTTTTTTTGAATAGTAATATTTTTCGTTTAATTTTGGAGGATTTGTGGATTACAATATTCAATTTCACTACGACAATCTTTTGTTCGCTAATCCCTTATCCATTTTGAAGCTCGTTGTTAATTCAAGATTATTTCTTGCTAAGAGTGTAAAAGAGTGTAATGTAATTTAATTTAGCCCGACACGGATCAGCAATCATCAAACTAGCTCAGTACCCAGGGTGGTTACGGGATTATAAATAATTAATTGTCTCTCTCTTCAATTATCACACACACACACAC
This sequence comes from Schistocerca piceifrons, assembly GCF_021461385.2. Classification (NCBI taxonomy): domain Eukaryota; kingdom Metazoa; phylum Arthropoda; class Insecta; order Orthoptera; family Acrididae; genus Schistocerca; species Schistocerca piceifrons. The sequence goes on from NC_060148.1 coordinate 82,381,932, forward strand.
ACACACATATATATATATATATATATATATATATATATATATATATATATATATATATATATAGGGTGGTCCATTGATCGTGACCGGGCCAAATATCTCACGAATTATACGAAACTCGTGTAGCTTGAAGGGGGAAACCAGATGGCGCTATGGTTGGTCCGATAGATGGCGCTGCCATAGGTCAAACGGACATCAACTGCGTTTTTTTTTAATAGGAACCCCCATTTTATATTACATATTCGTGTAGTAAGTAAATAAATATGAATATTTTAGTTGGACCACTTTTTTCGCTTTGTGATAGATGGCGCTGTAATAGCCACAAACATATGACTCACAATTGTAGACGAACAGTTGGTAACAGGTAGGTTTTTTAAATTAAAATACAGAACGTAGGTACGTTTGAACATTTTATTTCGGTTGTTCCAATATGATAGATGTACCTTTGTGAACTTATCATTTCTGAGAACGCATGCTCTTGCAGCGTGATTACGTGTAAATACCACATTTATGCAATAAATACTCAAACAGATGTCCGTCAACATCAGTGCATTTGGCAATACGTGCAACGAAATTCCTCTCAACAGCGAGTAGTTCGCCTTCCGTAATGTTCGCACATGCATTGACAATGCGCTGACGTATGTTGTCAGGCGTTGTCGGTGGATCACGATACCAAATATCCTTCAACTTTCCTCACAGAAAGAAATCCGGGGACGTCAGATCCGGTGAACGTGCGGGCCACGGTATGGTGCTTCGACGACCAAACCACCTTTCATGAAATATGCTGTTCAATACCGCTTCAACCGCACGCAAGCTATGTGCCGGACATCCATCATGTTGAAAGTACATCGCCATTCTGTCATGCAGTGAAACATCTTGTAGTAACATCGGTAGAACATTACGTAGGAAATCAGCATACATTGCACCATTTAGATTACCATCGATAAAATGGGGGCCAATTATCCTTCCTCAAATAATGCCGCACCATACATTACCCCGCCAAGGTCGCTGATGTTCCGCTTGTCGCAGCCATCGTGGATTTTCCGTTCCCCAATAGTGCATATTATGCCGGTTTACGTTACCGCTGTTGGTGAATGACGCGTCGTCGCTAAATAGAACGCGTCCAAAAAAATCTGTCATCGTCCCGTAATTTCTCTTGTGCCCAGTGTCAGAACTGTACACGACGTTCAAAGTCGTCGCCATGCAATTCCTGGTGCATAGAAACATGGTACGGGCGCAATCGATGTTGATGTAGCATTCTCAACACCGACGTTTTTGATTCTCGATTCTCGCGCCATTTGTCTGCTACTGATGTGCGGATTAGCCGCGACAGCAGCTAAAACACCTACTTGGGCATTATCATTTGTTGCAGGTAGTGGTTGACGTCTCACACGTGGCTGAACACTTTCCTAAAATAACATAACTATCCGGCGATATCGTCCTTTTCCGCAATTGGTAAACGGTCCATTTTAGCACGGGTAACGTATCACGAAGCAAATACCGTCCGCACTGGCGGAATGTTACGTGATACCACGTACTTATACGTTTGTGACTATTACAGCGCCATCTGTCACAAAGCGAAGAAAGTGGTCCAACTGAAACATTCATATTTCTTTACGTACTACATGAATACGTAATAAAAATGGGGGTTCCTATTTAAGAAAAGGCAGTTGATATCCGCTTGACCTATGGCAGCGCCATCTAGCGGGCCAACCATAGCGCCATCTGGTTTCCCCCCTCAAGCTAGACGAGTTTCGTTTATTTCGTGAGATATTTGGCCCGGTCACGATCAATGGACCACCCTATATATATATATATATATATACAGGGTGAGTCACCTAACGTTACCGCTGGATATATTTCGTAAACCACATCAAATACTGACGAATCGATTCCACAGACCGAACGTGAGGAGAGCGGCTAGTGTAATTGGTTAATACAAACTATAAAAAAATGCACGGAAGTATGTTTTTTAACACAAACTTACCTTTTTTTAAATGGAATCCCGTTAGTTTTGTTAGCACATCTGAACATATAGACAAATACGTAATCAGTGCCGTTTGTTGCATTGTAAAATGTTAATTACATCCGGAGATATTGTAACCTAAAGTTGACGCTTGAGTACCACTCCTCCGCTGTTCGATCGTGTGTATCGGAGAGCACCGAATTACGTAGGGATCCAAAGGGAACGGTGATGGACCTTAGGTACAGAAGAGACTGGAACAGCACATTACGTCCACATGCTAACACCTTTTTATTGGTATTTTTCACTGACGCACATGTACATTACCATGAGGGGTGAGGTACACGTACACACGTGGTTTCCGTTTTCAATTACGGAGTGGAATGGAGTGTGTCCCGACATATCAGGCCAATAGATGTTCAGGGTGGTGGCCATCATTTGCTGCACACAATTGCAATCTCTGGTGTAATGAATGTTGTACACGCCGCAGTACATCTGGTGTAATGTCGCCGCAGGCTGCCACAATACGTTGTTTCATATCCTCTGGGGTTGTAGGCACATCACGGTACACATTCCCCTTTAACGTACCCCACAGAAGGAAGTCCAGAGGTGTAAGATCAGTAGAACGGGCTGGCCAATTTACGCGTCCTCCACGTCCTATAAAACGCCCGTCGAACGTGTACCTCATCCCTCATGGTAATGTACATGTGCGTCAGAGAAAAAGACCAATAAAAAGGTGTTAGCATGTGGACGTAATGTGCTGTTCCAGTCTCTTCTGTACCTAAGGTCCCTCACCGTTCCCTTTGGATCCCTACGTAATTCGATGCTCTCCGATACACACGATCGAACAGCGGAGGAGTGGTACTCAAGCGTCAACTTTAGGTTACAATATCTCCGGATGTAATTAACATTTTACAATGCAACAAACGGCACTGATTACGTATTTGTTTATATGTTCAGATGTGCTAACAAGACGAAGGTGGTTCCATTTAAAAAAAAACGTAGGTTTGTGTTAAAAAAACATACTTCCGTGCGTTTTTTTATGGTTTGTATTAACCAATTACACTAGCCCCTCTCCTCACGTTCGGTCTGTGGAATCGATTCGTTAGTATTTGATGTGGTTTACGAAATATATCCAGCGGTAACGTTAGGTGACTCAACCATATATACACTCCTGGAAATGGAAAAAAGAACACATTGACACCGGTGTGTCAGACCCACCATACTTGCTCCGGACACTGCGAGAGGGCTGTACAAGCAATGATCACACGCACGGCACAGCGGACACACCAGGAACCGCGGTGTTGGCCGTCGAATGGCGCTAGCTGCGCAGCATTTGTGCACCGCCGCCGTCAGTGTCAGCCAGTTTGCCGTGGCATACGGAGCTCCATCGCAGTCTTTAACACTCGTAGCATGCCGCGACAGCGTGGACGTGAACCGTATGTGCAGTTGACGGACTTTGAGCGAGGGCGTATAGTGGGCATGCGGGAGGCCGGGTGGACGTACCGCCGAATTGCTCAACACGTGGGGCGTGAGGTCTCCACAGTACATCGATGTTGTCGCCAGTGGTCGGCGGAAGGTGCACGTGCCCGTCGACCTGGGACCGGACCGCAGCGACGCACGGATGCACGCCAAGACCGTAGGATCCTACGCAGTGCCGTAGGGGACCGCACCGCCACTTCCCAGCAAATTAGGGACACTATTGCTCCTGGGGTATCGGCGAGGACCATTCGCAACCGTCTCCATGAAGCTGGGCTACGGTCCCGCACACCGTTAAGCCGTCTTCCGCCCACGCCCCAACATCGTGCAGCCCGCCTCCAGTGGTGTCGCGACAGGCGTGAATGGAGGGACGAATGGAGACGTGTCGTCTTCAGCGATGAGAGTCGCTTCTGCCTTGGTGCCAATGATGGTCGTATGCGTGTTTGGCGCCGTGCAGGTGAGCGCCACAATCAGGACTGCATACGACCGAGGCACACAGGGCCAACACCCGGCATCATGGTGTGGGGAGCGATCTCCTACACTGGCCGTACACCACTGGTGATCGTCGAGGGGACACTGAATAGTGCACGGTACATCCAAACCGTCATCGAACCCATCGTTCTACCATTCCTAGACCGGCAAGGGAACTTGCCGTTCCAACAGGACAATGCACGTCCGCATGTATCCCGTGTCACCCAACGTGCTCTAGAAGGTGTAAGTCAACTACCCTGGCCAGCAAGATCTCCGGATCTGTCCCCCATTGAGCATGTTTGGGACTGGATGAAGCGTCGTCTCACGCGGTCTGCACGTCCAGCACGAACGCTGGTCCAACTGAGGCGCCAGGTGGAAATGGCATGGCAAGCCGTTCCACAGGACTACATCCAGCATCTCTACGATCGTCTCCATGGGAGAATAGCAGCCTGCATTGCTGCGAAAGGTGGAAATACACTGTACTAGTGCCGACATTGTGCATGCTCTGTTGCCTGTGTCTATGTGCCTGTGGTTCTGTCAGTGTGATCATGTGATGTATCTGACCCCAGGAATGTGTCAATAAAGTTTCCCCTTCCTGGGACAATGAATTCACGGTGTTCTTATTTCAATTTCCAGGAGTGTATATATATATATATATATATATATATATATATATATATATATATATATATATATATGTGTGTGTGTGTGTGTGTGTGTGTGTGTGTGTGTGTGTGTGTGTGAGGTTGCTTCCTGTTCCGTGATGAAACACGTGTGTGGAACACGGTTAAAAAGTGCCAGGAAATAGGTTGTTCTTAATGTCTGTCATAAACTTACAGTGATAATTGGCTTTGACGTTTTACGACGCGCTGTATTAGATACAGTTCAACCTACACACATATACATTCGTTTGTAGCGGACTGGTACCGTAATAACTCGACGTTATTCCCTGATTCAAGTCTCAGCTGGGTAATTTTTTTTCTCGTTTAATTTGAAATACCTACATCTCGTAATTGTAAGATTCATCATCATTTTTTATGAATAATACAGGTCTTCTTGTTGTTAATTACATATTGCTCTCGAAATTCCTGTTTTGATTTCAAATCTAAAATTCTCAATTATCGATATTTCATGAAGGACTGTTAATAAACGTTGTTTAAATTAAGAAAACATAATTTATTTTTTTAAGGCAAAAATTGAAAAACCAAGTACTATTTATTTGGACTATGTCCATTGTTTTATACAACAGATGTAAATATGTGCCGTAGAAAGATGAAAAACAATCATTTTTAAGGATCGAGCAAACCATACAAATGCAGCAGTTTTGCACTTGCATAATATGAACCCAATAGAACTGATCTGGAACCAAGCTGAGGGATTTGGCCCGAGAAGCAACTAGACTGTTAAGCTGACAGACGTACTGGAACTAACGCACACAGCTTTTTCACACCTCACTGGCGAACGCTTGAGAGGTGGCATGAGCCCCCTCTCATATTTCTATCTTACGATTCTCCTCTCTAATTGCATGCGGTGGAAAGTTGCTATTGCTTCACACGCGGACTTCCCACGCAACGTCTCTCGTCACCCGGGTGGTCCGGTGACAGGCGGGCTCTGCTGACTTTGAAAGGGTGTGAGGGAGTCGAGTGAATGCTTTCCAGACGCCGACATTGTCAAAAGACACGCCCGGAGGGGCCTGAAGTAGCGGCTGGGCTAGAGGATCCGTTACTTCGCAGAAACTTAGCGAAAACACTTTCTGGCGGGCTACCAGCGAGGCGTGGGAATGACTTGTGTACCCAGGCAGTTGTGGCGGGAAAATTCCCGCGCTTTCTGCAAAATAGTAACTGTGATTGGCTTGCTCATGGCATAGCTCCGTGACGTAGCAAAATCAGCGCAGAAATTGGCGCCAAGGATCTCCATTGGTGGAATGGTAGTGCTCCGGCAATGGAATGGAATTTTCCGCCGGTTTTCGAGTTGCTGATTGGAACGTTTAACCACGGCCACTGTCGTGGGGGCGGGAATGTTCGGTGTTCGGCATGTACGGGTACTCTAGGGTAGTCGGCTCTCGCTTGTCGGTCGAGGACGTCGAAGCAACCAGCCATCGCCTCCGGTACGCCAGATCGTGTTCTGGCAGTTAAGAAGACAGTTTGGTAATGTACGTCCGCAGCACCGGCAGATAGGGATTTTCCTAGGTGATAATCAGAGCTCAGCAGAGCGCGCCTGTTCGTCTATTTCTTTGTTCTGTCTTGGGTAGCAGCAATTAATGTTGGGTTAGCTGTGTGTCCCTCTTAAGATTTGAGTGGCAAGGAATTGGCTCCACATACCACTTCGTCTTAAACCTCACAATCTAGTTTAGGGACAACTTCACCTTCACAGCGTTTGTTTGAGTATCCAATTTGAGCCAATTTGATGTATTATAAATGTTTCATGTGGTTTTGTTTATTATTTTGTGTTTAGTCTTAATAAATCATATTGCTATTTTGGACAGAACTTTCATTCTGTTAATCGGTAGAGCAACCCATCATTTCTCACTACGTTAATGAAACCTTCGTATTTAACTTATTTATCAAATTAAATTATTGCAGGTGCTAAACTCTCTTCTACTCCACTGGCAGGGTTGATTAGAGTCAGTTCGCGTATTTTTTTAATCCTTGTGCAACAGCAAAAGTCGGAGTTAGAATAGGGGGGGCTTAGAGCATCATTTACATATGTAGATTCTAGAAGAATTTAGTGTTAAATACACTGCTAGCCCCGGCACCTCGCACGCTGGTGGGATATAGAAGGGCTCGTCATAAAAGGGGAAAATGTGGCGCCTGGTTGGCTTCTTGGATTCTGTTGTTGTTAGACTCGTTATCAACGTACCAGGTGTCACTTCCAGGACTGAAATGCATTTCTCGGATTCGGATAAGGTTCAAATGGTTCAAATGGCTCTGAGCACTATGGGACTTAACTGCTGAGGTCTCCAGTCCCCTAGAACTTAGAACTACTTACACCTAACTAATCTACGGACATCACACACATCCATGCCCGAGGCAGAAATCGAACCTGCGATCGCAGCAGCAGCGTGGTTCCGGAGTGGAGCGCCTAGAACCGCTCGGTCACAGCCGCCAGCTTCGGATAAGGAAGGAGATAAGATGGCCTTGCTGTACTGGTACTGCGAACGGCTGAAAGCAAGGGGAAACTACAGCCGTAATTTTTCCCGAGGGCATGCAGCCCTACTGTATGATTAAATGATGATGACGTCCACTTGGGTAAAATATTCCGGAGGTAAAATAGTCCCCCATTCGGATCTCCGGGCGGGGACTACTCAGGAGAATGTCGTTATCAGGAGAAACAAAACTGGTGTTCTACTGACTGGGACGTGGAACGTCAGATTCTTTAATAGGGCAGGTAGGTTAGAAAATTTAAAAAGGAAAATGGATAGGTTGAAGCTAGACATAGTGGAAAGTAGTGAAGTTCGGTGGCAGGAGGAACAAGACTTCTGGTCAGGTGAATACAGGGTTATAAATACAAAATCAAATAGGAGTAATGTAGGAGTAGATTCAATAATGAATGAAAAAATAGGAACGCGGGTAAGCTACTACAAACAGCATAGTGAACGCATTATTGTGGCCAAGACAGACACGAAGCCCACGCCTAATACAGTAGTACAAGTTTATATGCCAACTAGTGTGATGTGCTTAGGTTAGTTAGGTTCAAGTAATTCTAGGTTCAAGGGGACTGATGACCTGAGATGTTAAGTCCCATAGTGCTTACAAGGGAACCTCCCCATCGCACCCCCCTCTGATTTAGTTGGCACAGTGGATAGGCCTTGAAAAACTGAACACAGATCAATCGAGAAAACAGGAAGAAGGTGTGTGGAACTATGAAAAAAATAAGCAAAATATACAAACTGAGTAGTCCATGTGCAAGATGGGCAACATCAAGGACAATATGAGCTCAGGAGCGCCGTGGTCCCGTGGTTAGCGTGAGCAGCTGCGGAACGAGAGGTTCTAGGTTCACGTCCTGCCTCGAGTGAAAAGTTGTAATTTTTTATTTTCAGTTTATGTGACAAACAGTTATGTTTTCATCACCTTTTTGGGAGTGATTATCACATCCACAAGAAAACCTAAATCGGGCAAGGTAGAAGAATCTTTTTACCTATTTGCCAAGTGTACAAGGTAGGTGGGTCGACAACATATTCCTGTCATGTGATGCACATGCCTTCACCAGTGTCGTATAGAATATATCAGACGTATTTTCCTGTGGAGGAATCGGTTGACCTATGACCTTGCGATCAAATGTTTTCGGTTCCCATTGGAGACGCACGTCCTTTCGCCTACTAATCGCACGGTTTTGCGGTGCGGTCGTAAAACACGGACACTAAACTTATTACAGTGAACAGAGATTTCAATGAACGAACGGACAGATCATAACTTTGCGAAAATAAATTAAGATTTTAACTCGAGGGCGGACTTGCACCGTTGACCTTTCGTTCCACAGCTGCTCACGCTAACCACGGGACCACGGCGCTCGTGGACTCAGATTATCCTAGATGTTGCCTATCTTGCGCATAGACAGCTCAGTTTGTATATTTTGCTTATTTTTTCATAGTTCCACACAACTTCTTCCTGTTTTCTCGATTGATTTGTGTTCAGTTTTTCAAGGCCTATCCACTGTGCCAACTTATAACTAAATCTGAGGGGGGTGCGATGGGGAGGTTCCCTTGTTAGTATCATTTGAACCATTTTGAACAAGAAGAGAATAGAAGCTTTCAGAATGTGGTGCTACAGAACAATGCTGAAGATTAGACGGGTAGATTACGCAACTAATGAGGAGGTACTGAATAGAAATGGGGAGAAGAGGAATATATGGTACAGCTTGACTAGAAGGAGGTATCGGTTTTTAAGACATGTTCTGAGGCATCAAGGGGTCACCAGTTTAATATTGGAGGGCAGCGTGGAGGGTAAAAATCGTAGAGGGAGACCAACGGATGAATACACTAAGCAGATTCAGAGGGATGTAGGTTGCAGTAGGTACTGGGAGATGAAGAAGCTTGCACAGGATAGAGTAGCATGGAGAGCTGCATCAAACCAGTCTCTGGACTGAAGACCACAGCAACACATTTAAGTTCAAAAATGGTTCAAATGGCTCTGAGCACTATCGGACTTAACATCTGAGGTCGTCAGTCCCCTAGAACTTAGAACTACTTGAATCTAACTAACCTAAGGACATCACACACAGCCATGCCCGAGGCAGGATTCGAACCTGCGACCGTAGCTGTCGCGCGGTTCCAGACTGCAGCGCCTAGAACCGCTTGGCCACTTAGGCCGGCCACATTTAAGTATTGACTTGTTATTAGGTATTCTGTACATGGACAAGCCAGCAGCCTGCTTATCCCCTTGAGAGCAAGAATGGAAAGGAAAACGATGCAGCTTTACGCGTGGCAATAAGAACATTACTGACAGTGGTAACTGCAGGTAAGTGTCACAATAATAGGTGTCCGATCGGTCGTCGTTCGGTATTGTCGGATATCGGATTTGACCGGAGAAAGTCACGTGGCCTTCGCTGTTTTTTCATTTCCACAAACGCCAACGAGTTAGCAGTTTTGTATCAAAATTGCATGATGGAGCTAAACGCTGCAGTTTCTGTTGGTAACGTCAAGAGCCAATTACGTCAGCATTTCCCGTCACCATTTTCAGAAACTGTTCTTGAAGAATGTCGATGTGAAGAAATGGTACACTACTTGCGCTACAGACAGTTTTTTTTTTTTTTTTTTTTTTTTTTTTTTTTAATTACGCAAACGATGTGCTATTTCTTCACATCGAAGATCTTGTTATTCCATCCACACCACCGGCCCGCTCCCCCTCACCCCCGTAGCAATCAGTCTTCTTCTCTGTGCTTCACACACTCAAAGAGAAAGCCTGGACGCGATGAAATCTGAAAAAGTACACTATTGGCCATTAAAATTACTACACCAAGAAGAAATGCAGATGATAAACGGGTATTCATTAGACAAATATATTTTACTAGAACTGACATGTGATTACATTTTCACGCAATTTGGGTGCAGAGATCCTGAGAAATCAGTACCCAGAACAACCACCTCTGGGCAAATAACGGCCTCGATACGCCTGGTCATTGAGTGAAACAGAGCTGCGATGGCGTGTACAGGTACAGCTGCCCGTGCAGCTTCAACTCGATACCACACTTCATCGAGAGTAGTGACTGGCGTATTGTGACGAGTCAGTTGCTCGGCCACCATTGACCAGACGTTTTCAGTTGGTGAGAGATCTGGAGAATGTGCTGGCCAGGGCAGCAGTCGAACATTTTCTGTATCCTGCAACATGCGGTCGTGCATTATCCTGCTGAAATGTAGGGTTTCGCAGGGATCGAATGAAGGGTAGCGCCGCGGGTCGTAACCCATCTGAAATGTAACGTCCACTGTTCAAAGTGCCGTCAATGCGAACAAGAGGTGACCGAGATGTGTACCAATACGCCAGGTGATGGTATGGCCAGTAGTGTAACTTAAGTAATGTCAAAGATCACCCAGAATGGAACTAGAGTGCACAAAAGGTTAAAACGACATAATGTGTCATTTTACCATGACACGTGTTATGTCATTGTAGGCGGAAACGCCTTCTGTGGGTTTCTCTGTCCCGTGATGACTGGGTGTTGTGTGATGTCAAAATGGTTCAAATGGCTCTGAGCACTATGGGACTTAACATCTGAGGTCATCAGTCCCCTAGAACTTAGAACTACTTAAACCTAACTAACCTAAGCACATCACACACATCCATGCCCGAGGCAGGATTCGAACCTGCGACCGTAGCAGTCACGCGGTTCCGGACTGACGCGCCTAGAACCGCACGGCCACCGCGGCCGGCTGTGTGATGTCCTTAGGTTAGTTAGGTTTAAGTAGTTCTACGTTCTAGGGGACTGATGACCGTAGATGTTATGTCCCATAGTGCTTAGTGCCATTTGAACCATTTTTTGATCCTTCTGTGGTTCACTCGAGAAACGTTCAGTTACTGCGTGCTCTACAAGAATCTTCTACCTCTCAAAACATGGCTAAAAGTAAGCTTTACAAGATAACTTATACTTTTCTGAAACGTGTAATTATCCACAATACTACTGAATGATTATATGTGAATGAAAGTAATAAGTTGGAGGCTTACCTATAAGTTTTTCGTTCACAGTACCAAGATGGAAGGTGTTAGTTCGTCGCCATATATGTAGGAACAGGTTCGCCACTCGACCTATGGTTTCGTCCATTGCCTTGTTATGTGATTTTACCCGGATATGTCATTACAGCCTGATTTCCCCTACTGCAGGAATAACGTTTGATACCACTTGCTTGGAGACTTTAAATAATACACACATTAATAAAGTTTTGCATCACCCCAGTTCCCAGAACTCCTGAAAAGAGACGTTGACTGTGGATATTGTATCATAGTCCCTTTGACTATTGAGAGATGTCACTAAACCCGCCCAAAGATACACTCCTGGAAATTGAAATAAGAACACCGTGAATTCATTGTCCCAGGAAGGGGAAACTTTATTGACACATTCCTGGGGTCAGATACATCACATGATCACACTGACAGAACCACAGGCACATAGACACAGGCAACAGAGCATGCACAATGTCGGCACTAGTACAGTGTATATCCACCTTTCGCAGCAATGCAGGCTGCTATTCTCCCATGGAGACGATCGTAGAGATGCTGGATGTAGTCCTGTGGAACGGCTTGCCATGCCATTTCCACCTGGCGCCTCAGTTGGACCAGCGTTCGTGCTGGACGTGCAGACCGCGTGAGACGACGCTTCATCCAGTCCCAAACATGCTCAATGGGGGACAGATCCGGAGAACTTGCTGGCCAGGGTAGTTGACTTACACCTTCTAGAGCACGTTGCGTGGCACGGGATACATGCGGACGTGCATTATCCTGTTGGAACAGCAAGTTCCCTTGCCGGTCTAGGAATGGTAGAACGATGGGTCCGATGACGGTTTGGATGTACCGTGCACTATTCAGTGTCCCCTCGACGATCACCAGTGGTGTACGGCCAGTGTAGGAGATCGCTCCCCACACCATGATGCCGGGTGTTGGCCCTGTGTGCCTCGGTCGTATGCAGTCCTGATTGTGGCGCTCACCTGCACGGCGCCAAACACGCATACGACCATCATTGGCACCAAGGCAGAAGCGACTCTCATCGCTGAAGACGACACGTCTCCATTCGTCCCTCCATTCACGCCTGTCGCGACACCACTGGAGGCGGGCTGCACGATGTTGGGGCGTGAGCGGAAGACGGCCTAACGGTGTGCGGGACCGTAGCCCAGCTTCATGGAGACGGTTGCGAATGGTCCTCGCCGACACCCCAGGAGCAACAGTGTCCCTAATTTGCTGGGAAGTGACGGTGCGGTCCCCTACGGCACTGCGTAGGATCCTACGGTCTTGGCGTGCATCCGTGCGTCGCTGCGGTCCGGTCCCAGGTCGACGGGCACGTGCACCTTCCGCCGACCACTGGCGACAACATCGATGTACTGTGGAGACCTCACGCCCCACGTGTTGAGCAATTCGGCGGTACGTCCACCCGGCCTCCCGCATGCCCACTATACGCCCTCGTTCAAAGTCCGTCAACTGCACATACGGTTCACGTCCACGCTGTCGCGGCATGCTACCAGTGTTAAAGACTGCGATGGAGCTCCGTATGCCACGGCAAACTGGCTGACACCGACGGCGGCGGTGCACAAATGCTGCGCAGCTAGCGCCATTCGACGGCCAACACCGCGGTTCCTGGTGTGTCCGCTGTGCCGTGCGTGTGATCATTGCTTGTACAGCCCTCTCGCAGTGTCCGGAGCAAGTATGGTGGGTCTGACACACCGGTGTCAATGTGTTCTTTTTTCCATTTCCAGGACTGTATTTGTCCAATGATACCCGTTTATCATCTGTATTTCTTCTTGGTGTATCAATTTTAATCGCCAGTAGTGTATATTCTTGGCGACTTTTATTTGCGAACATCTGCTGTTTAAAGATCACCTCTCTACCCTGGTACAACAATTCTCCTTACGAGCCCACTGATTAGTAAAATAACATCGTTTAGGAGCTGTGATTGGCCTGCAGAATTTGAATGAAATTCAGAAAAATAAGATTAATTTTTGTTTACGTCATCGCTGCACGTATTATGGAGGACTTGGGCAGCATAGCATTTCTTATGAAGCGCTGCTACCTCAAAGTCGGGTTTTAGTTCAGGCCACTGAGACAAAGCACGAGAAACAGCCTCTAAAATAGACACCCAACGTATATTGCACTTCTGAACTATTTTCAATGTATTAGCTCCGTCATTTATTGCACTGAATAACTTTCTGTAGCCAATTTGACGAGTTGAAGACTTGGGAAACTAAGTATACGTTTCTGACAACAAAAATTACAAATTCCGGGGTAAAGTTCCAGCTGCGGCAGAAGAAAGATACCGCCAGCTGCACTGAATGGGAGAGACGAGGAATTAAGACAAGATGAGGAAGTTCTCTTTTCAAATTCTCATACACACAATTACTGATACCTACCATAACTGCTGCATTGACAGTACCCAATCCGCGCATTAAATGAATGTTCAAGCCGTACTCATTAGGTAAAGATTTCAAACCACTGGTTACTGCCACTCCGTTGCCTTCCTCTAACCATTCCCAAGAATGTGGAAACAGTACTACTCTGAGGCTCAGAAAAGAATATCTCACACACACAGCTAACAATTTACTGGCACTTACGTCTGTAGATTCATCCAACAGTATACTGAAATACCCGTCTCCTGTGTCCTTTTCCAAACTGGCCTTGAAATGTGGGTAAAGAATGTTTTTAATCAAACCACACTCGCTTCTATGCAAACGCATCTGAGAGACATGGTCAGCACCTATAGAATACCTTTCTGAAAGGCTGCAGAGGTGATCCACAGATCTTATTACGGAATGAATAGCTTCTGCAACAGGAACTTCATTGGACTGCCTAACTACATGTGCAACTAGTTTCAACTGCCCCTGCGAAGAAATGGGTGCCGCAGCTTTTACATATTATTTGGTTTTTGAATGATTCAATAAATCCGACAGATGCGAATTTAAACTGCTCTGGCAAAATCTACATAGCACACTACAAGGATCGGCGGATATCTCAAGAAGCCAGTCTTTCAATTGTTTGTTGCCAAGCCACTCTTTCCTAAACTTTTGGGTGGGTTTTTTGACCTTTTGCTTCGACATTTCGATGAGACAGTAATAAAATAGTAAAGAAAATTTCTGATTAGAACGCGATTAACTGCACCATAAACATTAACAATTCAACACTATGCACTGTACCGACTTCGGCCCAAGGTAACTTGTAACTGCAATGCTAAAAGCAAACAGCTAAGACTGGAAAGGATTGTTCTGTTGTGTTGAGGCAGGGGAAACACTATGACCAAATCTGATTATGAAGAGTTAGCTGGAGCCATATTGTTGCCAGTTTAGGATTTTTGACGCTAAATATGATTCCAAATTGTATATTGGAAAGACTGAATTAAACGAAAAAATATTGTTGCAGACATCGATCCACAAATGCGTTAAAAGATCCGTTGACCGGTAAATGCAAAATTTCACCCGCTGACACTGTGTAAAATCCGTCAGATTTAGCGGAAATACCGCTAACTCGGCAACCCTGATAAAAACATGTACACGGCAACCATAATAAGAACTTTTACAATGAATAACCCGAAATATTGTCGGTTGGGCAGTAACACTACCTAATGAAGGGGCATAAATACACTACTCAAATGGTTCAAATGGCTCTGAGCACTATGGGACTCAACTGCTGAGGTCATATGTCCCCTAAAACTTAGAACTACTTAAACCTAACCTAACCTAAGGACAACACACACATCCATGCCCGAGGCACGATTCGAACCTGCGACCGTAGCGGTCGCGCGCTTCCAGACTGTAGCGCCAGAACCGCACGGCCACCAGCGGACGGCAATACACTACTGGCCATTACAATTGCTACACCAAGAACAAATGCAGATGATAAACGGGTATTCATTGGACACATATATTTATTATACTACAACTGACATGTGATTACATTTTCACGCAGTTTGGGTGCATAGATCCTGAGAAATCAGTACCCAGAACAACCACCTCTAGCCGTAATAACGGCCTTGATACGCCTGGGCATTGAGTCAAACAGAGCTTGGTTGGCGTGTACAGGTACAACTGCCCATGCAGCTTCAACACGATACCACAATTCATCAAGAGTACTGTGATGAGCCAGTTGCTCGGCCACCATTGACCAGACGTTTTCAGTTGGTGAGAGATCTGGTGAATGTGCTGGCCAGGGCAGCAGCCGAACATTTTCTGTACCCAGTAAGGCCCGTACAGGACCTGCAACATGCGGTCGTGCAGTATCCTGCTCAAATGTAGGGTTTCGCAGGGATCCAATGAAGGGTAGAGCCACGGGTCGTACGTAACACATCTGAAATGTAACGTCCACTTTTCAAAGTGCCGTCAATGCGAACAACAGGTGACCGAGATGTGTAACCAATGGCACCCCACACCATCACGCCGGGTCATACGCCAGTATGGCGATGACGAATACACGCTTCCAACGTGCGTTCACCGCGATGTCGCCAAACACGGATGCGACCATCGTGATGCTGTAAACAGAACTTGGATTCATCCGAAAAAATGACGTTTTGCCATTGGTGCACCCAGGTTCGTCGTCGAGTACACCATCGCAGGCGCTCGTGTCTGTGATGAAGCGTCAAGGGTAACTGCAGCCACGGTCTCCGAGCTGATAGTCCGTGCTGCTGCAAACGTCCTCGAACTGTTCGTGCAGATGGTTATTGCCTTGCAAACGTCACCATCTGTTGACTCAGGGATCGAGACGTGGCTGCACGATCCGTTACAGCCATGCAGATAAGATACCTGTCATCTCGACTATCAGTGATACGAGCCCGTTGGGATCCGGCACGGCGTTCCGTATTACCCTCCTGAACCCACCGATTCCATATTCTGCTAACAGTCATAGGATCTCGACCAACACGAGCAGCAATGTCGCGATACGATAAACCGCAATCGCGATAGGCTTCAATCCGACCTTTATCAAAATCGGAAACGTTATGGTACGCATTTCTCCTCCTTACATGAGGCATCACAACAACGTTTCATCAGGCAACGCCGATCAACTGCTGTTCGTGTATGAGAAATCGGTTGGAAACTTTCCTCGTGTCAGCACGTTGTAGGCGTCGCCACCGGCGCCAACCTTGTGCGAATGCTCTGAAAAGCTGATCATTTGCATATCACAGCATCTTCTTTCTGTCGGTTAAATTTCGCGTCTGTAGCACATCATCTTCGTGGTGTAGCAATTTAATGGCCAGTAGTGTACGTACTTTTTATTGAAATGTATTCCACAAGGCGGCCTTACGATTCCTGTCCTCGCGGCTACCATTGTTCCCTGCTTCCGGCTTTACACTGAGGTGCCAAGAGTCATGGGACACCACCTAACATCGTGTCGGACCTCCTTTTGTCCGGCGTACTGCCGTAGCTCGACGTGGCACGGACTCAATAAGTCGTTTGAAATTCCCTGCAGCATTACTGAGCTTTGCTGCCTCTATTTTTGCACGAGTTGACCTCTCGATTACATCCCTTAAAGAGTTCGGCGGGATTCGTGTCGAGCGACCTAGATGGACAATCATTCCCTCAAATTATCCAAAATGAAGACGGTATCTGTTCGCGAAAAAACTGATGACCATGCAGCTTCTCTACAATGAAATTATAATTCAATCGAAACCATTAGCTGCCGACACGTGTTGTTGATATACATCAATGGGGACAGCTGAAAATGTGTGCCCCGGCCGGGACTCGAACCCGGGATCTCCTGCTTACATGGCAGACGCTCAATCCATCTCAGCCACCGAGGGCACAGAGGATAGTGCGACTCTTCTTCTTCTTCAGTAGCGCTACAGCCCTTTGTGAGCCTTAGCTTCTTCAACAATCTTCTCCACACTTCTCAGTTATTTGCTGCTCTTTTCCACCCCCAGACTCCCATACTGGTGATATCCATTATTACCTCGTCGATCCAACTTCTTCTAGGTCTCCCTTTTCACCTAACTGAATGGATCACACCTTTCATCATTTGTTGTTGATATACATCAATGGGGACAGCTGAAAATATGTGCCCCGGCCGGGACTCGAACCCGGGATCTCCTGCTTACGTGGCAGACGCTCTATCCATCTCAGCCACCGAGGGCACAGAGGATGGTGCGACTCTTCTTCTTCTTCAGTAGCGCTACAGCCCTTCGTGAGCCTTGGCTTCTTCAACAATCTTCTCCACACTTCTCAGTTATTTACTGCTCTTTTCCACCCCCAGACTCCCATACTGGTGATATCCATTATTACCTCGTCGATCCAACTTCTTCTAGGTCTCCCTTTTCGCCTAACTGAATGGATCACACCTTTCATCATTTGTTGTTGATATACATCAATGGGGACAGCTGAAAATGTGTGCCCCGGCCGGGACTCGAACCCGGAATCTCCTGCTTACATGGCAGACGCTCTATCCATCTCAGCCACCGAGGGCACAGAGGATGGTGCGACTCTTCTTCTTCTTCAGTAGCGCTACAGCCCTTCGTGAGCCTTGGCTTCTTCAACAATCTTCTCCACACTTCTCAGTTATTTGCTGCTCTTTTCCACCCCCAGACTCCCATACTGGTGATATCCATTATTACCTCGTCGATCCAACTTCTTCTAGGTCTCCCTTTTCGCTTAACTGAATGATCACACCTTTCATCATTTGTTGTTGATATACATCAATGGGGACAGCTGAAAATGTGTGCCCCGGCCGGGACTCGAACCCGGGATCTCCTGCTTACATGGCAGACGCTCTATCCATCTCAGCCACCGAGGGCACAGAGGATGGTGCGACTCTTCTTCTTCTTCAGTAGCGCTACAGCCCTTCGTGAGCCTTGGCTTCTTCAACAATCTTCTCCACACTTCTCAGTTATTTGCTGCTCTTTTCCACCCCCAGACTCCCATACTGGTGATATCCATTATTACCTCGTCGATCCAACTTCTTCTAGGTCTCCCTTTTCGCCTAACTGAATGGATCACACCTTTCATCATTTGTTGTTGATATACATCAATGGGGACAGCTGAAAATGTGTGCCCCGGCCGGGACTCGAACCCGGGATCTCCTGCATACATGGCAGATGCTCTATCCATCTCAGCCACCGAGGGCACGGAGGATGGTGCGACTCTTCTTCTTCTTCAGTAGCGCTACAGCCCTTCGTGAGCCTTGGCTTCTTCAACAATCTTCTCCACACTTCTCAGTTATTTGCTGCTCTTTTCCACCCCCGGACTCCCATACTGGTGATATCCATTATTACCTCGTCGATCCGACTTCTTCTAGGTCTCCCTTTTCCCCTAACTGAATGGATCACACCTTTCATCATTTGTTGTTGATATACATCAATGGGGACAGCTGAAAATGTGTGCCCCGGCCGGGACTCGAGCCCAGGATCTCCTGCTTACATGGCAGACGCTCTATCCATCTCAGCCACCGAGAGCACAGAGGATGGTGCGACTCTTCTTCTTCTTCAGTAGCGCTACAGCCCTTCGTGAGCCTTGGCTTCTTCAACAATCTTCTCCACACTTCTCAGTTATTTGCTGCTCTTTTCCACCCCCGGACTCCCATACTGGTGATATCCATTATTACCTCGTCGATCCGACTTCTTCTAGGTCTCCCTTTTCCCCTAACTGAATGGATCACACCTTTCATCATTTGTTGTTGATATACATCAATGGGGACAGCTGAAAATGTGTGCCCCGGCCGGGACTCGAGCCCGGGATCTCCTGCTTACATGGCAGACGCTCTATCCATCTCAGCCACCGAGGGCACGGAGGATGGTGCGACTCTTCTTCTTCTTCAGTAGCGCTACAGCCCTTCGTGAGCCTTGGCTTCTTCAACAATCTTCTCCACACTTCTCAGTTATTTGCTGCTCTTTTCCACCCCCGGACTCCCATACTGGTGATATCCATTATTACCTCGTCGATCCGACTTCTTCTAGGTCTCCCTTTTCCCCTAACTGAATGGATCACACCTTTCATCATTTGTTGTTGATATACATCAATGGGGACAGCTGAAAATGTGTGCCCCGGCCGGGACTCGAGCCCAGGATCTCCTGCTTACATGGCAGACGCTCTATCCATCTCAGCCACCGAGAGCACAGAGGATGGTGCGACTCTTCTTCTTCTTCAGTAGCGCTACAGCCCTTCGTGAGCCTTGGCTTCTTCAACAATCTTCTCCACACTTCTCAGTTATTTGCTGCTCTTTTCCACCCCCGGACTCCCATACTGGTGATATCCATTATTACCTCGTCGATCCAACTTCTTCTAGGTCTCCCTTTTCGGCTAACTGAATGGATCACACCTTTCATCATTTTCTTTGGAGTTATATCCTCTGCCATTCTCTCCAAGGATCCTAGCCATCGTATTCGCTGTGATTTCACAAATTTTACCATGTCCATGCCTTGTATTAACTTTTGTAATTCGGCATTGTAGCGTATTCTCCAGCCTTCTTCCTCCCTTATTGGCCCATAGATTTTGCGTAGCATTTTCCGCTCAATGGTTCTTAGTGCATTTTTATCGTGTTCTGTCAACGTCCATACCTCTGACCCATATGTGATATCTGGGCATACTAGGGAATTATATATTAGCAGTTTAGTTTTTCTTGTAACAAGCCTATTTTTGAAAAGTTGCATATTTGTAAAGTAAACTCTGTTTCCTGCTTGTATTCTTTCCCTTATAGCCTTTCCAATACTGTTATCATTTGTTATTACGGCTCCCAAGTAGTTAAAAGAGGACACTCCTGTCAAGCATCTCCCATTGATGTTTAGATTTTTGGGGGTTCTTCTGGCCTCAGGTTGCGACATTTCCATATATTTTGTTTTGTTTTCATTTACTATGAGGCCAATTTTTAAGGCTTCTGTTTCCACTGCCCGGTATGTTTTTAGGAGTGTAATGGTATTTCTTCCTACTATAGCAATGTCATCAGCGTATGCACATATCTGGCTAGTTTTCATAAATATGATGCCTCTTTTGTTGATTTTATTTACTACACTATGCAGGGCTATGTTGAATAGGACAGTGGAGAGACTACCACCTTGCTTCACACCTTTATGAAAGTCAAAGCTTTCACTTGTTCTACTAAGGACCTTTACTTTTGCTCTTGTCTCTGTCATCCTCATTCTGATTAGTCTTATTATTTTAGCACATATACCAACTTCTTTCAATACTCTGCATAATTCTTGCCAATTTATGCTGTCAAAGGCTTGTTTGAAGTCGATGAATAGGAAATGCAGATCTATATAATGTTCATAGAACTTTTCCATCATTTGTCTTATCACAAATATTTGATCAGTTGTTCCTTTGTCTGGTCGAAAGCCACACTGATATTCCCCTAGTATGCCTTCTGCACACTTCTGTATCCTTTCGTTTAATATACTTGTGTATAAGCTGTCCTTAGGTGTGTTACACCTCTATAGTTTTCACATGCTGCTCTGTCCCCTTTCTTATAAATGGGGATTATTATTCCATTTTTCCAGTTATCTTGCACAGTTTCTGTCTCCCAAATATCTGATATTAATGTGTGCAGTTCCTTTATCACAGCCTGACCAACAGTTTTTATTAATTCAGCAATTATGCTGTCTTCCCCAGGGCTCGATTGTTTTTTGACTTGTGCACAGTCTGGGAGACCTCTTATAGTGTTGGCTTTCTTGCCTCATTGGTTTCATTGTCTACTTACAGCTCCACTCTTTCCTCCTGTGCGGCTGTCTCTTCATCTTCTAGGCTGGTGCTTAGTGTATCTTTGAAATACTCTGCCCATCTTCCCACTATCTGTTCTTCCTCATCATCTTCCAGTCTTTACTGGAACAGGCCATTGTTTTTGGTTGGAATCCATTCTTCGTTTTGCCTATGGCATGATAGAACTTTCTTATTTCACTCTGTTCCTTTAATTCTTCTAGTTATTGAAATTTCTTTTCATTCCACTCTCTTTTCTTTCTCTTTAGCTCTTCTCCTTAATTCTCTATATTGTTCCATTTTATTTCTGGTTTCTCTCTGTAGCTCTTTTGTTCTTGCCCTGTTCTTTGCCTTTGCTGCTAACCTGCAATCTTCATCAAACCATTCCTGGGTTCTTCTATTCCCTCTTATGCCTATTATTTCCTCTGCAGCATCCTTAATGGCTTTTTCAATGCTGTTCTATCTTTCATCTACTCCTACTGCTGTCTCTTGATTAGTCAACTTTCTGCTTAGTGTTACTTGGTATTTTTTTACTTCGAGATGTTCAGTTTGTCAGTATCCCATTTCATCATATTTGCTATTCTGTTGCCATTTGTTAGTGACAGTTTCTCTCTCAAGACTGATTTTATCACAAAGTGGTCTGAATCATAGTTTGGTCCTCGCAGCTCCGTACATCCGTAACTGACGTGGAGTGGCGGGCAATCACTAAAATATGGTCAATCTGACTGAGTACTCCATTGACTCCACACCTCCATAGTAAGTCTCTGTTGTCGTTGTTTTCTTCATGTAGTGAATATTTTCCAGAAACTCCAAAAGGATTTTAATTCTTCCCTATTTTTGCATTAAAATCTCCTATTACTAGCATCAGGTCATATTTAGGTACTGCACAGTATACTTTTCCCAAGTCTTCGTAGAATTATGTACTCTTTTTCCTCTGTTGGTGCATGTGCATTAACTGTTGATATATTCCTAAATTTCCTTCTTAGTCTGAGTGTGCACATCTCCCGTGAGACCCACATTCGCAACTGTCCACAACCTACATTCGTAGTGTCCCTAATAGATATTTGCCCGTTCACTGATTAGTCGCGCCAGACTAAGCTGACTAGTCCCGTAAGAGTTCGGGCAAAGCGTGCGCATTCGCACAGAAGAAGGAACACTACGAATGTAGGTTGTGGACAGTTGGGAAAGCGGGTCTCACGGGAGACGTGCAAGGGGTAAGTCCCTGCAGTCGCACTGTCCTCTGTGCCCTCGGTGGCTCAGATGGATAGAGCGTCCGCCATGTAAGCAGGAGATCCCGGGCTCGAGTCCGGGTCGGGACACACTGATGTACATCAACAACACCTGTCGGCAGCTAAGGGTTTCGATTTAATTATCATTGTCCAAAACGTTCTTAAAACAAATGGCCGTCAACTGTTGTCTGGTGACATGGCGCATTCTCATCCATAAAAATTCCAACATTGTTTGGGAACGTGAAGTCCAAGAATGTATATATGGTTCTCTGGCGAGACGTCTGATGTTACAGTGAAAACGCCACAATATTTCGTCAGCGCAACTGGCCGACATCTTCAGGTGCGACGAACACACTGCTAAGGCAGGTTTTTTTTTTCTTTATTGTTATTTGTATACCTGTACAAATCAGGCAGGCTTGCAGCGGCACACTATGCCGCTCTTCAGCCATAGTGTTCACAAAAGCATAAGAACGAAGAATGATAATGAACAAGTGACGGATAAAACAGAGAGGTCACAGAGACACAAAAAAAAAAACGGAGTCGTTCACACGTGACGATAACAACACTGAAAGGGAAAGGAAAGAAGAGAGGTCTCAAACGCCACAGTGGAAGAAAGGGTGAAGAGAAGAGATAAGGAAAAGGAGGACAAAGGAAGGATGAAGACTTACAAGCAGAGAAAGCGAAGAATTTGTTACATTTTTGAGCGACCGTCTCTGGACGTAGGTACTTAACATACTGCCAGAGTGGGAGAAAGGGAAGGAAAGAGGCGGAGGTGGGGGGAGGGGGGGAGCGAAGATGGGGGATGGGGAAGGACGTGGAAAAGGAAGGTATGCAGCCTGGAAAGGAAGGAGGGCCGCATTAGCTTGGGGTCCCGTGCTCGCTACGCACGTATCCACAAAAGAGTTGTGGACAGAACACTGATGACTCCGACGGCACAAGTGAACGGAGGAACGGGACGGCGGACACCAAAAACACTAAACGTCGTCACACACACGAGACACAGAAGGCGATGATCTCCGGCGCGCGAAAGTTCACTATGCGTGTGCAAGTCCGGGGACCTGCCAAGAGAGGAGGAGGAGGAAGGAGAGTGGGAGAGCAGGGATGCCACGGGCAGGGGAGAGAGGGGGGATGGAGGAAGGGGTAGAGGAAGCCCGGGGGAAGAGGGGTGGAGGGAGGGGATGGGGGAAAAGGAAAGAGAAGGGAAGAGAAGAGAAGGGAGGGAGGGTGCCTAAAGGAAAGGACACCAGAAGTGGGGGGTGGGGCAGGATCAAAGTTGATAGGAGGGGTAGATGGAGGGGACGAGGACATCATCAGGGAGGGGGAGCTGGCGGAAGCCACCTTGGGAGAGGGTAAGGAGGGTGGAGAGATGGAGACCGGGTGGGACGTGGGAATACAGGCGCGGCAGCGGGCGGGGGTGAGAGAGGATCGAGGAGATGAGCGGGTGAGGAGGATCGAGTTTACGGGAGGTGTACAGGATCCATATCCTTTCCAGGAAAAGGAGGAGGTGGGGGAAGGGGAGGAGATAGTACAGGATCCGCGTAGGGGAGGGGAGACGGATGCGATAGGCGAGGCGGAGAGCATGGCGTTCAAGGATTTGGAGGGATTTATAAAAGGTAGGGGGGGCGGAGATCCAAGCCGGATGGGCATAACAAAGGATAGGGCGGATGAGGGATTTATAGGTGTGGAGGACGGTGGAGGGGTCCAGACCCCACGTACGGCCGGAGAGGAGCTCGAGGAGACTGAGTCGGGAGTGTGCCTTGGCTTGGATTGTCCGGAGGTGGGGAGTCCAGGAGAGGCGACGGTCGAGGGTGACGCCAAGGTACTTAAGGGTGGGAGTGAGGGCGATGGGACGGCCATAGACGGTGAGATAGAAATCAAGGAGGCGGAAGGAAGGGGTGGTTTTGCCTACAATGATCGCCTGGGTTTTGGAGGGATTGACCTTGAGCAACCACTGGTTGCACCAAGCGGTGAACCGGTCAATATGGGATTGGAGAAGGTGTTGGGAGCGCTGCAGGGTGGGGGCAAGGGCAAGGAAAGTGGTGTCATCGGCAAACTGGAGAAGGTGGACGGGAGGTGACGGTTGCGGCATGTCTGCCGTGTACAAAAGGTACAGAAGGGGGGAGAGGGCGGAGCCTTGGGGCACACCGGCGGAGGGGAAAAAGGTCTAGGAATCTGTGTTATGGATGGTGACATAGGAAGGACGGCGGGAGAGAAAGGAGCCGATCAGACGGACGTAATTTATGGGAAGGGCGAAGGTTTGGAGCTTGAAGAGGAGTGCTAAGGCAGGACCAGAGCTCCCTATTTATGCCAGTCTTAGGCAGGGTGAAGGCCCCAAATTCGATGACCAATAGCGACGATATCAACCGATAGCTGGAAGGACAGCAACGCCACCTACAGGATGAAGAACCAAATACTTCGGCGCACCCGCGGAGGCTGCCGCTGTTACTCTGCGCTGCCATCGGGCGCCCCAGCGACCTCTGTCGGAAGCCACAAGCAAAAATACGCGTCCACGTAGGCGCCTCTATTATCCTCCCGTTGTCAACAGAATATTTATGTTGGTGGCCAATCGTCATCCGTCTTATGACCAATAGTACTCCTCTCTGCTCGAAGCGACTTTAATATGGCCACTGCTGGATCCCAAGCTGTACTAAGCTGAAAGCCCGTGTCTCTGTTTACAAGATTCGTTGAGCTACGTATTTCCACTGCTTCCTTAATTGCACTGCCCCAGTACGAACTAGTCGTTCAGTTCGTCAAGACTAGTGACTGGCGTATTGTGACGAGCCAGTTGCTCGGCCACCATTGACCAGACGTTTTCAGTTGGTGAGAGGTCTGGAGAATGTGCTGGCCAGGACAGCAGTCGAACTTTTTCTGTATCCAGAAAGGCCTGTACAAGACCTGAAACATGCGGTCGTGCATTATCCTGCTGAAATGTAGGGTTTCGCAGGGATAGAATGGAGGGTAGAGCCACGGGTCGTAACATATCTGAAATTTAACGTCCACTGTTCAAAGTGCCGTCAATGCGAACAAGAGGTGGCCGAGACGTGTAACCAATGGCACCCCATACCATCACGCCGGGTGATACGCCAGTATGGCGATGACGAAAACACGCTTCCAATGTGCTTTCACCGCGATGTCGCCAAACACGGATGCGACCATCACGATGCTGTAAACATAACTTGGATTCATCCGAAAAAATGACGTTTGGCCATTCGTGCACCCAGGTTCGTTGATGAGTACACCATCACAGGCGCTCCTGTCTGTGATGCAGCGTCAAGGGTAACCGCAGCCACGGTCTTCGAGATGATAGTCAGTGCTGCTGCAAATGTTGCCGAACTGTTCGTGCAGATGGTTGTTGTCTTGCAAACGTCCCCCATCTGTTGATTCAGGGATCGAGACGTGGCTGCACGATCCGTTACAGCCGTGCGGATAAGATGCCTTTCATCTCGACTGCTAGTGATACGAGGCCGTTGGGATCCAGCACGGCGTTCCGTATTACCCTCCTGAACCCACCGATTCCATATTCTGCTAACAGTCATTGGATCTCGACCAACGCGAGCAGCAATGTCGCGATACGATAAACCGCAATCGCGATTGGCTACAATCCGACCTTTATCAACGTCGGAAACCTGATGGTGCGCAGTTCTCCTCCTTAAACAAGGCATCACACGTTTCACCAGGCAACGCCGGTCAACTGCTGTTTGTGTATGAGAAATCGGTTGGAAACTTTCCTCATGTCAGCACGTTGTAGGTGTCGCCACCGTCGCCAACCTTGTGTGAATGCTCCGAAAAGCTAATCATTTGCCTATCACAGCATCTTCTTCCTGTCGGTTAAATTTCACGTCTGTAGCACGTCATCTTCGTGGTGTAGCAAGTTTAATGGCCAGTGGTGTAGAACAGTTTAATGAAGAGTTTAAACAAGAAAGCAAAAAGAAAGCAATAATCATCAGATCAGTGAAAAGAAGCCAACGGCCTTGCCGCAGTGGTAACACCGGTTCCCGTCAGATCACCGAGGATAAGAGCTGTCAGGCTGGGCTAGCACTTGCATGGGTGACCATCCGCTCTGCCGGGCGCTGTTGGCAAGCGGGGTGCACTCAGCCCTTGTGAGGCAAACTGAGGAGCTACTTGACTGAGAAGTGGCGGCTCCGGTATCGGAAACTGACGTACATCGGGTTACGCTTGTGGGCTGAGGATGACACGGCGGCCGGTCGGTACCGTTTGGTCTTCATGGCCTGTTCGGGAGGGGTGAAAAGAAAACATGACAAAGACAGATTAGAAGAAATGGATTCAACTTTAATAGCAACAACACTAGATACTTTCAAAGAAGTTTTAACAGGATTCCAGTCACCAAGTGTACATTTTAAAGATAAAACTGGAAAAATGGTTTTAAGCAATAAAGAGAACTGCCAGATTTCTAACTGAATACTTTGAAAATCTATTAAATTGTGAAGGGCCTAATGACAGATTACAATTTCAAAAACCACTACATGAAAATCCACCATTGGAACCACCTACAGTGGTTGCGTGCTTATGGATTATCGTCTCAGTTATGTGACTGGATTTGTGATTTCCTGTCAGAGAGCTCACTGTTCGAAGTAATTGACGGAAAATTATCGAGTAAAACAGAAGTGATTTCTGGCGTTCCCCAAGGTAGTATTATAGGCCCTCTGCTGTTCCTTATCTATATAAACGATTTGGGAGACAATCTGAGCAGCCGTCTTCGCCTGTTTGCAGATGACGCTGTCGTTTATCGACTTATAAAGTCATCAGAAGATCAAAGCAAACATCAAAACGATTTAGAAAAGATATCTGAATGGTGCTAAAATTGGCAGTTGATCCTAAATAACGAAAAGTGTGAAATCACATGAGTGCTAAAGGGAACTCGTTAAACTTCGGTTACACATTAAATCAGTCTAATCTAAAAGCCCTAAATTCAACTAAATGCCTAGGAATTACAATTACGAACAACTTAAATTGGAAGGAACACATAGAAAATGTTGTGGGGAAGGCTAACCAAAGACTGTGTTTTATTGGCAGGACACTTAGAAAATGTAACAGACCTACTGCCTACACTACGCTTGTCCGTCCTCTTTTAGAATACTGTTGTCGGTGTGGGATCCTTACCAGGTAGGACTGGCGGAGTACATCGAAAAAGTTCAAAGAAGGACAGCACGTTTTGTATTATCGTGAAATATGGGAGAGAGTGTCACAGAAATGATACAGGATTTGGGCTGGACATCATTAAAAGAAAGGCGTTTTTCGTTGAGACGGAATCTTCTCACGAAATTCCGACAGTCAAATTTCTCCTCCGAATGCGAAAATATTTTTTTGACACCGACCTATATAGGAAGGAACGATCACCAAGATAAAATAAGGGAAAGATATAGGTGTTCATTCTCTCCGCGCGCTATACGAGGTTAGAAAATAGAGAATTCTGAAAGTGGTTCTATGAAACCTCTGCCAGCCACTTAAATGTGATTTGCAGAGTATCCATGTAGATGTAGATGTACAGTAGAAGAAATAGAAAAGATTGTCAAAGCACTGAAGAATAATAAAGCACCAGGAGAGGATGGGATAGTAGCAGAAATGTGGAAACTAGCTGGCTTGTCCGCATGGCCGAAAATTCTCAAACTAATTAAACACATTTGGACAACAGTAATCATACCCAGATACTGGTAAGAAGCACTGATCCATTCTCTCCATAAAAGACGAGATAAAACAGACACCAACAACTACAGGGGTATATGCTTGGTACCAGTAACATACAAAATACTGTGTAAAGCACTTTTAAATAGAATAGAGGCACAAGCAGGACCTAATATAGCAGATTATCAAGGAGGATTTAGAAAAGGTAGATCATGTGCAGAACAGATTCTTAATTTAAAAACAATTTTGAGAGTGAGAGCTATACTAACTAAAAATACAGTAGTTACTTTCGTAGACTTCAAGAATGCCTATGACTCGGTTGACAGACAAACACTATTCCAGATACCTTATGAATCAGGGATAGATGAAAACACCAGAAGACTTGTTGAACAAACGCTCACAGATACAACATCAAGAATTAAGTTTCAAGGCGAAATTTCTGAATCATTCAAAATCAAAACAGGAGTTCAACAATGAGATGGACTGTCTCTAAGTCTCTTTAACTTGGTATTAGATAAAATAATAAAAACATGGGAAAGCACATTAAAAACAGAGGCACAAGGGGTATAAGCATGGGCCAAGGAAAGAACAAATTTGAAGTGAAATGTTTAGCCTTTGCAGATGGTATGGCATTAGTAACTGAAAACTGAACAGACACAATAGTTATGCTTGATCTGTTACACGAGATCGCTGGAAAGACTGGGCTAAAAATATCCCATGAAAAACCGAGTATATAGAACACAAACATAATACAGAAAAGTTTATGAAAACAAAGTATGGAAAAATTAAAAGAGCTGATAAATTCAAATACCTCAGTGAGTGGGTCCAAGCCAATGGACAGGGTAACACAACAAATAAAGAAGAATAAAAAAGTTAGAATTTGCATATAAATTAACACAAAACTACTAGAATAAGAAATCAATATCCATACAACCGAAGATTAGACATTATAATTCAGTTATTAGCACACAAGCATCATATGGTTCAGGGCGCCTAACACTGAATAAGAAAGGCGAATTAAGAGAACTAGAAAAAAGAGAGAGAAAAATACTAAGAAAAATTCTAGGTCCTGAGAAAAACAATGGAAATAGGTCGATTAAAAGGAGAAATGAAGATTTATACAAAAATGTAGAAAAGATCACAGACAAAATGAGGAAGAAATGGCTAAAATTTTATGGATATTTAAAAAGAATGAAAGAAACGCAGATTACAAAGAAAATTTTTAATTACGATAGTAAGCTGAAAAACTGTGGGATGGATAGAAGCAGTAAAGAAAGATGCCAACAAAATAGGTGTTACAGAAGAAATAATATATGACAGGAATCACTTCAGGCTACTGATAAAAAACCCAGACTATGAAGAAGATGAGCCAAAACCTCGACCCAAGAGAGTGTGGACAGATGAGCAGAGACGAACAGTTGGAGAGAAAATGAAGAAGTACTGGGAAGAAAGGAAGAAAAAATAACACCACAAGTCTTAAGTTGTATGCAGTCCATAGCTGGTCAAGTTTACAAATAAAAGAAAACATAGAATATGATAGTAAGCTTTCTCGGCATAGAGGTCTGCCAGTTCAGTTTCTTCAGCATCTGCGTGACGCTCTCCTATGGGTCAAACCAGTGACCATTCGCGCTGCCCTTCTCTATATACATTCAATATCCCCTGTTAGTCCTATTTGGTATGGGTCCTATATCTTGAGCAATATTCTAGGATGGGTTCGAAGACTGATTCATAAGCAGTCTCCTTCGTAGACTGACTGCATTTCCCTAGTATTCTACAAACCAACCGAAGTCTTCCACTTGGTTTACTCACAACAGAACCTACATGATCGTTCATTTCATACCGCTGCATAGCGATAGATCCAGTTATTTGTATGACATGACTTATCTAAGCTGTAATTCATTGATATTACAGTTATTAGTTATTACGTTTTTTTCATTTTGTGAAGTGTACCATTTTACAGACCTGAACATTTGAAGTAAATTGCCAATGTTGCTTTGAGGTGTTATCAAGACCTGCGTGAATATTTGTACATTTTCCTTGAGACAGTTCATCAGTACAGATAACTAAATCATCTGAGAGAAGTCTGAGTTTATTAATAACATTATCATTTTATTAATAATATTATTAATATTGTCTACGATGTCATTAATATAAACACATCACCTCGGATCCGGGAGTTTCGGAACCTGTACAGAAAATTGGAATAGGTATCAACATAAACATTATTTCCGCCCTTTTTATTGGTCATGAAGACCACACATTGCATGTTGGAACACCATATGGGGGACCTTCAGAGCTGTTGGTCCAGATTGCTGTACACACCGGTACCTCTAATACCCAGTAGCACGTCCTCTTGCATTGATGCATGCCTGTATTAGTCGTGCCGTACTATCTAGCAGTTCATCAATGCATTGTTGGTCCGCATTGTCCCACACCTCAACGGCGATTCGGCGTAGATCCCTCAGAGTGGTTGGTGGGTCACGTAGTCTATAAACAGTCCTTTTCAATCTATCACAGGCATGTTCTATAGGGTTCATCTCTGGAGAACATGCTGGCCACTCTAGACGAGCGATGTCGTTATCCTGAAGGCAGTCATTCACAAGATGTGTAAGATGGGGGCGCGAATTGTCGTCCATGAAGAAGAATGCTTCGCCAATATGTCGCTTTGGTTCACTCCGAGACGCCTGGACACTTCCCTTGTTGAGAGCCCTTCCTTGCACACAGTCACAATACGGACGCGATCGAACCGCGGTATTGACCGTCTAAAGTGCGCGTCATTTATGACGGCGGTCGAGTTTAGGTTCGTTCTGCGCATCTGACGTCACAAAACACAGTCAGCCAATGAACAGAGAATGACGTTGCCAGAGCTCGACTGCAGTGCAGAGCACGGACGAGTGTCTTCAGTTTTAGAAACGTTCAGTCATAAATAAAGTAATTGAACAAATGCAATGTCTCGATAGCAGACTTTCGTTTATAGAAAGTTTGGAGAAAACATTCTTTATACCAATCGCTTCATATTCTATTAATTAATTAAACCAAACAAGCAATAAGCCTCCCAATTCAGGCGATAGCAAGGAACGGTGTATGCATCATTCTCACTAACCGCTTTTTCGCAATAAAGAACAGCGGTAATTGTTATTTTCTATTGTACTTCGACGAAACGTGAGTAATTCATAATCATACCAACAGAGTTTGTCGGTATTTTACGTGATATTTTAAAGTCCTCCGGGAGATGTATTGAATGACGAGCTGCGTTAGCGTAATGGTTAAAGTATAGCCGGCACGGTAGCTCAGCGTGTTTGGTCAGAGGGTTTGGCTACCCTCTGTAATAAAAAACTGAGTGAACGGAAGAACGAACAACCTGAATGAGTGTCATCGGACGTCCGCTACGAACAAAGTCAACCAACAATATAGAACAAAATGAGATTAAAAAAAAAAGTGTATGGCTGCTAAGCAAAAGGTTCTGAGCGCAAACCTTGATCAGTGCTTTTACCTCTGCAAACTCCTCAAAATTTCGTGCAATGGTTTACTACATCTAATGCTGCACAATAGCTGCGTTGAACATCGAAACAAAATTAAGTCATTTATGGGGGGAGGGGGGGGAGTATCAGTCAAGAAGATGTGTAAAAATCAATTTTTGGGCCAAATAGTTTTTGTGAAATCGAATGATAAAGTGTGTCAAAGCAGTCGAAACACCATGTGTCTGCACAGGCGAGCAGTGCAATGATGACAAAATCGCTCACATCGTGGAATGCGGGGAGCACGTCTGTGTAGCAGCGAAAGGGTTAATGCGGCCATGGTGGGTTTACTTCTTAAACTGCGCGCTGCCCCCTAAACGTAAGTTTGTGAACTATTCTATGGCGCTGCTTCTCTTGGCGCGTACAACTGGCAACGCAGCAATCTCCTGCATCTGGGCGGGCATGCGCCAACCGCCAAGATAAAAGAATTCAACTATGGGCATGGTTGAACTACTGAGAACATGGGCCATGTATCTTCTTCCTGGTGGAATGACTGGAACTGATCGCCTGTCGGACCCCGTCCGTCTAATAGGTGCTGCTCATGCATGGTTGTTTACATCATTGGGCAGGTTTAGTGACATCTCTGAACAGTGTAAGGGACTGTGTCTGTGATACAATATCTGCAGTCAATGTCTATCTTCATTAGTTCTTGGAAGTGGGTTGATGCAAACCTTTTTTTGATGCGTATATAACAAGAATGGGAAGGGATCCAACACATGGCACACCCGTGGTTGCTTCCACGTCAGCTGTCTATGACTGTGCTTCCAAGACAACTTGCTGGGTCCTACCCATCATAAAGTCCTCAATCCAGTCACAAATTTCGCTTGATACGCCATATGAGAATAAGTGTTGATATGGTACTGAGTGAAATGATTTTCTACCTGTTTGCCTTGATCCATGGTTTTCAGTAAGCAGTTTGAGAATAGTGTGATATGGGTTTCACGTGATCGATGAGTTATGAATCCACGCTATCTAACATGGATGAAGTCATTTATTCAAAATATCCCGTTGCCTTTGAGCTCAGAATATATTCAAAGTTTCTACAAAAAAATCCACGCCAAGGATATTGGACGGTAATTTTGTGGATCTCTTCTGCCACCCTTGTGAACGTGTTTGACCTGTGTTTTTTTCCGATTTCTGGGCACTGTTTTTTGTTTAAGAATCTACGGTACATTAGGTACAATTAAAAGAACGGCTAACTCAGTATGAATATGATAGTGATTCCATGGAGTCCTTGAATCTTGTTCAGTATCAACGATTTCAGCTGTTTCTCAGCGCCACTGACGCTAATACTTACTTCATCCATCTTTTCAACAATACTAGGATTAAATTAAGGCAATGTTCCTGTTATTCTTAGTAAAGGAACATCTGAAAACAGGGTGAATGATTTCTGCTTCACTTTTTAACTTTCGATTTAAGTTCCACTCACATCCATGAGTGCCACTAACAGCCTTTACAGACGACTTTAATTTCTTTGGGCTTTTGAAAGATCATTCGATAATATTCTGTTACGGTAGTCTTTGAAGGATTCACGAATTACTCTCGTGGCAGACAAATACGTTTCATTCAGCATCTGTCTGTCTGTAGCCCTACGCTTTGTTTCAGACCTATTGAGCACTAATCTTCGTTTCTTTAGACATTGCTTAACATTGACTGTGAACCATAGAGGGCCCTTCCCATCATGAACTGTTCTCATGGGTACTACATATGTACTCACTGCATAACCAACTATTCACTTGTACCATAGTTCCTCTAAAAGCTCCTGTCATGAGCTCACATTTTCTCGCTGAGATATACAAGGTGTCCCACTCAAGCCTCACTGATTTCAAGGGTTCAGGAGAGAAAAAACATGGTAGATACGACAATGAAAAATGCATCACATCGTAGAGCATCTCAAAGAATTTATATTCCCACGTCAGAAGTGCCAAGTATCGTCGCCAGAGTGCAGCATGGTCGCATGAAGTAAAAATGGCGACCCCACAGCAGTGTGCGCAAGCAGTAGTAGGATTTGCAGAAATAAAATCGCTGATTACTTTGCAAAGAAATTATCTTTGTGTGTGTACGAATGTGATCCACCGAATGTGAAAACAATTAAGGAATGGTATAGGAAGTTTCTGGCTACTGGAACTGCTCTGAAACATTCTGGCGGTGCATGTTACGGAGTTTCAGAAGAGACAGTGTAGGAGATCAGGCAAACGTTTCTCAGTAGCCCACGTAAGTCAAATCGTCAAGCAGCCAGGCAACTTGATGTACCTCGATCAACATTTGCATCATGTAGTTCACCAGTGTCTTCGTATGTGTGTTTACAAAGTGCAAACTCTGCAAGATCTACCACTGAACCACGCCGACAACAATTTGCTGTGGATATGCTGCAGCGTATTCTTATAGATGCCAGCTTCCTGGAAAGATGTTTATTCTCAGATGAGGCAACCTTTCATCTATCAGAAAATGTTAATAGGCATAATGTTCGGATTTGGGTTTCGCAAAATCCGTACGTGTGAGCATGTTCGTGCTAGCCCTAAACTAAGTGTCTGGTGCAGGCTAATACACAACAGGACTGTTGGACCATTCTTCTTTGCAGAACAAACAGTGAATGGATCAGTGTATCTGGACATGATGGAGCAGTTTCTGTACCTTCAGATACAAGACTTGCAAGCCAACATCATTTTTCAACAAGATGGAGCTCCACAAGTTCCTGGATAGGAAATTTCCCAATCATTGGATCGGATGCGGAGAACCTGCTGCCTGGCCACCACGTTCACCCGACATTACGCCGCTTGATTTCTTCATGTCGGGATTTGTGAAGGACCACGTGTATGCGACCAAAGTGGATGATATTTCTACGTTGCGACATCGTATCACTAATGCGACTGCAATAATAACAGAGGAAATTTTGGAAAGAACTTGGCAAGAAATTGAATATAGACTCGATTTTCTTCGTGTTACAAACGGTTGACATGTAGAGGTGTATTGATGATAAATAAATAAATTCTTTGAGATGCTCTACAGTGTGGTGCATTTTTCTTTGTCGTAACTACTGTGGTTTTTTTTTTTCCTGATTCTATGAAATCAGGGAGGTTTGAGTGAGACACCCTGTACGTCTAATGTAGACTGAGATATTTATCTAGTCTACTGAAAACATAAATTTTTCTACTTGTTTTAGTTTCCCTTTACACTGGTAACTTATTTTTCTTACAACTGCCTTGTAGTGCTGCTCAGGCATAAGATATCAAACACACTCAATAATCCCCACACCTTATGCACATCAACGAGGAAAGTAAAACCAGACATGACTGAGCAGAACATATTTGAAGCCCAGAGAGAAACTGGACACTCCCAATATGTCATAAACATATGATTTATTCCATTAGCAAAATTTTGTGAAAATCTGCGACTATGAAAGCAATGGTTTTGTTTATAAATAGCTTTCCTGGTACCAGTCGTAGTTTTTATTTATGTTTTACATGATGCGTTCTGGGAAATAATTCCCATTTTCAAATGCGCGTTTCTATATATACTAAGGCAATTTTTTCGTTTTTGATATGTGAGGTGGTAGGTAGCAGAAAAGTTATTTATAAATAAATCCATGTCATGAACAGTTTATAAAATAAGTGACAACATGCAGAGAGAAATATTTTTCTGCATAATAACTGACAGTAATCGTTTCTATCAATTGAAGGGATTGTATTTTTTGTAGATTGATAACGTGCATTTGCACTGGAATAGCAGTGAGAGTCCTGAAAACTAGTAATAAACTCTTGACGCTTTGATGAAACGTTCGCAAGAAGCGCCCAGGGATATGTTGGACATGAAAGACAAAACTCCCGTCGGATTTTCATCTGGTTTGTCGAGTGAACGTTGCTTGTTGGGCCGGAGCCTACGTTGTATCAGCATGCTTGACCTTCATATTCTTTTTTTGGCAATAATATTTGCTTCATTATTTTTCATTATCATATTACTATTCTCCTCTTTTAAAGGTATGTGGAACATAAATTTCATTTATATGGAAGCGTGTTGCTTCCGTAAATCGTCTGACACAAATAGATACGAAACCTGTTCAACAAAGTAATGGCCTTACAGGGGTCAGTCATTATTGAAAACGTGGCGCCAATTTCTACGGCAATATCTGTAGATTATTCTCTTTGAACACAAGAACTGCTATTGAAGGGCGTGGATTTTGGTACTTCCCCGAGCTCGCTTCCTTACACATCTGAATTTTGTTCTGGTCTCATGTTATCCACATAATGTTTGTAAAACGAAACAGGTATCGCTTACTTTTGGATAGAATTATTCTTATTCTGCTAATGAAAATCATAAAGATTTCATATGTATGAGAATATACACAGTAAAGTGAACTCCTGGACTCCCTCTTACTAGCCAACTATCGAACTTGTATATCGATGTGGTTTCTAAAGAACGCAGCAATATTTGCTCTGTAAATTAAGTGTAAACTTAATTCTGTAAAATAAAAACAATGTGCGATTTTAAGAATCAATTTATAGCATAAGGAATGGCCGCTCTCCAAAATTTCCTATTTAACTGCGTCTTCTTATTAAGGCAAAGATAACAGCGTGTAGTTCCCCCCCTCTGGTTTCGAGAACAGTACTATCTGCGCAGCAGGAACCTTCGATTGTTTTGTAATTCTGCCTACTCGTTTTGTAACTACGCTGAAATGTCTGGAGACGAAGCGTGAGTAGAAAATTGCACATTGTTTCTTCTTTTCTTGGCGCGCCCGAATGTATTGCCAAAAATATTTGCCTAGTATTTCTGTACTGTCGTATAGCGTGTAATCGTTTTCGTTCCGCTGTGCCCCTCTCGCAGTATCCCATCGCACCTGAACTTGAATAGGCGCCATCTTGGCGTTTTCAGTTTTAGTGCAGATCTCGTGTTTATTGATTAGCGAACTTTCTGGACTGTCGGTGACTGTCACAAGATTTGAGAGCGCTCAGAATTGCTAACCTTTGTGTAGGGTTAACGTCATACACATAACGTAGTAATACACGAATTCTTTCATAGAGTTTTACTTGTGTTGAACCGGTGTCTGCCCATTTTTTCTGTCGCGGGTTAATCGCAAGTATAGTGCACGGAATTTGGCCGGTTGAATTTTTGCACCACACACGATGGTTCAAGATAGCTCGTAAGTATTATGTGGCTTGACGGTATAAATAGTCATGCCATGTGCAAACTACACAATGAGTCTGCAGTAATGGCGGTTTTGGTTTGGCGTGAATGATTCTGTTGTAGCATGGCATGCTTCAGGTTCAGTGGTTGGTTTTATGTAAAAAAAATTAAATCTAAGATCATTTTTGATTTAATAAAAAATGTTAGAATTACATACGTGAGTTGCAGAAAATTCACGTGTTCCGTTTCTACATAATGTCCTGTTTAGTTTACACTGTTCTAGTAGATATTCCGTTAGTATTTTGTGGGGGGGGGGGGGGGTCTCAACCAGTAACATTATCTACGCTTAAGAGCATTAACTGGTTTTAATTTAACCATGAATCAAGCAGCTACAGGTTAGTTAATTTATCGTCGGTTACTGCGTC
Organism: Schistocerca piceifrons; assembly: GCF_021461385.2. Taxonomy (NCBI): domain Eukaryota; kingdom Metazoa; phylum Arthropoda; class Insecta; order Orthoptera; family Acrididae; genus Schistocerca; species Schistocerca piceifrons. Next base: position 82,418,573 of record NC_060148.1, read on the forward strand.
GTAGTATAGCGCGGAAAATTTACTGCAAAGTTACTTTTGTTCAGTTTAGAAATGTTCCCTGTGACTGCAAAATTTTTCTCCAATTTCGTCAGTGAATTTTAGCTCACTAGTGACCTAAGAGTAGTAGTGTATGTAAATATTATTCATATTATTGGACATTATAGTGGGCATGTTCATTGTGAATTAAGGTTTATATATTGAATTAGTTTAAAGCGTTCAGAAAATTTTCCTGTGGGGTATCTTATACTTTTCAATTTTCATTGTAACTGTGCGAAACTATGAAACAATTCATTTGTGATAAGAGGCATGTCGAATCTTTATCAGAGCAGATTTTATACTGTCGAGTTAGGCTGCTAAAAATGTTATTACACTATGGAAGTGGCCACAGGCACAAAACTATTAAAATTTGCTGGAATCGGCGAGATACATCGTGCTATCTGTGTAGGTGCTATGTCTCGTGTACTAAGGAGGGGACAACATGCAAGTGATTCCATTATTTGCCAGTTTCAGCACTTACCTTGGCTGTTCTGAGTGGGGGAAAATTAATTCAACATTTATCACCTAATGGCAGTGTAATCTTTGAAATTCGTTGAAATATATTGGTGGTAACTACAGCGTACTTTCATGGTGTATTAAATTAAGGATTCAGCTAAATTTTTCAATAGTCAAATAAGTGATATGCCCTACACGGAATTTGCTCAAAGCATGAGAAAGTTTCATAGTTAATGGGCAGTGCTTCATGCTAGCAGTAAGAATATCCTTCAGAGCTTTTCCATGTAGTTGTGACCTGTAATAATTCTGAGCCTCAACCTAAACTGTAAACAGCTATACTACTCACTATTTCACAATTTCTTCACTGCCATCTCCAACTCTGACCTAAGCTGTATTACAGATGAAGTCTCATGACAACGAACAGTGTAGGGCACCATCACACTTCATGCAGCAATATCATAGATGCACAATTGTTGATATGCTCAGTAATCCCCTCATCGTTTTACTGTAGATAGTATTTATATTTAGATGCAGATATGTAACAGTTTGTGAAAAATTGTGCTAAACCTTTGAAGCCGTACTGTAAGATTGTTAGACTTTTCTCCAGCTAACATGCTTATATGAGCAGAATGAAATACTGTTTGCTTGGAGAATCTTTTGTTTTGAATCAGCAGTTGCAGATAAAATTTTTATGGCTACAAGTGTTAGTTTATCCAGAAATTTGTCGTGGTCAAAGATTAATTAGTTTGTTAATGATTTTTGAAATTCCAAAAATTGTCAGTTTAAATTGAGGTGTAGCCTACTTTTCAGTAAAATACATGTAGTGCGTAATTATAGCCTTATTTGAGTGTTGATATGAATTGGGATTAACTGAAGCTTCCTATACTTGCAACCAAACTTGTCTTTCAATGGGACGTAGACGTCGGGCTACGCTACAGATCAGTCTGTTGCCATAACCTATTTTCCGAAAGCTAACATAGGCTCAAGGGAAATATTGTCAGTTCTGGTCTTGCTGTGTGAGCACAATGACTTTGCATGCCACATCCAAAGGTTTAGATGATGTGGATCAAATACCTTCATGAAGGGTCACATAGAAAAACCAGTAACGAAGCCACAGCATTAAACTTGTACCTTATTTGCTTGCTTCTTGTAGAGCAAAAATGCTAATCAAAAAGTAGTCTTTTATTTCACACATCCAGTGTTCATTTATATACTTGTTGTAGTATTACCATATTAATCAAATTTTGTTTCCGAAGTTTGTCATCCAGGATGGCAGGCATTAGAACTGATTTTGGAAATAACTTTGTCATAGACCTGTGCCGCCTCCAGTTATGTGGGCACAACGCCCCGGAGTCGTCTTCCTAACTGTGTGCCTGGAGGACTGCAAAGATCCTGTGATCAATATCGACACTGACAAGGTGTACTTCAAGGGTGTTGGTGGTACCGAAAGAAAGCTGCACGAGGTGAGTGGTCCTGTTGAGCTTTTGGGCAAGGAAAGTAAATGTTTTAACAGAACGGCCTGTTCTATAGTTTTATATTGTTGGTTGGAAATACAAAGATCAGTTTAGGGAAATTGGCATACAGATTATTATTTTAGTTTTGTCAATTGACGGACAAAAAGGGGAAATTACTTTAATGCGCAAGGAAAATTTAAGTGAAGAGGGATAAAGTGAAAGATGTAAGTTTTAACAATGGGACCTTGGCAGGTAGTAGACAGCACAGTGAAATTGAATGATTATGGGTGGGTAATGTTGGTTGGCATGTTAGATGGAGGAACAGGCAAGGAAGGTATGAAACATAAAAATTTTTGTATGTGAAGGATTTAGCTGTTTTATGCAATTTTAAAAAATCTGTACTTAAGTGCCTTGTTAGACAATGTCTTTGTCACTTTTTTACATTCTTGGAAGAAAGAAGACTAAAATCTGAAGGGCATTGTTCTGCCAGTGTTTGTGTGTTAAAGTTCTAGTTTATATTTAATTATATTGTATACTCTCACCACATTTTATTGTTATACTGCTCATGAAAATTTTATCTTTTACTGAAATTTGCAAGATGTATTATCAGGAATGGAATTTATTTCATATATGTTCCATTTGCTTGGTTGAGCATTTGCACGAAGTTTGTGTTGAATTTTCAGCTTATATGTTACTGTGAAATTCCTGTTGTCTGAAGTTCGGAAGCACTTTATCCAAAATCCTTTCTTCCTTCACATATGCTTCTCATGAATCCTTAGTTTTGGAGAATACTTGGATAAGAGTTTGTGGTAGATTGAAGCTTCAAATAAGCAAGTACTATGCTTCAAGGAACATTTGAACAACATAGAGAGAGCAAGGGTGTCAACCAGTGCTCAAAGTTCCCAGATAAAACACGAAATGTATGTTTGCGTAGGTGTCACGATCATCACAAAGCTGTGCAGGTGCTGTAGACAAAGATGGAAAAAGTTTGTGATGGTTTGCAAATTGTTTCTTCGAACCTAGTCATTCAGTCACAGTGCTAAGTAAACCTTTCCAGCAACAGTGAACAAAGCATGAATTGTTCCTACTTTCACCAATTCAGATTTGCTGAGCTGAGTACCCTAGTGGCAAGAAATTTAATCGCATAAATGTCTGTAGACACTAATTTGAGGCCAGCATCATTGTGTGTCTGTTAAGAAATTTTTCTCCATGAAAATTAAGTGTAAATCACAGGAAATTGAAATTATATTAACGTAAAAGTGGGTGCAAATTAACATTATGAAAGGAGAGAGCTGTAAATGTTGTAAAGAGTAGGTAAATGTTAATTCTGGGAATGTAAAAGTGGGCTTATAGATTTCAACTTGTCAGTTTACCTTCTCTGGGTGCATTTGCCTTGACTATATTGAAAGTGTGTGTTGGATAAAAATGCTGTGAAAATGTGAAGTTTAAATGTGTAAATTGCCGTAATGTTCAAATACTGTATGCAAGCTTCACTGAGTAATTTTACACTACAGTTTGATTGTGGGTCTTTGTTGGGGTACCTATAACTGCTAAAAACTACCTGACTAGTAAAGGCAAAGAGTTTGGGCAGAGATGTCAGTCAAGGCAGAAGTACAGAGGCAAAGATGTTGTTGAAAGACAGGTGAGGTATGAGTGGCGGCAAATTGAAATTAATGGAGATTGAGGCCTGGCGGATAACGAGAAGAGAGGATATACTGAAGGGCAAGTTCCCATCTCCGGAGTTTTGACAGGTTGGTGTTTGTGGGAAGTATCCAGATAATCCGGACGGTGTAACACTGTGCCAAGATGTGCTGGCCATGCACCAAGGCATGTTTAGCCACAGGGTGATCCTCATTACCAACAGTGTTACACCGTCCGCGTTATCTGGATACTTCCCACTAACACCAACCTGTCAGAACTCCGGAGATGGGAACTTGCCCTTCAGTATATCCTCTCCTCTCATACAGACTGTATGTGTGGATGGATATGTGTGTGTGTGCGAGTGTATACCTGTCCTTTTTTCCCCCTAAGGTAAGTCTTTCCGCTCCCGGGATTGGAATGACTCCTTACCCTCTCCCTTAAAACCCACTTCCTTTCGTCTTCCCCTCTCCTTCCCTCTTTCCTGATGAGGCAACAGTTTGTTGCGAAAGCTTGAATTTTGTGTGTGGGGCAAGGAACACCGCTTTATGAAAGCCTTTTGTCCGGCAGTGCCTAGGAACGAAGCTTTGATACCAAGTGTTAGGCAAAATACAAAAGTAACAATTTCATAGTTATTGTACAGTGCTTTTTATGCAAAAATAAACTCTTTTTAACAGGTTACAATTCCGTTGTATAAAGAAGTGGACCCCGACAAGTCTGTAACATCTGTAAAAGCACGCAATATTGAGCTTGTACTGAAGAAGAAAGAATCGTCCCAGGGGTATTGGCCTCATCTCTGTTCTGACAAGCAAAAGCGGCACTGGTTGAAGGTGGACTTCAACAAGTGGAAGGATGAGGATGACAGCGACGATGAGACGGGACAGCCGGAGGACCTGGAAGAGGTAAGTCAGTTGGCTGCAACAATCACCATAATAAACTGCTGGATAAGTTACTGTAGATGTTCCTCCGGTTTAGCATGTCCCTGTTTCTCCTACCTGTTCTCTAATGCCTACCCACCTTCTATATGGTTGTCGTCTTCTTTTCTCCTTTGGAATCCAGTATAGAACTACCCTAGAAGGTGCTATCCAAACTTTTCGGGGCTGTTGCTGCCATTTGTTAAAAACATAATCTTTGGACTAATGGTCAGTCACCCTTGAAGTAGTTCCCATCTGCATGTACTCAACGGTCCTAGCGCTTCTGCCACTGGTCAAGTGTTTTCTGGAAGTCCTGTTTTTTGAGTGTGTTTAACACCGCAAGATGCCAAATCTGGCATTTATGGTGGGTGGGGTACAACCATCATGTTTTTTGCTGAAAAGGTCCTGGTGAGCAAGGTTGTGTAACAGTGCATTGTCGTGATTCAGCAGACAGTTCCCTTGACGCCAAAGTTCGGGCCGTCGCTAAATCTCGCAATAGTACACGGAATTTGCTGTTTGGTTGGGTGGGACGAATTCCTTGTGCACAATTCCCTTGGTATCAAAGAAAACGATCGTGCTCTTCACCTGTCTTGCTTTTTTGGGTCTTGGATGATTGTTGCTGTGTATTTGGGTCATAACCACAAATCCAGCTATCTTCGCCGGTGATAACTTGTGTCAAGAAGGTTGGTTCATCAGGTGTGGTATGACGGCAGTCGAGATCCTTGGCACAAATTTTGCGGCGACACGATGTATGCCCAATTCTTCAGTCAATTGTTGGCATGTCCCATAATCAATACCTACTTCATCCACAAGGTCTTGAATGGTTCAATGTTGATCTGCACGAACCGATTGTTGAAGTTTGGCAACAATGTCTGGTGTGCAGCTAATGGGCCTTCCAGTGTGAGCATCATTGACTGTCTGACAGCCGGCCCTGAACAGAGCGTGCCACTCACACATGCATATGGCTCATGCTCTGTCCCCCAAACACCTGTTGAATCATTGCAAGTATCTCCGTAGAACTTTCCCAGAGATTTGCACGGGATTTGATACACACGTGCTGTTCTATTTGTGGATCCATTGTAAAATTGCCACACACCAAACAGTATTACAGAAATCACTGTGGACACATATGTCCTCTCAGCTGAATGCCACTCCACACACTGACTCATCAGATATGCAGCTCTTGCCACCTAGTGGTGCAAAGATCTACTACTATACTACTACGTTAAAGATGGCAGCACCAGTCCCGAAAATTTTGGGTTCCATGTTGTATATTTGTCTGGCCAGATTGTTTGCCCACCTCAAATTCCTTATTGGTTAGTAACAGTTTGTCACTCAAGATCCTGTTGCTTTTTTCCTGTTTTTCCTAATAATTCTCATTGTGCATATTATGTTGTGCTGATCAACTCTAAATTTTTAAATAGTTTTCTTTTTAAGTCAAAATTGTTACAAATTGTGTGATTTAGTTGTCAGAAGCTCCATGAGGCTGTCTGCAGATGATGCAGTTGTCTGTAAGACAGTTCTAGTGTCAGAAGACTGTAATGAACTGCTGGAAGTACTGCTGAGGATTGGTAAATAGTGCAGGGGCTTACAGTTGATCATAAATATAAACAAACATATTGCTCATACATAGAAGAAATCTAGTGCAAAATTGCTGATGAATCTCTGGAAATATCTAAATAATAAAATATAATATGAAAAGCTGGGTGCTAGGCAGAGATTAGTAAGAATGATCTTAAGGAGGTAATTCATCCACAACAGTTGGCTTACAAGACACCTGTAAGATGAATTCATCAGGTGTGTGTGTGTGTGTGTGTGTGTGTGTGTGTGTGTGTGTGTGTGTGAGAGAGAGAGAGAGAGAGAGAGAGAGAGAGAGAGAGAGAGAGAGATGCCAAAAAACAATGGCAAATGGTAGAAGGTAAATGTTGTTCATTATGTATAGGTTCTGTGTTGAAATTTCTGGGTAATATGCTTTGGGAAGTTGAGCTGCATTTTACTTCATACCACATGCATGAAGTGAAATGAACACAACCATAAAATTTGACACTAGAGCTGATGACCAATGGTCATTCTTCCCATGTGCATGCGCATATGGAAGAGAGATGGGGAGGCTTACTTAATGGGACTGGAAGAACTGATACACTGTCTGATGGTTTCCCAAGGATAAATGTAGATGTAGACACTAATTTTACACTTCCCTATGCAGGCACACCAGGTACCTTGAAAACTTAATTTATCTGTATCATTCTGGTAAATTTTATACTCCTTATTAATGTTGCCATTGTTATCTTGGACTGAGCTACATACAGCTTGTCAACTGGCTCTGTGACATCATTGACCCCGTACTGTTTAGATTCAGGGCACACATTTCGTAGTATTGTTGTGAAGTCGTTAATTTGATGGAGATGGATATGGGATAACTGAATTTGATTTATAGGCATGAAAATAGCGTTTTATTCAAAACATAACACCTATTCAAGAAAACTTGATCAGAAAATAAAAATTTTCTTTGTGATAATTTCCAAACAAGAGCTTCATAGTCCAATGTGACACACATGAGGAACATGATTATCTTGATAAATTTCGATGCACAAGCAGTGTACTTACTTATTGCATTCTGCATCTTTGTAGCTTACACATATGCCAGAAAAGTTTTTCAATAAGATGGAGAGGCTCATTGTGATTTGACTAGCAGCCTCATTTCCCCTATCTCCCATGACTGGGTGGTATGTCAGAACCAGTTTCCTAACTACCTCTGGATTATTTGTGACTTAGTTCTGGACTTGTTGGTACTGGACAAGTGTCTACCACACACATCCACATGTCCTGCTGATCAGTGCAGACAATTTAACTCTGTCTCAAGTCATTTGTCATGTTGCTACTGTGTACTTCACCACTTTCGTGGGATATTTTTCATCACTACACACTTCTGGCCATGAAAAAGTATTTTGGATCATCCCAAGCACATTGCTTGGATGATTGCAGTATTTTCTCATCTAACAGATGCCAAACCACTGAAGTTGTAAATATTTTTATGAACCTCCCTGGAGAAGGTGGGGAGAGAACACTGGAATAGATTGGATGATGCAAGCAGGGTACAGCATTTACCATAAATGGGTAATTTGATAAATTATGATGTCAAACAAAAAGAATATAATGCTTTGTGCTGGGTGTAAAAGTGTCAAAATTTCTATGGATATCGGCCAGTGAAGTGTAATTGTCAGGAACAGTTGAGAGGCTAACCCCCTCAGCTTTGGGCAATGCACTCTTTTAGTGCAGTTCTATGTTGCACATATTGGTCTGTAACATTGGAAGTCACTATTTTCCCATTGACTCTTTCTTTTATGCTCTGTAATATTGGTAGTTGGATTTTGCATTCTCGCCCAAACGTCTGCACGTATAACTTTTTGCACCAGCAGTTTAGTAACCATTTTGTGAGCATTTGTATGGAACATTGCTTAAAGATATACCACAACCAGAAATATAGCAATAAGTTTCTCCTATGCTTAAAATGTTGAACACGATTTCTGAATTTTGCATGTTGTGTGTACTAAATGCCAATTAAAAATTGCTTCTAAATGCAATTTTTTTGTTACATTCTAGCTGCACAGTCCTTATAAGTTTAATTATTGAATAAAATCAGAAAATTGCTTTGTACTACAGCAAGCTGCACATTTTCTGGATTAATGTGGACTAGAATACATGGATTATCCAAAATACAATGTTTTACCAGAAATTCCTTTTTCCAGTTAAAAAATTACATATCAAATTTGAAAGTGCTCTGCAGTGCAAAAGCATTACTCACCAGAATCTATAAACTTATTTATAAAATTGTGGAAGTATTTCGTGTCACTTTCCTTCAGTTCTCTTTCGGGAATTTAATTTTTTTTCTTTCTGTGTTCACACTTCTCATGATAGTTGTTAGTTTTCAGTGTCGAAACTTCAGCAGTCAGAATCAGTGTGTCCTACATATTCTGATAACAAATGAATGCTTTGAGTGCATGTATGCTCACTACTTACATTTGAAATACAGAGCTGCTGGTGACAGGCATAAAAGTTTATAAGCTGATGTGCTCCATAATATACAGGGAGAGGTGTAACGGAGTGCAAAACTTCAATATTCATTTCTTCAAATTGGAGCTCTGTGTTCATGCATTGGATGTTAGTCTTGTGAATAGGGATTTTCGGGCATATAGGAGCCCTGTGTATTGTGAAAGTGAGAAAGGTTTCTGTACGTGGATCTGTTGTTAAATGTTAAATCAGTCATAAGATAACACACAAAGTGGCCAGTTATCACTCTACAGCAGGCATGGACAACCTTTGGTAACCTATGGACCTAATTGACATGCTTAAGCTTGCAGGCCACCTGGTCACATCACAAGTCACAACTATAGTGTCAATGTTCCAATTATATGCCAACATGCTGGTATGAATGGTGCTCCTTGCCTTACATCAGTGTTCACAACGCACAAATGTAAACTTCTGGAGATGGGTTTCCAGGCATCTTGAAATGATCATGGAAAAATGAACACCTATAAAAGCAACTGTTGACAGCTAATTCATTACTAAATAGCTTAGATTTCAAAAGTTGGCGTTGATAACATCCACAATGAGTCATTTTCTAACATTAATATGAGAAAGAATAGAAAAACAACATACAGCATAGAGATAAGCTGTTCTAGTTGACAAACAATTGGGGGTAATCTTTTGAATTTGTGGGCTGGATTGAAACAAATTGTAGGTTGGATCCAGCCTGCGGGCCACCAGTTGCCTATCTGTACTGTACAGCATGCCATTTACTGTGTTAAATGTTCCACAATCATTAACATATTGCTCTCCCCACCTCCACCCCACTCCCCTCCCATTGAAAAACACCCTATAATGAATAAAATTATATACACATTTGGATATAGCTTTAAAGCTTAAATGATGTGCATATCTTTGAAGATCACAATAAATTCAAGAGCATACTCGTACATTGGACTTTGACTAAAATATCCTGAAACTTGAAGGCATTTTTTAGTTTCTGTGTAGGTCTGAAGTTCAACCATGTATTTCACAATTATTTCCTGTGTAAGTATTGGAAGAGCTGGGTGGAGTGCAGTGGGTGTATTTATCTTGTACCACTGAGAAGCACGTCAGTGGCAACTATTGTCACTTTCTCATGAAGCAACTTCATTCTTCTAGATTTTCAGAACCACCAAATTCATTGTCAGATTTGGGCATCAAAGCATGCAGCATAGTGTCTATAATCCGTTCATCATAAGAATAAACCTGACTTAAACGAACAGACGCAATGATTTGTCAGGAGCTGTAGCACATGTACACTGGTGGTGTTATGCTCTTGGAAGTAGGTCCTATTTATGCAGTGGATATCTTATTACTAAGCTACGTTAAATAAAAGTTTAAGATATTCTAATGTATTAACAGCCATCAACATTTTTCTTAATCATGCTGTAGCCACATAGTTTTTATTTCAAAAATTGTGTACAGTCTGAGCCTCTGCAGCATTGTGCTCTCATTGTCACGGTGTTTATGGGCAGTATGAAAATGGCTGAGGCTGCCTTCTGTTCCATAGTGAAACATGCGCATGGAACACTGTTAAAAAGAGCCGAGAAATAGGCTGTTCTTAATGTTTTTCATACATTTACAAAGGTAATCGGCTTTGAAGTTCTTCCAGCATTGTATATAATGCAGTTGACAAGCTTACTTTGAACGTGTAGTGCAGTCAGTAGTGCAATGGAATGTAAAGCAAAGGTGGTTATTCGTGCTTTTTTCAAATTTATCCAGTATCATTTTTTCTTCTCGTTGAATTTTAAATACCTACATCACGTAATTATGAAAATAGTCTTCATTTTTTATGAATAACACAAGTCTTCTTGTTTATAATTATATATTGGTTGCGAAATACCTTTCTCCATTTCACATACGAACTCTTAAATATTGATGTTTTATGGAAGTGTTCATAAAAGTCGTGTAAATTAAGAAAACGTAACAATTTCATTTTTAAGTCAAAAACGAAAACCAAATCCTCTTCATTTGGACTATGTTCATCGTTTTATAACACAGAGGTAGATAAGTATTGTAGAATTGACATACATAGCTTTTTCACAAGTCACTGCCGAACGCTGGTGGGATATAGAATGGCTCGACATAAAAAGAAGAAAACATTCTGCGCCTGGTTGGCTTTGTGGATTCTGTTGATAGGCTCGTTAACCATGTAGCAGGGACACAGAGTTGAAATGTATTTCTCGAATTCGGATAAGGAAAGAGCTAAGAGATTACCAGATGACTGTAAGTAATACCTTCAGTGGTTTCAGTATTTAACTGTATGGTGAAATCCTTGAATACTCTGTTACACACAGCTTATGCAGAAAAATTACCATATGGTTAAGTCAAGAATTTATCATTCCTGTTTTTAGTTACAATAGTACATTAGCTAAAAACATGTTGCGGTTTTTGTCTATCGTCTACAGGGCATATTGTAGGACATTTGCAGTGTATTATTTCGTGCTGCTTAAAAATTAAATTAAATTCGAAACTGTATTGTTCCTCTGCTTGTCTCATTTGATGTGAACTGCAGCTTGCCACATCACTGTAGCTGTATCAGTTGACTGGCCAGAGCTAAGTTAAATGTGCCGGTAAAGCTATGGTCCCATATTATCGCTAAGCCGATATGCGTGTAACGCGCAGCACAAAACATACCCTTATCATATTTGACAGTACTCATGACAGCTTGGCTGCAGTCCCACGTGAAACTGAAATCCAATGAGGTTCCAGCAAATACGGAAGAAGACATAGTGCAATGTTTACATCAGGTTTCATCTTATGAACAGATTATAGTATCCAAAGCTGCATACAGTAAAGACAATACCCAGTGACAACCACCTCAGCCAAAACACATTTGCACTACAAATGGAGGGCTGGATGCTGTCTACAGCCACACTTACTAGGTGTGAAATGAATATAAGCAAAGTTTTATGTTTTCAGAGGTCTGTTCGTAAGTTGGCCTAGTATGTTTGGGATTTCTGTTTGCAAAATAATAAAATAATAAATCAGGATTTTAAGTGATTAATAAAGACCATTTTTTGTGCTTCAAGCTAATTAACTAAAGAAAAGATTGGTTAAGTGTAGATGGAATGTAGCAAAATTTCTGAAGTAGGTTTCCAATTGTGGTTGACTCTCAGTAGGTTTCACTGGCAGTGTGGACATGTACTTAATGAAGAAAACAGATTTTATTGAATTTGTCACTGTTATGGAGAAGTTGAACTTAGTAAAACTGTGGTAGATCATTTATTTGCGGAAGTCGGCTTGTATTGTGCTCTTTCTGACAAACATCTGGTAGTCTACACACAGTGGAAGTAAATGAAATGGGAAAGACACTTTAACATAAGCCTAGTGCTTGCTCCTTAAAAATCTACAAATATTAAGATTTTTTAGTTAGAAAGGCAAAACTTTTGCCTTCTGTGTAATCACTGTCACTTGAATCGTGATGAAATAGTGTCAAGCCACTATTACATTTAAAAAAGTTCTTATCGCACAGTACTTGGAGTTCATGGCACTTCGTGAAATACTATTTTGTGATTAGTGTTGGTTGTTTGCATTTCCTTCTTACAAGGTAACAGTCCATTCTGACAAGTTGAAACCTGCTCTGAAATTTTTTATGAAGGGAGAATACAACGAAAGAAACAATGTAAAAATTTAGCTACTAAGTCACATTGCAAGTATTTTTAAAAAAATGTTGCAAGTTGTGAAATTCGTAACTTGCCAGGTGGCTGGAGAAGTGTACACCCCTATCCTATTTGTGGAAGACAGTGTTATTGCACTGCATGGTAGGTGCATATCCTTGTTTCACAGCACATCGGTAAACAGATAACATAACACAACGCGATAATTTGTTTTCATTGATAGCGTGTCAGGAACAGTTGTCAGTTTGCTGTTTGTTTGAATTTGCAACTCATTTAATATCCATAATAATTAGCAGTTAAGTTTGTGGTATTACTACATGTTAAAATGGAGATAAAGCTGAATTACTTTGTTTTTTCGTATATGCTTACCAATAGCATCTCTCTTGGTGCATGTCGCAGAGTTTCACAGTAATTTGGAATCAAGTAAATGTTTCCTGCTTTGTGAAGATGAAATATGAAGATGGGGTATGCAATCAAAATTCTCCTAAATACCTGCATGTGTGCTATGTTTTAGTTAATGTCTTCGATGTTCATGCAAATGATGCTGATATTTCATTGTGGAAACATTTTAAGAAACTGGTGATCCTGTGAATTATGGTTTCAGTGATAATTGTTGTTCTGAATAAAATCCATAACAAACTTGTCCACTAATAACTTTCAATGACAAAGAAAAGCTTGTAAATTGTTCGACTAAATGAAGGATAGAGAAAGTGCTTAAAGTTCAGCAGTATGCACAGCCAGATTAGTCCCATAAAATCTGCGTGCGTGCGTGTGCGCGCCCGCGCGCAAGATACATATGGAATGTAGATTTACACAAAGTATGAAGTATGTGTGAAAATGATTTGCAGAAGTTTGAGAATGGGGTCTCTGAATTGCAATCGAGATGGAAATTACTATCACACTACCTTAACCTAGTTAGACAGATTCAGGAGATTAGGTGCTAAAGGAAGTGTCAAATACAAAGTTTACTTCTAAACATTGTTGTTCATAGTTAATAGTGTTTCAAGCCAGTCAGCAAGGGCAGTGTACAAACTGTGCTTCATTTTGAACTAAGAGTCAGGACTTGTATGCAACAATGCTAGTGATGTGTAGTGCAAAAATTTAAAAAGGACTGTTCAATTGGAACAACTTTTTAATCAACAAAGAGAAGTCTGGAAAAATGGGGATGAATGATTTTCACCACTATATCCAAAACATCTCCTTACCAGTGATTCATTGCTCTTGTTCGATTTTTATCCTGGACGTGACACCTCTGTCTTCACGATGATAAAAACTGTTAATATAATCGATTCCAGTTGGAACTAATAGTCACTCAGTTTTTAGACAGTGTAAACCATTTTCCGGAAGTAGTCAGACAGTTTAGTTTCTTTGTAATATTTAGGTTCATCAGCGGAATAGTACTGTCAAATTTGTCATTTGTGCATTGTCTGTTTACATAACTACTTTTTACAAATTTGGTAAAGTATGCACCACAGTATGCAGAACAAGGCCACAACCATTTCTTACTCCGTACCAATTCTGTATAAATAAAATGAGTAATTAGTGTGAAGATTCTGAAAGCCATAATTCTTCTTTTGTCAGGTGTGCCTGTTGTAAGGAAAACATTGTCATCCAATACACACTTCCCATTTTGGATGCATGCTAGGAATAACAAGGAAGTGTTTGATTGTTAAAAAATTACCTTATTCAGAAATTATCATAGAATTGTGCTACAGAAATTATTATAAAATATTTCATGTAAAGATAGTAAGTCCAAATTGATGGAACTCCTCTATAATGCAGCTTTGTATGCTGCCTTGATTTTGTTTCGTCTGATAGTTACGCGTGAAGCTGTTTAGCTAATGAGGTGAATTGCAAGTTATTAAAAAATTAATCATTTGAGACTTTTCGGTACAGTGTAAGTGCTTAAAATTATTGTATGCTTGGACTATGCACTGACGTCTCGCCAGGGCTACAGCTGCTACTTTGGTTCTAGCAAAAATGAGTATTATTTTTAGAAATACTTGCAGTATGTCTTACCAATGCATTTGTTTGTGTATTCTTCCAGTGTGAAGAATTTCAGGGTAGGATTTAACTTAACCAGATTGAACCGTTACCTTGTTGGTCATGATAATCACAGTGAAAACATTCAATAAATAAGTTTCCATTCGTTTGAGGAGTCATTCATTGTTTGGGGTACTCTGATAAGAAAAGAATTTCTAGTTCCTTTGTTATTTTGCAGTGGGTGGTTTCATTGTATCACATACTATCAATATTTCTTTTAGAGATTCTTGAGGAGAGTGAAGGGTGGCACAAGATGAAATTTTGTAACGAGTGACGAAGATGTCTGAAATGAGTTAATGTACTATGGGCTATTAATGGGAAAAAACTACATACAGATAGAAACATAAAGATGGAATAAGTAAATGTTGAATTGCTGTAGGGTGATAAAATAATTCTGAAGTACACAGGGTGTATGACCCGGGACATCCGGGAAGAACTCGGGGAATTTTTTCATCCGGGAGAAAACCGGGAAAAACCTGGGAATTGTTTAGAATTCTGGGAATTTCATTGTTTTAGTTTTCAGTTAAATTTTTGTGATTTTAACTGGTAAGAACCAATACTCTAACAAAGGATATTACTGTATCCCGCTACTGCAGAATAATACTGCAGCAACAAAACATGAACGAGAAAAAACAAACGAAAATAAAACTTAAGTTGCAAAGGAAATGCACCGTGTACAACAAAACAGTGCTAATACAAGCGTCTGCCAACAGCATAGTGTGTCAAAGGCTTTAGGAAGACTATACAATGCTAACTGCCTTCGATGAGCGTGACGTGACAACTGTTTAAATTAGATTTGTTTGAGCTGTTGCGGGCGGGCTCTTGAATATGCACAGTTGAGTCTTTCTCCCGCTTCTGGTTACAGAAGTGTGGGTAGGCGCCACTACTTAATATTGCCTCTGTTCGGACATATAGTAAATCTGGGGGGTGATGCACAGAGCTGTCTGAGTTGAGGTGGGGAGCGTCCACGTGACCTGTGTTTACATTCAGTGATTCTGTTGTTTCCTCTTCATTTATTGCTCTCATGTTAGATGATAACAAAACGGATTTTTGTGGCTGGGAGCTATCAAATTAATTAAAATACATTCGCATAATTACGGAAGGCTAAAATATGTTTCAGATTTTATTTCCACCTTTCTGACAGAACAGTGAAGTTATTTTTGCCGGTTTGGTAAAGAGATTTGGCTTAAAGTTAATCTTTTCTGCTGAGGCAGTCAATTTATTTGAAACCAAGTGTTTAATTTCACACTTGGCTAGTTTCAACTGTTAGCTGCATTTCAAGTTCATATGGCATTACGCCATAATAAAGAACCAAACATAAGGTAATACAGTACTGGTACTACAAGAAAATTTACATACGAATGTGCATTTTAAGCCGAATTATGCGTTTCAGTATGGTTCACGAAATTCCGACGCTCTTGAAGTATCATCTGATGTCTTGTTTAATTCGTGCCATACGTAAGATCTTTTCATGTTTTACGCGTACGAACATATGGGCTTCCTGCATCAACGTAGCTGTGCAAGCGCGGTGACGCCTGTTATTTGGCACTCTCTTGCAATTGCTGAAACGAACCTATTTCTAACAGGTCGTGGGAAAATATTGCGAATGGTGGTTTGAGAAGCATTACATTCAAAGCAGATTTCCTTTTACGCAAGATTCTCTATGTGTGAGAATGTACGGTGAATTCCGTAAATCACAAAGTGTTTGACTCTCATTTAAAAATCAACTCTTTGAGGATGACCATTTAGAAAAATTTAGAGCCCAAAAGATCAGACATTTACGTCGTTTTACTGGCACATTTGTGTGATGTATCGTAAAGTGTCGCACACGCAAGAAAGATCGTTATATGTGGAAGCTTAGCTTCTCTTCCAGCTTATTAATCTTAGAGACCAATATTATATGTGAATGCTATGTATATTAATTTAAACCATTAACTTTTCATAGCCGGCCGTTGTGGTAGAGCGATTCTAGGCGCTTCAGTCGGGAACCGCGCTGCTGCTATGGTCGCAGGTTTGAATCCTGCCTCGGGCATGGATGTGTGTGATGTCCTTAGGTTAGTTAGGTTTAAGTCTTGGGGACTGATGACCTCAAATGTTAAGTCCCATAGTGCTCAGAGCCATTTTTGAACCAACTTTTCTTATTTGTGTATTCGCGCTACTTAAGTGATCTTGCTATTGGCTGACTACATCATGTGTCCTATGCTGCCATCGGCTGGCGAGATCATGTGACAGGAGCTATGACTGTCTTACGAAAGCGCATTGCAATCTCGATTGCAATGTTCTGGAAAGTAATATGCGGTGTTTGGTGGAATTCAAATTTATAACTTCGTAATACGAAAATATGCAACGTACGTGTTGCTGCACATCAAAGGTCTTTCAAAACATGTTTTCTCCCCATCTAAGTTTCGTTTTCTAAAGTGCTGGGAAATTCTACTCCAGCATATAAAACCATAGGACTGATGAGTTTTACAGTGCCGAGAAAGAGTATACTGTAACCTAACAGGGAAAGTTTATTTTCATCTGGGAGAAAGTGTATTTTTAACTGGGAAATCCGGTGTTTTTTCCTTGTCCATGTATACACCCTGAGTACAAGAATAAATGAATTTACAACCATTTAAAATTGTGTACAAAGTAACTTAGGTGAACTATATCCTTGCTTTTTTTCTGAGACTCGCTCCTAGAGTTCAATGGTAAAGTGATCTCACTGTCAGATTTGTCAGAAGTACCAGAAGTATTAGATAATGGAAATGATAGGACTTGGTTGTTTATAATTCCTTATTTTGCCACTTAAATTAAGACTAATTAAGAAGCAAACTTCTGCCAACAGAATTGGAGGCACTAAAATGTGAAGTTATATATTTTTATGTGTATGGACCCTTGATTGCACTAAGTTTATTGCAATATTACTTTCCAGATGATGCGACAGATGGGAGGCCTGGGTGGTGGTGGTGATTCGAAGCCCGTCTTTGACGACCTCGACGCTGAGTCGGACTCGGACGACGAAGAGCTTCCAGACCTCGAATAAAGTGAAACAGATGTGTTTTGTCCAGGCTGTCACCAGGACTTGAGGGGAGCCACCGATGCAACCACCAAACTAGGGGGGAGGGTTTCACACTCGTGCAGAGTTGTATTGTACACCAACCTGCCCCACCCCTCTTGACTGATAATGGGATCATTTAACATTAATCAGTGGTAGATGCAGCGTTACACAGAAGTGAAGACATGTTTTCCTTGCAATAAGTAACTAACTTGAAAATCATTTACTGTTAAGAGACCTGAATGCATCGTTGATTGATAACAGTAACACCACATTCTTAAAGTGCTTTAGGATTTGGAATTTATATCTAATGTTTCGTGTTAATTTGCTGGTAGTAGATAATAGCAAAAACTCTCAGATGGCTGCAGTTTTCCTTGTTCGACTTGCTTTCCTCTGTTTGCACACTGAAATAAAACATTGTGTTCAACTACAGCATGAAGGTTTGCAAATGGGGGAAAACAGTGTTTTCATTTTGGAAAGCAAGAGTTTCTGTGGACATTCTAATGCCAATTTACTGTAGTGGTTGGATGAAAGTGTTAGAAATTGCTGCAGAGGATTTATTCCATAAATTTAAATTCATACTGTGCACTTAACTGTAGATTTTTTGAGGCCTCAATGTTTTTATTTTAAAATCTTGCCTGCTGCACTGAAATAAAAAGTACTTCCTAATGTGTTATTTTTATTGTGTTTAGATTGGTGGCAGGAAGAAAATTACAGTTTGCAGTTTGTGTTAAATGTTCCAGGACTTGATTTCTGTGGGGACGGTGGCATAACCCTGTTTGATTAGTTTCTCTTTATATTCCATGTTCTTTCATTTTTGTATATGTATAGAAGCTGGCCAATGTAAGTCTTTCCTTAGCTGTACTTTTTCAGTGTCCTGTGGATCAGGAATGTCTTTGTATGTACTGTGCATCGAGCTGTGGATTATGTAATGTTTTGGAGGAGAGCCAGCCGTTTGCCATAATCATCCAAAGTTTCAGTGACAATTCCTCATTCATTACTTTGATGGTGAACTGCAGTTTGTTTATTGTAAACGTTAAGAAACCTGCTTATTCAAGAAATGAAATAATGTAATTGTTGTTAAATAAATTTCTTAACTGGACTTAGTGACACCAGTTTCCCACAAGGTCAATTTTCAGTTCCCAGTGATAGTCCCATCCAAACCACACTTACATTTATCTGGATCCAAAACTAATTTTTTTAAAATAAAAATGTAATTAAAGGTAGTTAATGTTGCTGTAAAGATTATAGAAAAAGAATGTGGAGTTAGGCAGAAAACTTCATGATTAACTATCCCCCTCAGCCTTGTGGAGGAGGCAGAAGGGTTTTATTTAAAACTGCATTTATTGTCGATGTTTTTTCTGTTTCCAGTCTTTCCTTAGTTGCTTTAAATTAGTGGAAGTTTATTCTGTCTGTGCAATGGAAGGCAGTTGTCATATGCGTTTCACTTTGTATTTGGGAAGCATTTTCAGTGGCAATTTCCAGCACTGTTTACTTGTATGTTGATCACAAAATGGCAAGTGCAAGTGATATGTGTGATGTACCAAATGTGGGTGAAAGCACACTAAAAGTCAGCCAGCTGGAGTACGGAAACTAATGAATGCATCTCCAGGACCACAAGTGTTGGAAATCAACACTAAAGATGCTTCCCAAATAAGAGGTGAAATGCTTATGGCAATAAACTCTCTTCAATTAGTTGCATAGATGTAATATGCCTCCACCAACTAAAACTGCATTTATTGTTTTACTTTCACATGAGAAGGAAACTCTGCTAGTGTAACAAGAATATAAATTTCTCCCACATCTGGCACTGCTTAGTAGAGAAAGGGGAGTGAACTCTGATTCTCATTAATGAGATTCAGTGAATGCTTTATAAGTAAATTTATCATGCAGTAACAGCCAAATTATTGATAGTCTGATAAAACCTCTTGAGAAGTAAGCTGTGCTTGTCCTCTTGACTGATCATACAAATTGGTGTCTACTCCTTAAGGTCCAGTTCATACAAAAATTGCATGGTACAGATGTCTGGTGCAGGCATGGAGCTGTTTAGCACCACATCCATGTTAACAAATTGAGCACTTCACATAGAAATGGTATGTCACAGACATGTTGCTTTGTGGTCTGTGCCATGTCACCATGAGTGGTGCACTGAAGGAACATGTTTTCATTAATGTGAAGTCATCCAATGTGCCTCAAAAAATTGTTTTTATGTAGATGAAGCAAAGTTACATACATATGTTGATAGTTTCTCAGTAAAACTTATTTTTACATAAAAAGTTAAACCACTGTTTTGAGGTTCGTGGATTCTCAGCTTTAGTTTGTCATTCAATCTGGAGGAAAAGAGTTGAGTTTTCGACATATTATGGCCTGCATTAAAACTTATTTTCATTACTGCCAATAGGTATTGTTACTTCTCAAGTAAGTATACTAGTGGACATAGCTGTGAAGAATGTAGTCACTAACCAGTTTACATTTGGTGGTTTTAGGACAAGTTGCAGCATATGGAATGTAGCTAACATATCAAAAGGTTTTTAATTGTGTATTAGTGAGAGTGAGTCCCAAGTAAATAAGTGATACAATGATGTTGGCCTGCAAGGTAACACACACAAACCACTTTCTTACAGCACTAAGTGAATGTGACTTGTTTCTGTTTAGTTGTGTACAGAGTCTGTTGTGATCTAATCTACACTAATAGCTTCATACACAAAACATCCAATAACTGTTACCGTTAGCATATTGTCAAACAAATAGTGTGTGTTCCAGTGGGCAAAGAATGAGAAGTGAGATTTCTCTGCTGATCTACTTGTATATATAATGTTCTGTTCAGGATATTTTGGGCTTTTTTGATGCAGGTAATGTATATTGGGTAACATGCTGTTGTGGATATTTTTGTGCTATTTTTCAAACATTTTTATTTTCTGGATGAGCAGTTGAATCTGTGCAGTTATAAAGTTATGCTGCTGACACTGGTTTTTCTGTCGTTACCATAGGAATAGAAATTGTTACCATAGGAATGGAAACCTTACTTTGAGAAAACACAGCAGAGGTAAAGACACATTTACAGCAATACAAATCTGCACAAGCAGCATCAGAAGATAGGGAAAAATTTAACTCTATTCCTCTTGCAGTTACACTAAAGATGTCCAGTCGGCATTACATTTTCTGTCATCAGTGCGTTTTGCCAGAGGTGAAAGTCCACTGTTCGGTTGGTTCTTTTTTCTCATAGAAACTACATTTCTCAGCTTGGCTATGCTGTTACATATCAAGTAAAGATTTATTCTTGGCACTTCTTGTTGACAGCATTTTCTCTCATAATATTGGGAAAACTATTATCTAGCAGCAGATTTATTTTCCCAGTACTACTCAGCTTTTCAGTGCTTTGCCTAATCCATGGTTGCTGCTGTTACGGCTTTGTGACTAGCTTGCAAATGTAGTAGGTCTTCAGATGGAATGTGCAGCCAGATATAGTATTTTGAAAGAGCATCTGTGCAGCAGTTGGTCTAGTGACAAGATCCCTGAAATACTCTGGTTCCACTGTGCGCAGGATGATGTGCTGCCTGTGGTGTTGGCAATGATTGTCCCAGTTATCTGGGTGAAAGGACATTAGTCCCTCTGTATAAGGACAAAATAGCACATGGCAAGAAACTGGTTTACAGTGAAATATTTACAGATCAGATTTTGGATAATTGTCCTAATAATTTGAACATCTCAACGAAGTCTGCAATATTTAGGCTTGTGTTAAAATGGAAAATAGGAGTTATGCTCAAATTTCCAGTTTTGTTGCTTTTTCAGAATGCTGTATTTCATTTTATCTAAAGCTACACACTTCTGAGACATTGTCAGAAAAAAAGAAATCAACCATATTGGCTGTACCCAATATATTCTTCGCTGTTCAACATTTGCATGTTACGAAGGATCCAGTGCATCAATATCTTTGTCTGATGACTTTGTATTGTGATCCACTCGTAGCATGACTGTCCTGCATATCTCTAGTGCAACAAGCCATTTCTGTGTGGAATGGGCCCAAGAGTGCTGTTATCAAGTTACTCCTCAAACCCCTTATATAGAGCTTTAATTAAGCTGCATATTGACAACTAAAACGTGGTCATAGTTTCGAAAGTGTATACTGTATGTTTATGTGGCGTGTGTGTATGGTTGAATGCTGGAATGTCTGTACTGTGTTCATATGGAAGTCAGTTTACTTACAAGAAAATGACCTAGAACTAAACATAGTGTCATTGATATTTAGAAGCAGTTTTCCATTTTATTCGCTCTTACGTAACATGTGCCGAGTGATTGTCCATTAAGTTGTAGAAAAGAACAAAAATCAACAGAACAGTTTTTGTTATGGTCAGAAATATATAATAAAAGAAAAATTTATTCACCTCTATGAATTTTTTTCCTTATGTATTATTTTTACTTCATACCTAGCATATTCAGAACTGAGGCTAGAGCACATAAAGCTGTTCCAGCCAGAAAGTATTTAGGTGAGTCAGTATTTAGAAGAAATCTGATAAGTGGAACTGACATTGGAGACTTGAATTTTGCTGGAGGAATAATGGGCTGTTATAGTGACGGCATTTGTGTCAATGAAAAAGTTTAGGATTGGAAATGTGAAAGTTTCAAATCTGGCAGGATCAGTCAAAATTAAAATGATTAGTCTTTGATTTTTAGTTAAGTTTCTTCTCTTCAGTTTTAAAAAAAAGTCTAAAGTCAAGATCAGATTTTTCTCCCTTATTTCTTGGAGAAACTGCAGCTTTGCTTTCTAACTTTTACAGTTATTCTTCCACCATACACTGATTAAAAATACTTCATGTATTATTTCTACCCATTGGTTTACTGCATATTAGTACAAATGTCTGGTTTTAGCTGTAGATAAGCTTGTACTAAAATGACAGCTTTATAAAGTATCCTTTTTTCCATTGGATTGCTGTGCATCCATGGAGTCTACAGCTAGTATTGAAGGTCCTCCTTCGCATGTTGTATGGCATCGGTAAATCGATGCAGCATCTGCCGTGACAGGGATTTATACTGCTGGACTCCGCATGCTGCCCAACAATTACTTGACTAAACAATAAAAATGCAAAACAAATTTGAACATAATAGAGCACTGCTTCTCAACATGTTTTGCCATGATACTTCTCAGTGTTTGATATTGCCAATAAAAGTAATTGAGGTAATTTCATTGAATATTTATTTTTAAAAAAGACTAATAATATTCCAGAACTTAAATTTATGGGTTATTATTGGTTTATGCCTTAAAAGTTAGTTATCAATGAAAAGAGATATTTCTTCTTACACAAAAAGTTCAATTCATGGTGAAATTGGACGGACACACACACGCATTTCATATTAAACTGAGAGAAGTGTCCCACGGTTCTTGTTTATGTTAGTGCTGAAAAATTGTGGGTCTCAAAGTAGGTAGTGGACAAATGCAACAGATGAGTGGTAGTTCACCATATTTCTGTTAAAGTGAAGTTCTAGCCTGCCCTTCCACCCAGAAAAAGGTTGGTGGTGAATAACAAGACACAGCATAAGGATTTGCACACCCAGTAATTTTTGTCAAGAGGGAAAATATTATCATGCTATTCTCAAGAACCATGAGATCATTTAAAATAGTTTATTGGTTATGTCAACATCCTATGATTTTTCTTTTCCATGTGTGTGTTCTATATTAAGTTTTTTTAACAACTGTGTGAGTTTATCGCTTGACATCAGCACCTTTTCTTCTTTCCCTTGCATGCTTTCATTCATGTAATTTAAATGGTGGAAAATATCAGCCAAATACGCTACCTTTGCACACCGCTCCTCGTCATTTAACTGGTGCGATCACCTAACATAAGTTTCACCATTTTCTTAAGTTACCTCCTCTGCAATAGTATGAGATTGAATTTTCTTGCTACTATTTTGGCAACTTTATAACTAGCTATTGCTACATTGTATAGTATGCCAGAACAAGTGATGTGAAGGATATCATCTTCATATTATTAACCTTGTGGATTACTCTTGTCCTGTTTAATCATTATTAAAGTCAAAGTAAAATTAGTTGTGTATATGCTTGCTCATGTATAGATCAGGGTTCAGAACATTTTGCACCTCTAGTACTTTTGAGAAAATTCCTTAATTTTATTCATCCAGATTCTGTATCCTCCAAACAGTACACTCAGATACACCGCAGGTCGTGGCGAAGCATTTAGAGAAAAGTAGCATTTCTGGAGCACAATGAGCCATTGTTTCTGGGCAGCTGCAGAATCGGCTACAGACTGGAATCAGGGTCATGGGGCCCATCCCTATGCTTTTTTTTTTTTTTCATGATACATTGCAAATAAATAGAAATAATTCTCAATACATTGTATTTATTAATATTTTCATAAAAGACATGAAAAGGAAAGGTAAATGTTAAAATATGAATTTGCAGAGAGAAATTGTTATTGAAATACGGGAAGTTGTAAGTCAGACCACAATGTGATGAACAGCAAATATCCAAATGGCAAATCTGTACAACTGGTTAACATTCTGTAATAAATGCCTCCGAAAGCTCATGTTGTGTTGTCAGATTTCTATTTATTCTTAAGCCTTTGTCTATTTTTTTCTGTCATTGGCAGGGTTGATGTGCAGGCTAATTCATATTTTATTTAGTTGGCCAAATGGTATGTGGATGTCTCAAAATCACGGAACTCCCATATGCTACCAGACGTGTGTGTTACGGAAGAGTGCTGGTAATGATACTGATTTCATTAGACGGTGGGTGACAGCTTAATGCCCTGTTGCCTTTCAACGTGGAGTGCCTGTTTCCATGCACAACAAAGCATGTAGCTGCTGTCCCAATTAAAGTTGTTGCACAGTCTGATCTGAATGGCACCCCTGGCTTGATGAAATATACTGACCATTTGGTGAAATCCAATTTGAAAACTTTTTGCAATTTATCTGGCTGTGGTGGTCTACGTTGCACAACTGGCTTTATAAATCAACTGTGTGTTGGGTAAAAATCCAGCATTAGATCCAAAATTGAGCTCAATAATCCCATTGTTCCCCTAACATTGGCCACGAAGCTGTTAACACCAGGACCCTGCCAACATTTTCTACAAATAATGTTGTCCACTCAGGTTTCATTGATATAAAAGAACCTTCTGTTTGTTCCCTTAATTTCCTTACTTGTATAAAGTATTTGCATTCCCAAACAACTGCATCAATTGTCGCTACCAAAACATTTATTTAAAGGGCTCTGCCAGTAAGTCTTGTTTCATGTAACGCCTTGTTGATAATTGCTTTCTGCCCAGGAAAATGGATTTTTTGTTTTGCAGAAATAAGAAATTTGCATAGTGGCGGCATTAATTTTTTGATTTATCTAAAAGTCCCCCATTGCTTTTCGAATTTCCAGTTTTTGCTCAATTGTTTTTTGAATTTCCGGTTTTGTTGTCTATAATGATTGGTATCCCTCCCAAAATTTTTAGTGGTTTTTTCTTGGAGATTCCAGAAAACCATTTGATTTATTTTTTGCATCCTGTTGTGTGCAATGCTGACTTTTGCATAAACTGCAGCCATTGGATTGGAACTGGTAATATTAGTCAAAGGTTCTTTTTGTGTCGACTCTTAATGCTAATCAAATTTATGTTAGAGATGACCAAACAATTGTTACTCGACAAAAACCGCTTTGTCATATTGTGCACTTTTTTGTGATGGTACTCACCATATAGCAGAGTTGCTGATAGGCCCAACATAAAGACTATCAGAAAGTGAGCTTTTGGCCAACATGGCCTTTGTCGGAAATAGGGGGGGGGGGGGGGAGACACACACACACAAAAATGCAACTCTCACACACAACCACAGTGCCTACCTGCAACTCAGCATCTCCACTATATGGTGAGTAACAACTATCCTTTTCATAATATTGTTACATTCCTGCCTGGATTTTCCATTGTTTGACTTCTGAATAAGTATATCACTAAACATTGTGGGATCATTTCAAAAGTTTTGCACACTAAGATAGTGTTGAAGAGTATAATTTATTTTACAAAAGAGCTGTACAAGTTTTCAATATAATCTCCATTCTTGCTTATAACAGCTTCCCAACATTTTTACATCTTATGTTTTTGGATAGGACACCTTCATTGTTGAGCTGTCTGATTACTTGGGCATGTCAGTGGAAGTTTCATTAATTGTATCGAAACATTTTCCACTAGGCTATTCAGTCTGGGAAACAAATCAAAGCCTGTTGGGCTCATGTCAGAACTGTACAGCAGGTGGGGAAATCTTTGCTATCCGTATTTGTAGAGGGGTTTCTCTCACTGCTGGGGCAGCATGTGGTCTCGCATTATGACGCGAAATGAGGAACCATCGGGCAGCAACTTTTCTCACCTTTGACTTTTCAGTTATGGGCTTGTAAACAGCATGTTTTTTGTCTGTCCTCTCATAAGATGTTAACAGTGACCAGAGAAGTTTAGTCTGCTGCAGTTGATGGCCTTCCAATTCTTGGGTTGGCATCAGTGCTTACCCGACCAGCATGGAAACAAGCAGACCACCATCATACTGTACTGTGATCCACTACACTGTTCCCACATGCCTCTCCAAAGCATTGTAAATTTCCACTGTGTCTTTCCACAAAGGGATTCAGTTTTGACGTAGGAATGCTGGTCACTACACATAATCTGACCTTACTTAGCTTCTACATCTTTTTTAAAATTGGATTACGTGTGAAACAGTGATTCGAACCAGCAAACGTACATACTACCGTCACATCTAATCTTGCTTGCAACTGACATGAATTTCGACTTGATCACACCATCGTAATGATCGTGCGTGCGTAGTGTGCAGGACCTTTGAAATAACCCTCCTACAAACTAAACTAAACGACACTAGTAACTAAAATCACATGAACAGAATCAATGTAAATCTACACATGCACTACACTTAGGTGTTAATCTACACATGCTGCGCTACACTTAGGTGTTAATGGGCAACTGATTTTTGGTGCCCCTGTAGAGCAATTGCATAGTCCTGGGAAAGGATACTTCCCTCCACCAAGAGCACCACTCACTTGTAAGTTTACCAAGTGATTACAAATGCTACTCAGTTTCAAGGAATTTTATAAATTCCAGGGTCACTTTCTTTTACTGTGTGCAGCATCTGTCTTACTTTCTTGGGTAGTCAGAGAATTGGTTGAATGATGAACAGGTGGGGAGCTTCGATATCATGTGACCAGATTGCAAAGATGTCATCAACATAGTGAAAGAAGCAAGAGGGGTAAAGAGGGACTGAGCTTAGCAAATGTTTTTCCAAATACTCCTTAAAGAAATTCTCTGCTGTCAGAGACAATGGAGAACCAATGGCTTCTCCATCAGTCATTTCATAAAATTTATCACCATACAGAAAGTAGGTGATCATCAAGGATGCCAAGTTTTGATAGTCGTGTGTGGGATGTGGTCTACTAATAATTTTTTTACTGGGTTGGGCCACCTACTGGTGCACAAATAATTGCTTCTGATTTAACTTCCAGTTTATCTTATAACCCTTCTGTTGATCAGAGTACTTTTTTTAGTTTTCTCTGTGGATGGGGACCCAAAAGCTCCTTTCGAAACATATCTCTGTTTATAATTTAAGGTTCTTCTTGTCTTTTTGATCACTTCTGATTTCTTGATGCCACTTGCACCAAGGGGATTTCTTTCTGGTTGACATGTTCAAAATTCTTTTGCGTATCCTGTTTTCATTCATCCAAGCCATTAAACATCAATCTACATTTTCTCATTGTTACATTTAGTTGTTAAGTTTTCTCATTCAGATTTTAAGTTTTCTCATTCAGACTTTCATTACTCCTGTACCTGTATTCACCATTGTATAAAACTGTCCTGCTTGCTTATTCCAATATTTTTAAGTTTTTGTTTAATGTATCTTCCACATGGGCTTTTTGTGAATGAGGAGACCATATCCAGACTAACCATAATTTCATATGGCTAAGTTCTCGTGTATTTAGTTATGTCAACAAACATTTGGGAATTTTTAGTATGATGCCCGCAAAGACCAAATATTGATGCTAGTAATTTGATTATATATTTCACTAACCTGTAGGTTGGAGAATCAAAGTGTAAACTATAGGTCACAGTGGAATGCCTTCTTTCCAGATTTGAGGCACACCATACGGCTTTGCTGACCTAAGAGATCATGCTCACAGATTCTCTATTAGAATGTTATTGTGTTAAGTCATACAGTATAATCATGTTTCATAGCTTTGTATTCACTGCCTTCCAAAAGTAACATCACTTTATGACGGTGCGCTGTGGCATTACAGAGGACTGTGGTATTTCCCTTGTCAAGAGGCAAAATAAGTAGATCTTCATCTCCTCGCGAAACATGGAGTCATCTTCTCTCTGCTCTACCAGTGTTTGATGTAGGAGGCTTGGCTGTTGCTACGTGACTTGCAGTAAGCCTTACCTCATTGGCGACATTGTCTGAGTAATGCCACACTGCCTGTTTCACTCCACTGGTGATATCTGTAATAGGTAGCATGCATGTTGTAGAAATAAGTTCAAAGATCTGTTCAGCTATGAGACGAGTCCTTCATCAAGAGTCTTGTATGGCAAATTCTTGATCATGTGTGCTATCTTGCTAGGTAAAGTTTGTACTTGCCCCTTTGCAAGGTATGTCAGTTTTAGTTTGTTTTGCAACAATATTAGGAAAGTTACTACTCACCACACAGCGGAGATGCTGAGTAGCAGATAGGGACAGAAAAAAGACTGTTCCAAATAAAGCTTTTGGCTCGTAAGGCCTTTGTCAAAAATAGAAAAAAAAACACACACACAAACGCGAGCACGCGACTACAGTCTAAGGCAACCATAGCCGTACAGCGTGGCTACAGTTGCCTTACACTGCTGTCGTGTGTGTGTGTGTGCATGATATATTTTTGATGTTTTTGTTGGGCCTATCTGCTACTGAGCATCTCCGCTATATGGTGAGTAGCAACTTTCCTAATATTGTTACATTCCATCCTGGAATATCCATTGTTTAGTATGTTTTGCAATAATTGTGCTGAGATTACCTCTTTGGAGGGCTATAGATTCTCAGTCTCACAGTCTTGCAAAATAACCAACAAAGTTACTTAAGCACACTGTTGGTCACTGTGAAAATCACATTAAAAACTGTCAAATATTCATAGATATAACTAAAAAATATTAGAATCAATCTGTACTAAATTATGTTCTGTTTGGATGTGAGCTATATGTTCACAAAAGTTCATCTGGAATATGCTAACGGCCTCTTCCGAGACTATCAAAATGTTTTGTCATACTTTTACAACCACTTTTCTTTTTGTCTAGTGTTAAATTTTATGAAATAACTGGTGGAATACTCATTGTCTCCGGAAGTGACCAATTGCTGCATTGTGAAGAACGTTGTTAAATTCAGTTCCTGTTAGTCCATATTGTGTCTTTCACTACGTTGATAGAATCCTTATGATGTGGCTGCGTAGAATCAAAGCGCTTCACCCATTCATTGATCATATGAAGACTGCACACTCTAATATCGGGTTCACCACAGATACCGACAGAGAGAGCAGGAAAACTATCATTCCCAGATTGAATGAAAATCATCTGAGTAGCTAGGTTACCTTGTTAACTGGAAGGCAACACATTCTGACTGTACCTTAGTGCACAAACCTTTCATCACCCAGTCAGGAAGAAAGCAGTTTTAAATAATATGATATATATAGCTAAAACTGTTTCTGACGAGGGCCACTTTGATTCGAAGATCAAATATATAATAAATATATTCAAGAAAAATGGCCATAGTGAATGAGATATTAATTTACCACTCACCATATAGCGGAGATGCTGAGCCGCAGATAGGCACAACAAAACGACTGTCACAAATACAAATATAGCTTACAGCCGGTAAAGCCTTCATCAAAATTAGACGACAAACACACACACACAAACACTCCTTGCACACACGTTTGCAGTCTCGGGCATCTGAGGCCTCATTCCGTCCTGGATTTTTCTCTGTTAGATATTAAGTTAGCCATATATATGAAACAAAAACACAGGGATACTGAATCACCAAAAGATAGGCCAATAGCACTCCTTCCTTTCTTTGGAACTACACGAAATAAAATAGTCAGAGTTACAGACAGACTTGTGGTACTCAATGCTGGAATTTATAAAATTCCTTGTAAATTTGGTAGCATATACATTGGTCAGTCAATGCAAACTACTGCAGAATACTGCACAGAGCAGCAGTACCATATTATATATCAAATTTTGGCAAATCTACTGTTGCCAGCACCCTCATGACCAAGCATATGACTATGTTTGATGAAACGGAAATTGAATCCCATGCATCCACCTACCAGGATTTGTCATCCAAGAAGCTACTGCGATCATAATGTGTAATGACAATTTTAATTGGATCCTTTGTGGTGCATGGAAA
This sequence comes from Schistocerca piceifrons, assembly GCF_021461385.2. Classification (NCBI taxonomy): domain Eukaryota; kingdom Metazoa; phylum Arthropoda; class Insecta; order Orthoptera; family Acrididae; genus Schistocerca; species Schistocerca piceifrons. Next base: position 82,448,256 of record NC_060148.1, read on the forward strand.
TGAGCTTTTGATGTTGAAAGGCAACATCCACCACCTAATAAAATTGAGATCACTACCAATGTTCTTCCATCACATACATTGACATAATATCTAGTGGTATGTTGAAGGTCTGTGACTTTGTGACAGCTCCATGGCATAATTAGGGCAAGTATAAGAGTACCAAGGTGGGCTACAGATAACTCCTGATGATGATAATGGAGGAAGTTGTCCTAAGCTTGAGATGGAATACAAATCTGATTTGGAAAGAACTCTGTGAGACATTTATTCAGTAGTGATAGTTTTGAGATGAAATAGTTTAAGTTAACACCCAGTTAAGAGAATAACCAATTAACAGTTGGTCAGTTTGGTGCTGTAAAGGTTTCCGACTGATAATGCAGTATATGATCTCACAAATTCAATTTTATTAGAGCTAAGTGAAGTGACACGGCATTTTTTTCTTTGGTATAATCAATGCATTTCATTGTATAGGCCATAAAATTCTGTTAGGAAGCTTAAATTGTATAGTATTAGACGTCTTCCCCTTCTGTGGATGAATTTATATTCCAACAGTAGAAAACAAATAGTCACATTAGCAAATGATGAGACAGAAATATTAAATTCAGGTTGGGGTGACAGTAAATATGGTGAGCCACATGGTTAGGTGGTTGAGCCCATTCCTGTTCCTGATGTATATGAATGAGTTAGCAGGAACACTGGAAGGCTATTGAAAAGCCATAATGTTATGTGATGACACAAGTACAGGGTGGTTATAATTAAACTTTTGGTGCTAGAGTCAGCGAACATGGAAAACTATTTACTGTATGGGTACCCAGCTGTATAGGAACGATGTTCAGACTGTGTGCTGCAGGATTTGTGTCATTAGTAGTGTTAATGTCATGACTTTCTGTTAGACGCAGGTACGGCGACAGGGTTGAAAAACAGGCATCAGCGTTTGCTGCAGCTGCAGACAATCAAAGTGTGTCCAGCCAAGGTGAGCCGAGCTTTACTCTTAAAGCTGTTTTATCAAAACAACAGCAATAGTGCTGCTGCTCTTCTCAAATATCGAGACATTAAAGGAATACAGAGAGGTCCTCTTCCCACATGGGGTTTGAAGAACAAGGTGTGGAAATTTGAATTAACTGGCGATTTGGGATTTGCCACAAATTGTTGAAGAAGTTACTGTTGCCATGGCTAAGAATGCTAGACACGAGTTTTATCACGACAGCTGAACATTTCGTGGTCCACTGTTCGGAAAGTGCTATGAACAATTGTGAAACGGAATCTCTAGTGCGGTTACAGGCTATTGTGGATGGAAATGGTCGTCACACTCAGCAACATTTGTAACCTGGAATGTGAATGTGGTGTGCAGTTAACAAATGTTACCCACTCGTGGTAATTAAAATGTGTTTCTTTCAATTGTTTATTATTTCTCTTCCGCTTGTGCTCACAAATGTTGCAACAAGGTTGCATTGTTCTACAGTCACTTGTTTTTCATGGAGGCCCTATCAAGTAGAACAAGTTTACTTGTATCCTCCCTGTATAGAGTTAAAAAGTCAAAACACATCTGTAGCAGACACAACCAGGAGAAAAACGGCACAGACTTCCAACTGGTTCACAGCCTACACCTTAACCTTTAATCTTGCAAAAACTCACTTTCATGTATGTAGTTCTTGGACATACTGATGGTTAATAAACTAAGGTGGAAGCAGCACATGGGTTAGTTAAACAAAAGCCCTGTTCTGCCCACTTTGCATCCAGAAATCACCGTCACACTGTGTTGACCTGCAGACTGGACTGCGGGCATACTTTCCCTCTGTTCTGTTGTATGGAACAATCTTCCGGGGCAAAACTGCTGAGGCAAAGAAAGTCATTCTACAGAAGAGTGCAATAAGAATATTGTGTAAAGTTAATAACCGAACATCTTGCAGGAGCCTCCTGAGAGACCTAAAGATTCTTACTCTTACATGTTAATACAAATGCTCTCTAATGGTATGTTGTTGCTGTGGTCTTCAGTCCTGAGACTGGTTTGATTCAGCTCTCCATGCTACTCTATCCTGTGCAAACTTCTTCATCTCCCAGTACCTACTGCAACCTACATCCTTCTGAATCTGCTTAGTGTATTCATCTCTTGGTCTCCCTCTACGATTTTTACCCTCCACGCTGCCCTCCAATACTAAATTTGTGATCCCTTGATGCCTCAGAACATGTCCTACCAACAGGTCCCTTCTTCTTGTCAAGTTGTGCCACAAACTTTCTTCTCCCCAATCCTATTCAATACCTCCTCATTAGTTATGTGATCTACCCATCTAATCTTCAGCATTCTTCTGTAGCACCACATTTCGAAAGCTTCTATTCTCTTCTTGTCCAAACTAGTTATCGTCCATGTTTCACTCCCATACATGGCTACACTCCATACAAATACTTTCAGAAACGACTTCCTGACACTTAAATCAATACTCAATGTTAACAAATTTCTCTTCCTCAGAAACGCTTTTAAAGTTAATAACCGAACATCTTGCAGGAGCCTCCTGAGAGACCTAAAGATTCTTACTCTTACATGTTAATACAGATACTCTCTAATGGTATGTGTAACTAATAACAGGACTGAATTTTGGATGAACTCAGCATTTGACAACCACAGTACTAGAAGTAAAAATAATTTCCACATAGAGAATGCATCCCTGTATAGGCTACAGAATAGAGTTTTGTATTCTGATCCAAAAGTCTATACCAAGCTGCTGGTGGATATCAGACAGGAAATTTAAACTACTCATATATTTTGGAATAATAAAATGATACCTCATTAGTCACTTTTTCCACAATTTATCAGAACGCTTGGACTTACGGAACTCTAATACTTGCACTTGACTTTGCCAATATATAGACAGCTAACAGCGCACTGCGTTAAGTTCGATAAAGATCTGTTGAAAGTATTAGGTGAAAACAGCAGCTTATTAGTACAATTTTTTTTTTTTTTTTTTTTTTTTCAAGGTAACTGATTTTCTCTCAGCACAAATGTATAGAAAATAATTCCCGTAATTATCGTTGTGAGTAGATTAGCGCTAGTCATAATTTGTTGTCAGTATACTCTACAAGAGTAGCCAACAGTGGCTGCCTGTGTCTGTTATATAACTTCACTTAAGAATGAACTTGCGAACTTCGATTATGGTTCCATATTGGCTGTAGAATATTTCAGAACAAATGAAACTTTATACCAGACCGGGACTCGAACCAGGATTTTCCCTCTTGTCACGAGCGGTCACCTTAAACACTTCAGCTATCCAAGCAGGCTTCCAGGAGCGGCCCAAATCTCCATTTTTGTAGTCCACTCTCCCCTTGTGCTCTCACTATACTGTATTATTGTGATTCCCACACAGTGTGGCACACTGTTTTGTCTCACCATAGTCTTGCTATGGAATGAAATACTGCAGTCCAATGTCTGAGACAGTGCGTTGATGATCAACAGCCACATTTGATTAAGAACAAACAAGAGGAGAGTAGAAATTAGGACAAGTGAAAATTTGGGCCACTGCTGGACGTGTGCTCGAATAGCCACAGTACTTAAGGTGACTGTTGACAAGAAGCGGTTAATGCAGGTTCGAGTCCTGGTCCGGCACAAATTTTCATTTGTTCTGAAATATCCTACAGATGCTGCTGTTGATCATCACTGCAAAGACTCAGACACTGTACTGCAATATTTTATGCCATAAGAAGGGAATGATGAGAGAAAACAGTCTCTCACCCTATAAATGGAAATGCCGTGTGGCTAGGGCCTCCCGTCGGGTAGACCGTTCGCCTGGTGCAGGTCTTTCGATTTGACGCCACTTCGGCGACCTGCGCGTCGATGGGGATGAAATGATGATGATTAGTACAACACAACACCCAGTCCCTGAGCGGAGAAAATTTCCGACCCAGCCGGGAATCGAACCCGGGCCCTTAGGATTGACAGTCTGTCACGCTGACCACTCAGCTGCCGGGGCGGACTCTCACCCTATGCAGGAATCACGGTAATATGGTGCGTGCAGAAAGGAAGAGTAGACACCAGGACAATGGAGATTTGGTTTACTCTGGATGCACGCTCAGAGCCGAAGTAGCTAACGTGACCCTTCATAACAAGCAGCTGTAACTTGGCTTTTTAAAATTTGTGGCTTTTAGTCTGAAATTCATACAGCCATCTCTCTGTCTTTTCTAACTTTACAGAGTAAGGTTACATTTATCTAAAAATTTCATAATTAGTTTTAAATTTAATATATGATATACACTACTGCTCATTAATTTCAAATGACATCTAGTTCTCTGTAGGTAAGGTCTAATACCGTAGGTACAGTTGAGGAAGCAAAGGAACAGTACAACACTTGTACACATGTCATATTTTTTGTTTGTGGTCGTTGAGATACAATAGTACCCAACAAACAATGTTGTGTACATAAACATTGTGTACCTATCTAATGTGTTTATTTAGCTATTTGCCGACAGATGCCACATTTGGCGCACCTGTGTTGTTCCCTGTAGTGATGTGATGTCTGCAGCGAACGGCAAGCATTGCTACGATACATGACATGTGGTTCCTGCACGTCAGTTCCTTTGTGACAGTTTAAGTGTGCACATCGCTAGTATGGCTCTACGAGCGGAGATATCCACAGAAGAACATGCTGCAATTGTAGCACTTAGCCAGGAAGGTTTATCTATTCGCCAAATTGGGATACAGTGTAGCGTGTCTGTAGGGGGAGTGCAATACACCATTCACCGCCAGAATACAACAGGTAGCAATAAGGACATACCACAACCAGGATGACCTCCTAAAACAAGTAAAAGTGATGATAAATATATCAGAATTACCAGTAAGAGAAACCGATTCAAAACAGCGCCCCAAATTCGTGGAGAATTGATAGAAATGAACACGACAGCAATATCTGTTGCAAAGTAAAAAAGGAGACTGAAGCCGGCTTGAAAGGATGTGTCACAGCAAGATAACCCCTTCTAAGGCCCATAAATTAACAGAAGAGATTTGAATAGGCTAGAAAATATTGTAATTGGACATGGGAAGAGTGGACGAAGGTATTACGGCCAACCGAAGTTTGAGATTTTTGAAACCAGAAGGAGAATATTTGTTCGCCGAAATTGTAGGGGAAAGGGTTGCCCAGCAGTGTGTTCTACCTACAGTTAAACACGGTGGAGGTTCTGTTATGGTTTGGGGATGTTTTGCCGGAGACAGAGTTGGCGACATCGTGAAACTAGAAGGATGTATGGATCAGAAGCAGTACCACCGCATATTTCAGTATCGTGCAATACGAAGTGGATTGCGCTTAATAGGGAAGGGTTCACCTTACAACAGGATAATGACCCAAAACATCAGTCGTGACTCTGTACGAACTACATTGCATCAAAGGAAAAACAGAAAGTACTGAATGATATGGTGTGGCCGTCCCAAAGTGCCGATTGTAATCCCGTTGAAATGGTCTGGGACGAAGTGGACAGATGTATCAGGGAAGTTAATATATCCAGCAAGGAACATCTCTGGAATATTGTTAAGGATGTGAGGAATCATATAGATTCAGGACACCTACAAAAACTGATTGACTGCATGCCACGAGTCTGTGAGGCAGTCATTAAATCCAAAGGAGGATACTGTGATGAAAGTAAAAGATAATGATTGTGATTGGATTATATATATGGAAGTTAATATAGTCATATCTTTGTGAGAAATAACATTTGATTTGTGTTGTGAATCTGAAATACCAGGGTGTATTGGAATTAATGAGCGGCAGTGTAGAAGAATCATCTCAGATGTGTATTCGGTGAAGGTGGCTAGAGTATGATCCGTGATTAAACCTCATATTAATTATGGAAATTTTTATTTGCCTTAATTTTATGGAACCCCAGCTTCAAGGGAATGGTTGGCTATATTTGTCCAAATTATTTTCCTCTAATGCATATCACTGATTGATATTCACCTTCCCTTTGGTGCCCAAACTAGCTTTAGCAATTTATTTAAAAATGTGTTCTTGTATTCAACTGGACTAAGGAAAAGTGAACAGAAATGTGCCAGCAAACATTTGGGGGCAAACAACATGCAGCAGACACATTACACTAGTGGTATTTTTCCACACAAGCAGTGGCTGATAACCTGCTAGCACTCTGTAGTGCACTACCTTCTTTGTTGTGTATTTCATTCAGTTGTGTTGACAACAGTGATGATGATGAGGCCCCACACTCCGAGGAGCATAGGGGACGATGCAGGAGACCCGCACCGTACTAGGCGAGGTCCTAGCGGAGGTGGTTTGCCATTGCCTTCCTCGGACCGTAATGAGGATGAATGATGATGATGATGAAAATGGCACAACAACACCCAGTCATCTCGAGTTAGGAAAAATCCCTAACCCTGCCGGGAATCTAACCCGGGATCCCATGCACGGGAAGCGAGAACGCTACCGCAAGGCTACGAGCTGCGGACTGACAACAGTAGGCCCTTCTACAAACAGTCCATTAAGCTTTTTTGTATGTTTGTGACATGCAGTGTTGCAGTTCAAGTAAACTGCTAATAGAAAGTGACTTGGACATTACAGTTGTGTACATCATTTATCTGCACAATGCAAGTTATTTCCTCTTCATCTAACCTGTGCTTGCGTTAATTAAAACTTTTTGCTGGTTTTTCTTGTATCAGCTGTTCTTAAATGTTTACATTAAGTTAAAACCACGACGACTAGAAGTACAATATTTTAAACATAGCTGCACAACAGCAAAGGTTTCACGTAATAAAATTATAAATGGCCGACAAGTTGCAATGGATGAAGAAATTCTTTACCTAGGTTTCAACAAATATAAATTTGTCTGCTTCAGAAGGTAACAATTTTACATTAGTAAGGACTAATGTACCATCGCCATTTTTACAATTGTCAGCATAGATACATGTGTCAAAAATAAAATATAGCCCTAGAATTTTATTTTTGACACATGGATCTAAGCTGACAATTGTAAAAATGGTGATGGTTCATTAGTTCTTACTAATGTAAAATTGTTACCTTCTGAAGAAGACTAATTTATATTTGTTGAAACCTTGGTAATGAATTTCTTTATCCACTGCAACTGGTCGGCTGTTTATAATTTTATGACTAGAAATATATCATATTTAAGTGATGGTTAAAAGAGAAAATTGAAAGCCTGCTGAGATGAACAAGTTAAAAAGTCAGTGGAGATAGACAGAATCTTCCAGCAATCAGCAAGACTCCCAGACCAGATGTGCACTAAAATTACTACCAAAAGTGAAGTTATTGGAGAAAAGTCTGGTGATTTAACCCTTTCGGACTGAATTTTTTCTGAAGGAAGGACAATTTTTCTTTAAGTGGTAATGCTCTTAGGTGATTTTTAATGATTTTAGATGCAAGGTTTTTCCAAACATACTTCGTACATTTGGCTTCAATTTATGGACTAGAATAACTAATTAAAAAGTATTCTCTGTTATAATAAATAGTAAAATGATCACTTAATAATTACCATACAAAATAACAATAACAGCATTCAGTTCTACAGTGGAATACAGGGAGGCAACCACATCTGTGTGTTCTGGTGATTACAAGCTGCTGTGCACTGCTACATTGACCTGCTGATATTGTCATGGTGATGCTCAACAATTGGCAGCACTTGTTTATGATGAAAAGGTTGAACATTCACAAATGTGTACCTTGTGTTTCCATTGGGAAAAAATACTTCTGTTGCAGCTAAGACACAGTAATCATTCATCTACACAATCGTAACCAGAGATCGGTTGCATATTCTGATGATACACAATATGTAAACTGACCTCCTGCAATAGATGCCAATTCAGCACCAACGTATTTTTCTTTTCAACTTCAAGATTATCAGCAAATTACACCACATAACACTGATACAGATAAACTAAACGAAGGGACTAAGATAAAAATTGAAAACAGCAAGCCATGTAAAACCCAGGGTTCTTCCCTAAAGACACAAAGACAAAAACATTGCTTAGCTGAGCTTTTTTATTAAAATTATATTAAAACAGGTCAGGAAATTGAATGATTCTAGATATGCAATTCCTCAACTTAAAATGCTGTATATGGTGTAGTGTGCTGGTTATTCGGAGATGGAGAAAACCCATGGCGTGATTGACAAGTCAATGATTGGCAAGGTCTGTGCTACGTATTTAAATGTGTGATTTATTTACAGAATATGGAAACATGAAAGAACCATGAAAACACTTTTCAATGAAAGGTGTGACCAAATGCAATTTGTAATTTCTAGGATACTGGATATAACAAGGACATTAGCTCTGTGTCAAACTGTTTTACGCAGCCATGGTGAATCCGGAGGGGGGGGGGGGGGGGGTGGGGGGGGGGGGGGGGGTGGGACTACAACAAAATATTTAAGCCCACAAATTCAAAGCAAAATGATACATCTTTGAAATGGTTGTGTTTTAGAGCACATCATCAGTGAAATTAAACAGCAGCCATTCTTTTTACTTACTGTAGACACAAGCCAGATGATCAAGAAAACACCGACTTAGTGTTTTTGTAAGATATCAGCACTAAGATTTAAGCAAACTGGATAGATCATGAGGTAAGTGGCATGCTACTGAGTGTTTTTAAAAAGAAATAATAACTTATGTATAGAAGATGAACAAACAACCAGATAAGCGCTGAGCTCAAGGATCCAATGGTGCTGCATCTATTGTGGCATACCTGTGATTGTTTTCTTAACCAAATACCCAACTAGAAACCTATTTGTGACTTTACTAGGGTGAAGTACAGCTCTATTTCTACACACATGTATATATTCTGTAAACCTCTGTGAGATGCATGGCAAAGGGCCCATTGTAGCAGTTTTTAGGGTTTCTTCCTGTTCCACTCTCATATGGAGCGTGGGAAGAATGATTGTTTGAATCCCTCTGTGTGTTCAGTAGTTATTCTAATCTTATCCTCACGATCCCTACATGAGCAATACATAGGGGGTTGTAGTATATTCCTACAGTAACCAAGCCGTTTTTGAAACTCTGTTAATAGGCTTTCTCTGGATAGTCTTCCAGTTCAGATCCTTCAGTGTCCCTGTGACACTCTCCCATGTATTAAGCAAACCTTTGACGATTCATGCTGCTTTTTCTGTTATTCCTATTTGGTACGGGTTCCACACACTCGAGTGATTTGTGAGCAATCTCCTCTGTAGATTGATTGCACTCCTCCAGTATTCTACCAATAAACCGAAGTCTATCACCTGCTTTACCTACAACCGAACCTATGTGATCATTCCATTTCATATCCCTACAAAGTGTTACACACAGGTATTTTTGTGAGTTGGCTGATTCTAACAGTGACTCATAGATTATTATACTCATAAGATACTCTGTTCTATTCATTTTTTGAAGTGCAAAATTTCACATTTCTGAACATTTAAAACAAGTTGCTAATCTCTGCACCCCTTGAAATCTTATCAAGATCCGACTGAATATTTATGCAGCTTCTTTCAGATGGTACTTCATTATAGAGAACTGCATTATCTTCCAAAAGCCTGATTTTGCAATTAGTGTTATCCACAAGATCATTAATATACATGAACAGCAAGGGTCCTGATACATTTCCATGAGGCACACCCAAAGTTACTTCTATATCTGACGATGACTCTCCATCCGAAATAACGTGCTGTGTCCTCCCTACCAAAAAGTCCTCAACCCAGTCACAAATTTTACTTGATACACCATATGATCATGCTTTTGATAATAAGCGTAAGTTTGGTACGGAGTCAAATGCTTTTTGGAAATCAAGAAATACAGCATCTACCTGATTACCCCAATCCGAGGCTTTCAGTATGTCATATGGGAAAAGTGTGACGTGGGTTTCACATGATCAACGTTTTTTAAACCCATGCTGGTTGTTATTGACGAGGTCATTTTGTACAAGATATTTCATTTGCTTGAGCTCAGAATGTGTTCTAAGATTTTACAACAAATTGATGTCAACGATATCTGACAGTAGTTTTGTGGATCACTTCGACTACCCTTCTTGTAGATCTACATCTACATCTACATCCATACTCCGCAAGCCACCTGACGGTGTGTGGCAGAGGGTACCTTGAGTACCTCTATCGGTTCTCCCTTCTATTCCAGTCTCGTATTGTTCGTGGAAAGAAGGATTGTCAGTATGCCTCTGTGTGGGCTCTAATCTCTCTGATTTTATCCTCATGGTCTCTTCACGAGATATACGTAGGAGGGAGCAATATACTGCTTGACTCTTCGGTGAAGGCATGTTCTCGAAACTTTGACAAAAGCCCGTACCGAGCTACTGAGCGTCTCTCCTGCAGAGTCTTCGACTGGAGTTTATCTATCATCTCCGTAACGCTTTCGCGATTACTAAATGATCCTGTAACGAAGCGCGCTGCTCTCCGTTGGATGGGTGTGACCCGTGCCTTTTCCAAGAAATGGAAATAGTTTTTGGTTGGATGGGTCAACAATAGATTATAGTTAGAAGAGGGACTAACTCAGCTGCAAATTTAGTATAGAATCAAACAGGGATTCAATGGGGCCCTGGTCCTGGTGCTTTCTTCAATTGTAGTGATTTCAGCTGTTTCTCAACACCACTGACACTAATACTGGGGCAGTTCTCCTTGGTTTTCCTTTGTAAAGGAATATTTGAAAACCGAGTTAAGCATTTCGGCTTTTGCTGTATTGCCCTCAATTTCAGTTCCTGTCTGATTCACTAGGGACTGGACACTAATTTTGGCACCACTGACAGCTTTTATATGTAACCAGAATTTCTTTGGGTGCTGTGAAAGATCATTTGACAATATGCTGCTACAATAGTCATTGAAGATACCATGCATCACTTTCTTGACAGCCAAACGCATTTCACTCAGCACCTCTCTGTCTATAGCCCTACACTTTGTTTTACACCTATTATGCAGTAATCTCTGTTTCTTTAAAGTGACATCTGGTTTACTGATCATATATGTCTTTCTGCTTGTTTTACTTGTCTTTTGTACTTTGGTAATCATTTTTGCCACAACTGCGTCATGGCCACGATGCCAGTTTCGAAGAGGACATCCTCAAAGAGGTCAGGTCTGTTTGTTGCCATTTGATCCAACATATTTCCATCATGAGTGGGGCTCCTTAATATCCATTCTAGATAGTTTTCAGAGAAGGCATTTACTTAACTTTCACACGATGTCTTATCACACTCACAATTAAGGAAACTGTAATTTACCCAATTAATTGTTGGATGATCGAAGTCTCCACTGATGATTACAGTAAGATTGGGGAACTTGTGTAGAATTAAACTAAAGTTTTCTCTAAAGGTTTCAGCTACATCAGGAGATGAGTCTGGTGGGTGATAGAAGGAACCGGTTACCATCTCGTGCCCACCCCTGATACTGGGTCTTGCCCAAACAGTCTCACAGGCAGCTTCAATTACTATCTCAGTGGGTTTGAGTTTCTTGTATACTGTGACAAATATATCACCTCCATTTCCCATTTGCCTATCCTTTTGATATCCTCTACAAACGAATGTGGCTCTAAATAGTCATAGGGTTAAGCCATACACATCTGCTTTCATGCCCAGCAGCATATTTCACTGCAGTATTGTAGTTTACCTTCGACATTGCAGTCATATTACCCAAGCATTGGCATGTAATGCAAACAATTTGAAACATATTGAGAATAATAATAAACAAAATGGATTGAATTTCAGTGAATAATTGATGATGGTGACAACAAAATATTTAAGTTGTATGTACTGATTTATTCAATCAGACAAAACATCAAAACTATTAGAATGATGGCCCTACAGAGCTTCCTTTAAATATGCAACAAAATTAATAATGATTATTTACTGTAGTAAAACTTATCTAAAATGAATGGTAGCGCAATCCCCATGTTAACTAAACATCATCAGTTTATAAAACGGAGCTTCTGTCCCACATCACTTGGAAAATTTATAAGTATTAGCAAAAGTCAAAATATTTGCAGTCATTTACCACCCTGAAATCAGCACTTTACCTCATCCGTATGATCAATCTAGACCTCAGTGTCTCTTACAGAGTCCACTCCACATCGAATTCATCACCCAGATCTACACCATGTCTCACCTCCAGAGTCTCCATTGAGAGCATCTTCCAAAACTTCTCCACAAATGCTTCCTAGCTCCCCAGAACCAATCAGAATGCTTGGGCGCCAAACTACTCGTGCCATTGAAAATGTGCATTACCCACCATTGCTACACAGTTTTACTTAAACTCTAATAAATGGACCACAGCCTGATTATTAACAAATATACAGATTAGGCATACTAAGTTCATTCAATAAATAACTGGAAAAGTCATTCAAAAAATATGAAACTTTGACAAAGTTTGTGCTCCTTTACAATTTTTTGGTGGTGTCCTACATCTATTATCAGATTGGGTTGGCATGCTTTCACGTACAACTCTCTCGCGAATTGTAAAATTGTTGCTCTTTGGTTTATTTATTCTCTTTGTAACAACACATATACGAGAAGAGTTACGTGAAATACTTTTAGCAATGCTGTGCTTTGCTTTTCTTTATCATCATCACCTTTTAGCGGAATAAAATGTATATGTGGAAGTCTGATTGTTCTGGATCTGGCCTACAATTTAAGGAACGATTTTTCGTAACTGCAACTCATGCTAAGAATCAATATGTCTTCCCTATTTCATAGTGATTAAAAGTTGAAATTACTTGGTTATGAACACTGATGTTACAGTTCGTGTGATCGTTCAAAAACACAAGTTCGCAGTGGATTTTATTTCTCGTTAAAATGCTATTTCATACCACGACTAGCCCAAGAACATGAGACTCTCATTAAAAAATACGTTGTCACTATAAAGTTTGCCAGATCAGAACGGAGCACAGCAAGATTCCTATCAGATTCTGAAGGTACATTAAATTATTTGCACTGTAAATTATATCCTATCAGCAGCCCGCGTCAATCTGCAACACATCATAAAATCTGCTGATCTTCACTGCCAGTCTGGGAGCTAAAAGAAATAATATTATTTTACTATTATTTTACCGCTTCCTTGCGGTATGCTCGACTATATTGTAAGTCGTTTAAATACGCCGCGGCAGCGGCTCTTCGTTCTCCACGCAGCTCAGCACCACAGATAATATTTATATAACTGAAAAATGTCTCAACAGGATGGGATAATATGCAAGCAAGCTTAACAATAAATAATAAAAGTTTTCATTTAAACAACTCTATTAAAACCTTTAAATATCTCAGTGATTACAGACCTTTGTGAATTCACACGTAATGGCGTACATTGCTTAGTCTCGACAAAAGAATGCTACATTGGCGTTCTCTACGACAACAACAGGAGATCTTACTCGCACAACTTCCAAATTAAGACGACAAAGACATTCATATTCAACACGTATTATATACTAGTTCCCTTTTTAATCTCTGTTTAACATTTATCTTCTGTGTCGGTTTTATTACTCGCCGACGCAGACGTTTTCAGAAATAGATAATAAAAAAAAAATACATAATTTTATACAATGACACAATATGATACATCTAATTCTCTAATTACTACATAATATATTGTTTTTGTTTCTCTAGACGTTACAATGCCCCCTGGCAGCAATCGACTAACGTTGGAAATGTTCAGCAATATGCTGCCACTAACGTCTGTTTGGTTATTGTCTGTTACCTTGGTTGGATCATTCACTTTACACTTCTTAGTTCTTTTACACTATAGGTTTAATTACACTTTTTATACTGTTCTTTCACTTTGCGAGGTGACCATCAACCTAGTCCCAGGGTCATTACATTTATTTGGCTCCCCCATTCGGGCTACGTGCGATCAGAAAACCTGGGAAAACTGCGCCGGAGCCATGGTCATCTCGTCTGGTTTGTTTTAATACCCAGTTTGATCACAAAAAGTTCAGATTCTATCCAATGTTCACATATAACAAAGGCTATTTGTGAGAGCATGTTAAACCTTTAGTCTCTTTGTTACCCATATAATATTTGTGTTTTGGATTGTAATGAAAGTCACTTATTACACATTTTTACAGTAGTATCATGAATCGTCCTTGCATTTACTCGCGACAATTGGTTTAAAATGTCTAGCATTCATGCGAGTATACTTCATTAACATGACGAAAACATATTATATCTATATATCACTGAACCAATGAATACTTTGAGTCCGTATTGAATAACTCAAGAAAAAAAAAAAACAAATGTTTGTCACGTCATTTCGTGTCCACTAAACTCTATTCATGTTAGTGCATTAAACACATATTTGATAGTTCATTTGAATGACAACATTGTTGTACGGAGCTGGCGGCGCGAAGCAATTGTTGAGTCGCGTCGTCTGGAACGCCGCGTGCCGACGGCCGCTGGGTTCGACGACCGGCTCTCAGTAACAGCGACGTCGTGCTGACGTGGCGCCCAAGCAGTCGCGAACCGCGGCGAACCATTCGCCGATGTCGGCGAGTGGCAGTGGTTTACCGCGACCGGCTGGCTGGCGGCACGGCACTCGTCTCGGCTTCTCCGCATGGCTCCCCGTTGTAGCGCATGAAACAAACATTCCACAACGGTGTACTGTCTTTAAGGACACAGATTACTAGCTGTGGAAGAAGATGCAACTTGTTAAAAGCGTTTATTGTTCAGTAAGCCGTTGCTTCACTGGTATGCACAGGATGGTTTGGCGTGATAACAGGTTTCTTGTGGCATTGTGACACTGGTATTCAAGGTTCGTCACACGCACATTGTACTACACATTTTCACTCACTCCACGGTTGGTACACTGCCAGAGCGTCTTTCAACACGTGAAAATGTTTCGTAACACACATACTAAATGTCCTCGTCGAGCGATGTTCGTTTAACTCGACTCCGAACGGATCAATAACTACTGTTTTTATACACTGTCTATTGTTCGTTGAGCACTGCACTAGGACAGTCTGTCACTCAACACTAGACTTATCGACGTATACAGTATATTGGTGCAGATACAACAGTCATTTTCTGTCCCTGCTACACACAATATTCCGTCCTTTCCTCCATTGTTTATGCACACAGTTTATTTTTTAATACCTTTTAACTGTTCTTCGCATACTCACTCTCATCTACATGACGTCTATTTGTTTTTACCTTATCACAACACACTTTTCATATTGTTACTAGGCGTATATAGCCCTTTTGTAAAATTTTTTAATTTTCTTATCAGTGTAGCTTGCCTGGTTATCACCCATCTATCAAACAGATTTTACCATGTGCATGACAGCTTGACTTGGGCATATTGATCAATAAATACTTCATTTAGCACTAGCATTATTTTTAATGATTTTTCCTATATGACTACAGTGTAGGTTCCACATTGGTTGACTTAATTCGCGTATCGCGTAATGAATATTCAAGGGCGTGTACCAAGTACACAGGCTTCAATTGAAGCATTGTTATATACAAAGCGGATTTTCCACGGAACGGGCTTGTTTTTTGATTAGCTTATGCTCCAGTGTCGTTCTCATATCACTACTGGCAGCAAACATCACATAATTGTTGCATATTACAGAGTCCATGTTTGGCTAGTCAAGACTCTCTCTCTCAGGGTTCCTTATCCTAATACAATTACAACAGTTACCTTACTATATTAGATTGCATCATTAATTGCACTTACATACTATACATAGAAAATGGTTCAAGAAATTAATCCTTTGTATAATGATTCAAGAAATTAATCCTCACTTTATCAACAAGAAGATTGTTCGTTGCTTAATGAGCCTATAATTTTTAAATGGCTCTAATTGTCTGTAAACAAAATCTTTCCTGTGTAAGCTATTGCCTACTTTCTGAATCCACTTCCTCCAAGTTTCATTACACACAAATTTCTTTCTTAATACTAACATACTTATATTCTAAAACACAATTAAAATCTTCTTACAACTATTACTCTTTATATGTGATATATCACTGAATAAATAACTTCACATCTTTACGTGGATACAATCCTTTGATCTTCCCCGTATGGGGATGTGCTAACAAATAGCTACATTCGTGTGGCACGCTTATTACTTCAAAAGGCCCTGGATATAGCAATTGCCACTTACTATTCTGTTTTAAGGTGGCTGAGGATTTAGCGTGGTTACGAATAAGTACTAGATCTCCTACATTATATTTCTGTTCGTTAGTTACACCTGCTTGCTTAAATCTCTCTAGTACTCTACGCAACAATTCCATATGTTCGTCCCAAGTAGCAGTAGCGATTACCAGATTATCAACATATACAGTGATTTTTTCTAATAAGTCTGGACCCAGTACCATGTCTAGTGCAGTAATAAACACTCCAGCACTCACATTCAATCCGAAGGGAAGTACCTTGAATTGGTAACTCCGCCCTCCGAATATGAAAGCTGTGTACTTCCTGGATTCCGGTGTAAGGGGAATTTGCCAATATGAACTTTTCAGATCGACCGAGGTCAAGTACTGTGCTCCATGAAATTTTTGTATCTGCTCATCTAAATTCTCAGGGCGAGTCCGGACAGGTATGATAATTTTGTTAATGTCCCTCGCATCTAACACTAGCCTGATTTTTCCATTGGCTTTCGCCACTGCTACAAGAGGACTACTGTATGGAGAGAAGGAGGGCTCAATGATATCCCACTCTAACATCTTCCGAATCTCTTTAGCTACTAATTCCCTCCTCGACCAAGGGATGGAGTAAGTTGCGCGACAGTATGTTTTGTGGGGCATCACCTCTATGTGATAGTGGTACCCTTTGACTATTCCTGGTCGGTCGGTAAATACCATAGTGTATTCCGATAGCAGCTGCGTCAACTGTTGCTTTTGTTTACCGCTTAAACCTTCAGATTCCTGCATTTTGGTTTGAAATGCCTCAACATTTGTTTCAAAATTTCGATCCTCTAAATTCGGGTAATAGAGGTCTGCTGCATGTGACAAATCATCAAGGTGTAGTACCCAAGGGTTCCTACCCTTGATATTGATTCGATTACAACACGGCACAAGTACCTCCTTCGATTTCATCATAGATAACTCAATCCTCCTACCCCTATTAACTATGCTTAATTTCCCCAAGGAGAGGTCGATCAATGCGTCCCTCTCACGGAGAAAATCTACTCCCAGAATGCAGGCCACCTTCAATCCTTTAACAACGAGGAACGAGCTCACTATGGCTTCGCCCTCCTTACAAATCTCCACCTGCACCTGGTACTTAACTGATTGGCTCTGTGCACCAATGGCTCCAGACACCTTACAATTATTAACCGGGAAAGTCGGAATGCTATGTCCTTTTCCCAGTGCCTTAAATAACTCCATACTCATTACACTTACTGAGGCACCTGTGTCGATGATTATATTCACTGCAACATCATTGATTTTCGCTTCGATAATAGCTTGCACATTTTCGTTATTATCTTTCTTACATTCGTGTGGTTCGTTCAGTAGATCTTTATCCATACTGACACCATCGTTGTATCGCAGCATACGTATCCCAGGTATATTATTATCACTCGTGTTGCTCTCACTCCATCCCTCGGCCATCGATGGAGAGCATATCGAGGCCGATTCTAGTTTGTTGAATTAGTTACTTGTGAAGTACTTGGAAGGCTATTGTCCGCGACCTCCACTGTATGTACACTCTGATTTGTCGTCCGCCACGGCTGCGCAATAGGCGCGTTTTGCGGCGGTGGTCTATTGTTGTCATACCGGTCATTACCCTGTCGCTCTGGGCTTCTTCGCTGATTTTGCTGCCAATTTCGATTACTATCACTATAATTGCTCTGCCACTGACCTCGCGCATTTTTCCAGCGGTTGATCCCTGACATTCCAGATTCGTACCGGTCGTCAAGTCGACGCCTTTTGTTATAAGTTGTTTGTCCATACCCGTTCTGGCCTCTACCATTACTACCATTTTGCGAATGTTCTTGCCGCTTGTTACCACCCCCACCATTTCCATGGTTGTGGTTTTGTGCACTACTATTTCTGTCATGTTTACATCCTGACCCATTATTCCGCGAGTGATCACACGCTGATTTTGCGTCTTCCTGTATCAAGTCTATAGAATCTAGAACAGACAGGAAGTTTTCCATATCGCTTTCTGGTACGTGTATTAATTTCTTTTTGATATGAATGGGTAAATGTGATTTTAGTAGTCTTATTATGTCTCTTGGTGATATAGGCTCGTCCCAGTAGCGTGTTTTGTTTATATATTTTTCAAAATACCGTCTCAAATTCCCCAGACGAGGTGAGTACGGTTCGGGATTATATACTTCTTTTCTTAGCCGCTCTTGTATACAAGGCGACCAATATTTCGATAGAAATGCCCTTTCGAACTGTTCATATGTCATGCAGCTGTCTGCTACTTCTGTAGCCCACAACGCTGCATCACCTTGAATGTACGACATTACGTACTGAATTTTCTGTGTTTCGTTCCACACACTGGGCAAGATATTTTTAAAGCTTTTTATGAATACTACTGGGTGTACTGATTTCCGTTCAGTAGTAAACGTTTGAAATTGTCTATTTTTGATTAAACTTTCTTCCACTAATATTTTTGAACTACATGGTTTTGCTCCTTGGACATATGCTGTGTGCTCCGAACCGAAGCTACAGCTCTTCGCATTATCGACTACAGATTCCCCATTGTTGTATCGCGTATAAGTTTGTGCGTTGCCAAAACCATGGGCTGTTGGCGACAGAGGTTCCTGTTCCAAATGTTTTCTGCTTTGTGCTAAACCCTTCTCCAGGTCGGATATCCGTTTGTTCATATTCACTTGCCACTGCGGAATATCCTCACTGAGTATTTGTTTAATGGTTTGCACGTCGTTCTGTACCTGACTATTCACTGCGGTACTGAACGATTCGGAGCCTCTATTTGCTATGGCTGCTTGTACTTTGGAATTAATGTTCTTGTCAATCTCACACTCCTTCACTTCTAGCCATGAGTTGAATTCTGTTTCAATTTTAGTTGCTTGTTCGTTCCACTTCTGCTCTACAAGCTGCGTGGAATCTATTTCTAGCTTTTCTACTCGATTGGCTAATACACCTATTTCGTCTACCCTGTTAGTGTTTGCTACTTGCAGGTTGTTGACCTGTTCAGTCAGCTCCTGCACGGCCTTAGGTATCGACTCATAATTCTGTTTCATATCTGCAATCTCTTTTTTCATGTTTTCTAACGATTGCACAAGTTGCTGGTCCCGCTCAGCTTGCCGGCGATCTCGCTCAGCTTGCTGGGCAAGGAAACTTTCTGTTAACTGGCGATCTCGCTCAGCTTGCTGGGCAAGTAAATTTTCTGCTAGCCTACGATCTCGCTCAGCTTGCTGGCGGTCTCGCTCGACTTGCTGTTGCGCAAATTCTGCCTGGTAATTCAGCACGCGCTCTAATATAGCCTGAAGCGAATACCCACCAGGCAGATTACCACTCTCTGGTTCCTGCTTTTCTGGTGGTGGTACAACTTCTTTCTCTACATCCCCTTGAGGACTAGTAGGCGGTGGCACCACTTCCTGTGCCCCTGCCCCCACATTCTCACATGTTATATCCTCAAAGAGAGTACTAGTACTACTTGAGGTACCCGGTTCCACATTTCCTGCACTAACTAATTGTTGTTCCTCAGTATCCATATTGCTCGGACGTTGACTACGCAACTTAACCATATTCATAAATTGCTTACTAAACCACAAAGTCTGACCGTTTTGCCCCTTGCACACAAAATACGTTAATTTATCTACACTAACTGCACACTAAAAATTACTATCTACCATCAACTTTGTCCTGTCACAAACACTAACATCAAACTACGCACAATATGCACACCACTAGCAAAATGAGATCACTTCACTGGAGCTCGACTTCTACAAACAGGACAACTACACTGTAGTCTTACCTTTAGTTTATCTTATCTCGGGGTTCGGCTGCCCCCGGATTACGTAGTCGTTACAGCTTCTCAGTACTATCAGGATCGTCTTCTCAGACTCGTTTGCAGTAGTACGTTTTGTCATGAAAGAGTGTTTACACATTCATTAATACATAGCATTGATCATGATATACATATATACATTTATCACTAAATACATATATATCTACACATACATAACAATCAACACTGAAAGAAAAATACATAAAATTTTATATTTGTGGCCCCTGCAAATTCGGGCCCCGCGTTTTTGGGCGACAGTTTCACGTACAACTTTCTCGCGAATTGTAAAATTGTTGCTCTTTGGTTTATTTATTCTCTTTGTAACAACACATTTACGAGAAGAGTTACGTGAAATACTTTTAGCAATGCTGTGCTTTGCTTTTCTTTATCATCATTACCTTTTAGCGGAATAAAATGTATATGTGGAAGTCTGATTGTTCTGGATCTGGCCTACAATTTAAGGAACGATTTTTCGTAACTGCAACTCATGCTAAGAATCAATATGTCTTCCCTACTTCATAGTGATTAAAAGTTGAAATTACTTGGTTATGAACACTGATGTTACAGTTCGTGTGATCGTTCAAAAACACAAGTTCGCAGTGGATTTTATTTCTCGTTAAAATGCTATTTCATACCACGACTAGCCCAAGAACATGAGACTCTCATTAAAAAATACGTTGTCACTATAAAGTTTGCCAGATCAGAACGGAGCACAGCAAGATTCCTATCAGATTCTGAAGGTACATTAAATTATTTGCACTGTAAATTATATCCTATCAGCAGCCCGCGTCAATCTGCAACACATCATAAAATCTGCTGATCTTCACTGCCAGTCTGGGAGCTAAAAGAAATAATATTATTTTACTATTATTTTACCGCTTCCTTGCGGTATGCTCGACTATATTGTAAGTCGTTTAAATACGCCGCGGCAGCGGCTCTTCGTTCTCCACGCAGCTCAGCACCACAGATAATATTTATATAACTGAAAAATGTCTCAACAGGATGGGATAATATGCAAGCAAGCTTAACAATAAATAATACAAGTTTTCATTTAAACAACTCTATTAAAACCTTTAAATATCTCAGTGATTACAGACCTTTGTGAATTCACACGTAATGGCGTACATTGCTTAGTCTCGACAAAAGAATGCTACATTGGCGTTCTCTACAACAACAGGAGATCTTACTCGCACAACTTCCAAATTAAGACGACAAAGACATTCATATTCAACACGTATTATATACTAGTTCCCTTTTTCATCTCTGTTTAACATTTATCTTCTGTGTCGGTTTTATTACTCGCCGACGCAGACGTTTTCAGAAATAAATAATAAAAAAAAAATACATAATTTTATACAATGACACAATATGATACATCTAATTCTCTAATTACTACATAATATATTGTTTTTGTTTCTCTAGACGTTACAATGCCTGCCTCACAAATAGGATGCTGGGGATCAGTGAAACAAGATGGCAGTACCCTTGCAGTTTACACCAGTGTGAAGCTGTAGAGTATCATTAGATTTGTGTTAGCCGATTGTTTGAAACCAGTCAAATTTTACCATTGGATGGCAGTGCAATATGGTGAAAGTTATTTGAGACAAACACAGGTGTGCAAGTGGGCAGATAAGTTTAGATGGAGTGAAGATTCACCACACCCAGGACAGTCACAGAGAACAACATTGCAATAGATGAGCCGATATAGAAAAACAGGCATATTACAGTGAGCAGTGCTCTTTTTCTAAAAGAAAAACTGCTCCTGCTGAGGATGCACAGAGACATCATGAGATTCTCCAAGACTTGATCCCTAGGGCAAGTATAGTTCAAGCCCCATAATACATTATGGGCAATGAAATCACCCAGAAGGAGAAATGGACAGGTGTTTTATAATATCTGTGAGAGTCTCCGAGTCTATCACATCCTGCAGAGGTAAGAACAGTGAGCAACTGGTCTCCTGGACCAACACCAACTACAATGGCTACTGCTTGTACGTAAGTAACTGAGGAGAGAACAGAGGAACTCCCTTGGCTCTTTCTGCAGAAATTTCATCCTTTTGGTGGAAGGTATGCCTCTACAGCACAGAGGCATCAGTGGTTTTAAAATGCATTTCTTGGAAACAAGCACAGGGCATGTGCCCGTGGCAGGAGTTTCAGTTCCTCCACATGTTACACCGTAGTATGCGAGCTATTTATCATGGGGGTTGCACTTTCACCCTGTCTTTCCACTAGGGAGGGGAGCCCACAATCGGAGGTTCAGCCTCGGGGCAAGATGGTTGTCCAGTTGACTTTGCGTTCTGCTAGCTCCAGAGCAGAGGCATCAGATTGAATGACATTAACATAGTCTGATGGTCTACTTCCTGTTTTTGCCTCTGGTAGAAGCTTCCCACTTGCTTTCTTGGCCTCAGAGGGATTTGTGGGAAATACCACAGGAGGGGCAGAGGCAGTGCTGTATTTTTTACCATAGTTTGCCTTTGCAGGTCCCAGGAGCTCCACAATGGTGGCAACCGTGGCTTTCTCTGGTATTCCGGGGGGGGAGGGGGGGGGGCTATGGGCTCTTGAACAACTGCAGCCTGACAAGTGTACTGATGACAAATGTAGTGGCATTGGTTTACTCAACTGACTGTGGAGGAACTCTAGTAAAGGAGATAGTGAATGTGGGGACTGCATGGCCTTGTTGTAGACCTTTTTGGCCTCACCATACAGGAAGCACTTCATTGTCTTAATCTCCTGTATCTTTCTTTCTTCAAGGAACACACTGCGGTCCCTACTCTACACGGGATGATCCACAGAGCAATTAACTCACTCCAAAGGAGATAAGCAACCATCTCCTTCGCGGATGGCCCTGCCGCATGTGGCTTCGTGCTTACATCCTAAAGTGGTGTGCCCAAAATGCTGGCATTTAAAATGGTGCACTAGGTTGTGGACATAGTGAAGAAAATTTGTCTTGGCATACTCTGGAACTACTGAATGTAACGATAAATGAGTCTGATTTGACCAGATCACAATCCACACTTTTCATTATACGAGGGCTATCCACAAAGTACATTACGTTTTGGAATTAAAAATAAATAAAGTATTGGAAATTTTTTTTATTATATACAGATAAAAGCCACACTTAAATACTACTTTTCTACGTAGTTGCCATTTAAATTAAGGCACTTATCGTAGCGATGGACGAGCTCGGAAATTCCTTCGTCGTAAAATTCGGCCACCTGCGCCTTCAACCACGTGGTTACCTCTTCTTGAAGCTGTGCGTCGTCATCAAAACGCTGCGTAGCCAACCACTTCTTCATTGCTGGGAATAAGTGGAAGTCGCTCGGTGCCAGGTCGGGACTGTACGGCGGATGAGGAAACAACGCCCACTTAAAAGATTCGAGAACTTCACGAGTGGCATTTGCCGTGTGGGCCCGGGCATTGTCGTGAATCGACAACATCTTTGAGCCCAACTTTCCCCTGCGCTTGTTTTGTATTGCTCTTCTGAGGTTGTGCAGAGTTTGGCAATACCTTTGAGAGTTTATTGTAGTGCCTCTTTCCAGGAAATCCACAAAAATCACACCTCTTCTGTCCCAAAAGACAGTCGACACATGGCGTAATGTACTTTGTGGATAGCCCTCGTACTTTGCACATCCACAATACCTTCTTAGGCCCACTCCACTTTCTGTGTCTCCTTGGGAATATCTACACGATCCCTGTGTGACACAACACCTTTGCTGTTGTTCGAAGGGTTGTGTAGCTCTATTTCTATGATATATTCCGAGAGACAGCAGGCCTTTTGGAGGTTCATTGCTTGCTGGGAACTAGAAATTTTTCACCAACTGCATCTCCTGCTTCTGTTTTTTAATACAGTATTTTCCAACATTTTAAATGAGCACCACAAGTACAAGGGTTGTTTGAAAAGTCTGTGCAAAAATAAAAACTACTTACGTGTTTGGGGTAAACCTTTTTTATTTTTCAACATAGTCTCCTTTTAGACTTATACACTTTGTCCAATGCTGTTCTAATTTGTTGATCTCTTCCGAATAATAGGAATTGTCTAAGTCTGCAAAATAGCTGTTAGTTGCTGCAATCACCTCCTCGTTTGAATAAAATCTTTGTCCTAGCAGCCATTTCTTCAAATTGGGGAACAAATAGTAGTCCGAGGGAGCCAAGTCTGGAGAATAGGGGGGTGTGAAATGAGTTGGAATCCTATTTCTATTAATTTTGTGACCACAGCTGCTGATGGAAAAGGACATTTTTGTGGTCCATTTTTCTTGCAGCTCAGTTTTCAAATGGTCCAATAACAATGAATAATATGCACCTGCAATAGTTTTACCCTTTTCCAGATAGTCGATGAGGATGATCCTTTACTAATCCCAAAAGACAGTCGCCATAACCTTTCTGGCCGAAGGAATGGTCTTCGTCTTTTTTGGTGCAGATTCTCCCTTGGTAACCCATTGTTTAGATTATTCTTTGGTCTCAGGAGTATAGTAATGTATCCATGTATCATCCACAGTCACAAAAGATGCTTAAAGTCCTGCGGATTCTTCCTGCACAGCTGCAAACCATCCTTGCAATACTTCACACGATTCCGTTTTTGGTAAAGTGTGAGCAATTGCGGAACCCATCTTGCAGATACCTTTTTCATGTCCAAATGTTTATGCAAAATATTATGTACCCATTGATTCGAGATGCCCACAGCACTAGCAATCTCACACACCTTAACTCTTCTGTCATCCATCACCATATCGTGGATTTTATCAATGATTTCTGCAGTCGTAACCTCCACAGGGGTCCAGAACTCTCAGCATCACTTGTGCCCATATGGCCACTCTGAAAATTTTTCAATTACTTGTAAACTGTTCTAATCGAAGGTTCAGAGCCACCATAATCTTTATCAAGCTTCTATTTAGTCTCCTGAGGCTTATTGCCTTTCATAAACTAATGTTTAATCATCACATGAAATTCCTTTTCATCCAGTTTTTGACAATCACTCAACTTCCTTGATTCACACGAATGCTAAACACAAAGAAATAGACCAATATGGCTGAAACTTGGTGTGCATTCTTTCCAAAGACACTACTAACTAAACATGACCTCAATACACGCCGATGGTGCCATCTCTCGGACTTTGCATGGACTTTCCAAACGGCCCTCGTAGGTAGCTGTATTCACAGATGGGTCTAAACAGGGGTATTCCGTTGGCTGCTCTGTTGTTTTCTTGTATTTTTTCCTCAAGATTTGGTTGTCTTCAGAGTTCACTGTATTTGACGCCAAATTATCTGTGATCTTGAGGGTGGTGGAGCAGATGAGATGTGCCACACCTGCTAAATTCCTCATCTGTTCCAACTCCCTGAGTGCCATTCAGTGTCTGCAACATAAGTATGAAGCCGATTGATTTGTCCAAGATATCCAGGACACCCTTCTCCACTTATAACAGATGAGAAAGGAGGTATCTTTCTGCTGGGTGCCAGGGCACATGTGTATTTCAGGGAATGAAATGACAAGTGTAGCAACCAAGCGGGCATGTCGTGATCCTCAGTTCAGTATGCCTATCATCTCACTGTTGAGGTGGATAGTCATGTGTCAATGGAAGGACAATTAGCTGGAAGTGACTGATAATAAGCTGCGACTAATAAATTCCAGTATGCAGGTGTAGCAGACTTACTTCCAGCCATGCAGACGGAATAGTGTTCTACTTGCTCACCTTCACATAGGCCACAGTCGTCTGATGCATGGCTTCTTGCTCCAGTGAGAGGACCATCCAATGTGAGGTGCTTCCAGCATACAGATCACCATGTGTCGTGTTTTATTAGACTGTGTTTTATTTTCTGTGCAGTGGAGTGCAGCAGATTTGCCAACAAACCTGCCCTCTGTTTTAGGTAATGGTGAAACAAATGTAGAGTTTGTGATTTGTAGAGCTTGTTTCCTGAAGTTTTAGGGAGATGTTCTTAATGTGTTATCAGGACGATGAGCTCACCCATGTTTTCTGTAAGTGGTCAGCCTATCAGATTTCCATTCCACTGCTACATAGCTCCCCTGTCGTGTTCTTTATGTTTCAATCCCAGGTATAGTACCTTTCACCCTTTATTGTCTTAAGGTGTGCGAGATAGAGTGATTGTGTGGGTGTGGGTGGGAGTGAGGGAATAAGCCTGTCATTTTATAGGTTTCCTCCTCAATGTGTGACAACAGTTGTATTCATTTTATTCACATTCGTAACCATGGACCTTGTCGGTGGTGGGGAGGCTTGCGTGCCTCAGCGATACAGATAGCCGTACCGTAGGTGCAACCACAACGGAGGGGTATCTGTTGAGAGGCCAGACAAACGTGTGGTTCCTGAAGAGGGGCAGCAGCCTTTTCAGTAGTTGCAGGGGCAACAGTCTGGATGATTGACTGATCTGGCCTTGTAACACTAACCAAAACGGCCTTGCTGTGCTGGTACTGCGAACAGCTGAAAGCAAGGGGAAACTACAGCCATAATTTTTCCCAAGGGCATGCAGCTCTACTGTATGGTTAAATGATGATGGTGTCCTCTTGGGTAAAATATTCCGGAGGTAAAATAGTCCCCCATTCAGATCTCTGGGCGGGGACTACTCAGGAGGACATTGTTATTAGGAGAAAGAAAACTGGTGTTCTATGGATCGGAGCGTGGAATGTCAGATCCCTTAATCGGGCAGGTAGGTTAGAAAATTTAAAAAGGGAAATAGCTAGGTTAAAATTAGATAAGAGAATAGAAGCTTTCAAAATGTGGTGCTACAGAAAAATGCTGGAGATTAGATGGGTAGATAACATAACTAATGAGGAGGTATTGAATACAATTGGGGAGAAGAGAAATTTGTGGCACAACTTGACTAGGAGAAGGGATTGGTTGGTAGGACATATTCTGAGGCATCAAGGGATCACCAATTTAGTACTGGAGGGCAACGTGGAGGGTAAAAATCGTAGAGGGAGACCAAGAGATGAATACAGTAAGCAGATTCAGAAGGATGTAGGTTGCAGTAGGTACTGGGAGATGAAGAAGCTTGCACAGGATAGAGTAGCATGGAGAGTTGCATCAAACCAGTCTCAGGTCTGAAGGCCACAACAACAACATCTCTTAATATGTGTATGGGTGCTGATAACCTGACTGTTGAGTGCCTGTAAGTTCCAACACACTCACACACACACACACACACACACACACACACACACACACACACACACACACACTCACACACACCAAATTACTTTCTCCAAGGCTAAATTAAAAAGCAATGGTGAAATGACATCATCTTGTCTCACACCTGTTCTTGGATAGCTCCCCATATATCTCACCTTTGCTGAGTGGTCAGCGCAACAGACTGTCAATCCTAAGGGCCCAGGTTCGATTCCCGGCTGGGTCAGAGATTTTCTCCGCTCAGGGACTGGGTGTCGTGTTGTCCTAATCATCATCATTTCATCCCCATCGACGCGCAAGTCTCCAAAGTGGCGTCAAATTGAAAGACTTGCACCCGGCAAATGCTCTACCCGACGGGAGGCCCTAGCCACACGACATTTACATTTTACCTTTGCTTTTGTCTCCACCGTGCACACTTTCCCGAAGCTACTTACCTTCCTTGGTATGCAGAGCTCATTCAAGATGTTGTACATGCTTAACCTTTATACACTATATCATCTAAATGTAATTGAGTAAATTACTAAAGAAGCTGTTGCTTTCAAAAAAGCGGCACCTTCTCAGTTTCACTAAAACACTGAGGTGACAGAATTCATAGGACAGCGATACATACATGTACAGGTGGTGATACTATCGTGTACACCAGGTATAGAAGGGCAGTGAATTGGTGGAGCTGTCATTTGTAATCAGGTGATCAATGTGAAAAGATTTCCGACATGATTATGCCTGTATGATGGGAATTAACAGTCTTTGAATAAGGAATGGTAGTTGGAGCTAGATGCAGGGACGTTCCATTTCGGAAATCATTAGAGAGTTCAATATTCTCAGATCCACAGTGTCAAGAGTCTATTGAGAATAACAAATTTCAGGCATTACCTCTCAGAACTGACAATGCAGTGGCCAACGGCATTCACTTAATGACTCAGAGCAGCAGTTTTTGCGTAGTGCTGTCACTGCTAATAGACAAGAAACACTGTATGAAATAACCATGGAAATCAATGTCGTACGTACAATTAACATATCCATTAGGACACTGCAGCAAAACTGGGCATTAATGGGGTTATGGCAGCAGATGACCGACGCGAGTGCTAACAGCGTGACGTCACCTGCAGCAACTCTCCTGGGCCTATGACCATATCGGCCGGACTCTAGATGACTGGAAAATTGTTGACTGGTCAGGTGTGTTCCAATTTCAGTAGGTAAGAGCCGACGGCAGGTTTCGAGTGTGGCACATACCCCACAAAGCCATGGACGTAGGTTGTCAATGAGACACTGTGCAAGTTGCTGGTGGTAGTACAATGGTGTGGGTTGTGTCTCCAATCAATAGATTGAGTCCTTTGGTCCAACAGAACTGATCATTGATTGGAAATGATCATGTCTGGTTATATGGAAACAATTTGCTGCCACTCATGGACTTGATGTTCCCAAACAACAATGGAATTTTTATGGATTACAGTGCACCATGCTACCAGGTCATAATTATTCGTGATTAGTTTGAAGAACATTCTGGACAATTTGAGTGAATGATTTGGCCACCCAGATCATCTTATACTTCTGGCCATTAAAATTGCTACTCCAAGAAGAAATGCAGATGATAAATGGGTATTCATTGGACAAATATATTATACTAGAACTGACATGTGATTACATTTTCACGCAGTTTGGGTGCATAGATCCTGAGAAATCAGTACCCAGAACAACCACCTCTGGCCGTAATAACGGCCTCGATACACCTGGGCATTGAGTCAAACACAGCTCGGATGGCATGTACAGGTACAGCTGCGCATGCAGCTTCAACACGATACCACAGTTCATCGAGAGTAGTGACTGGCGTATTGTGACGAGCCAGTTGCTCGGCCACCATTGACCAGACATTTTCAGTTGGTGAGAGACCTGGAGAATGTGCTGGCCAGGGCAGCAGTCGAACATTTTCTGTATCCAGAAAGGCCCGTACAGGACCTGCAACATCCAGTCATGCATTATCCTGCTGCAACATTTTTACTTATCTTGATTATCTTGTTGTTGATGTTGATGGCTCAAAGTCTTGTCCAGGAGTACATTCTTGCTGCTGATAATTTTGATTTGACATTAAGGGTTCTTGCTGTACTAAACAACTGTTGAAGTTTTGCCTGTTGCTGTAAATATCTTTTTATTTTATCCCATTCTTCTAAATGACACCGACTTTGTAATTTCCACATTCAGAAAACCAATAATTACATTTTTGTTGACAAGTTTAGCAAAATACCTGTGTTTATATCTGAGGCATGCCCACCACTACGTAGATTCTGCAGTACTCATTGTTTTTCAAAAGCTTTACAAATTAAAAGAGTCTACAAACTAAAAGATGAATCATCGCTAAAATATATCATTGTTTTATAAATTAAACCAGAAATAAATTTAAGAACTATTGTTAGATTGTGCAATGAACAATACGAATTTTAAGTGTGCCACAAATTTTGTAATTTCAAATATTTTTAAAAGAAGAGTAATTTTAACTGTTAGTACATTAATTTCTTTTTTATAAATTTTAGCATGAAACATAATACATCATATATAAATGAATTCTTTTAGTGAAACAGCTGAGATAATTTTAACCTATGCAAGACTCAAGATTATATATGGTATTGGAGAAAGCGCTGGTATGTTGATAGACACAATAAAAAACACACACACAAATATTCAAGCTTTTGCAACCCATGGTTGCATCATCAGGAAAGAGGGAAGGAGAGGGAAAGACGAAAGGATGTGGGCTTTAAGGGAGAGGGTAAGGAGTCATTCCAATCCTGGGAGCAGAAAGACTTAACTTGGGGGGGAAAAAAGGACAGGTATACACTCTCTCTCTCTCTCTCTCTCTCTCTCTCTCTCTCTCTCTCTCTCTCACACACACACACACACACACACATATATCCATCTGCACATATACAGACACAGGCAGACGTATGTAAATGCAAAGAGGTTGGGCAGAGATGTCAGTCGAGGCGGAAGTACAGAGCCAAATTAGCGGAGGTTGAGACCTGGTGGGTAACGGGAGGAGAGAATATATTGAAGGGCAAGTTCCCATCTCCGGAGTTCTGATAGGTTGGTGTCAGTGGGAAGTATCCAGATAACTCGGAGGGTGTAACACTGTGCCAAGATGTGCTGGCCGTGCACCAAGGCATGTTTAGCCACAGGGTGATCCTCATTACCAACAAACACTGTCTGCCTGTGTCCGTTCATGCGAATGGACAGTTTGTTGCTGGTCATTCCCACATAGAAAGCTTCACAGTGTAGGCAGGTCAGTTGGTAAATCACGTGGGTGCTTTCACACATGGCTCTGCCTCTATACTTCCGCCTCGACTAACATCTCTGCCCAACCTCTTTGCATTTACATACGTCTGCCTGTGTCTGTATATGTGCGGATGGATATGTGTGTGTGTGTGTGTGTGTGTGTGTGTGAGAGAGAGAGAGAGAGACAGAGAGAGAGAGAGAGAGAGAGAGAGAGTGTATACCTGTCCTTTTTTCCCCCCCAAGTTAAGTCTTTCTGCTCCCAGGATTGGAATGACTCCTTACCCTCTCCCTTAAAGCCCACATCCTTTCCTCTTTCCCTCTCCTTCCCTCTTTCCTGATGATGCAACCGTGGGTTGCAAAAGCTTGAATATTTGTGTGTGTGTTTGTGTGTTTTTATTTATGTTAGGCGAAGAGGTGAGGTACGTTATTGTTTATCATACAGCTTTCTAACAAAGATTACTCCTTGCCATGTAATCTTTGAATTTACATAATTGGCTGATTTATAGGAGTGGCTAACAAGGTATGATTTTAATTTTCCTCTGAAATGGTAGGGGTTCCTAATTTATTGGTTTATGTTACATGGGAATGTGTTATATATTTTAACACCAGAGTCCATAACTATATTATGATCCATGAACAAGGGGCAAAATCTACATAAAAATTATTTTTGTGCCTTGTACTGTCACTGTGTACATCACACTTCAGCAGAAACTGATTTTCATTATCAATAACAAAAACACTTAAGCAGTAAATGTGTTGGGAGCTGAGTGTGAGAATTTGTATTCTTGAAAAGGCTTCTGCAAGATCCGCTTTACACAATAGCCTTATTGCTCACTTTTGCTTAGTAAACGATTTATTTTCACTGCCTCTTCCCTTAATGCTCTTGCCATCTGAACCAGATCTTGCTCATTCTGTGTTATTAAAATAACATCATCCACATATGCTGTGGTGTTGACCCTTCTACCCAGCTGAATTCCTGTGTTTAAGGTTTTTACATTTGCCATTGCTGTTTCCAGAACCAGGCTAAACAGAACCGTGGAGAGGCAGTTCATTGTGCATGTTGTCTCTTGTGTACAGCGAATGATAATAATTGAATGCTCTGGTCTTTATGGTAACACAGTGGGCATAACACAATGAACTCATTATTTTTTAAAACATTACTGGAGGTATCAGCAATCAAAATATAATTTATTAAATTAATTAAGAGGGCATTTCAGAAAGTAAAGATACAATGGCTCACAGTCCTTAAATAGAACATTTATTTAGAAAACGTCAGTTACATCTTATTAACTGAATTATTTGTTATTTTTTGACATAATCACCCCCGTTATCCAAACATTTGTTAAGACGCTGCACAAGCTTTTGTATCCGACAGTCATAGAAGGTTGCCGCCTGTTGTCGGAACCACATTTCACCTTCATCTTTGATCTCTTCATCGTCGTGGAATGATTTTCCACCAAGATGTGACTTCAGGTAACGGAAGACATGGAAGTCGGTGGGCGCAAGGTCCGGGCTGTATGGCGGATGGTGCAATACGTCCCATTTGAATTGTTTGAGTAGTTCTTTGGTTATGAGTGCTGTGTGAGGCCGAGCATTCTCATGAAGCAAGCGGACTCCACTTGCCAGCATTCCCCTGGATTTGTTCTGAATTGCCCTTTGAAGACGTTTCAAAGTCTGGCAATATACAGCAGCATTAATTGTCATTCCAAGAGGCATAAATTCCAACAGAAGAATGCCTTGTCTGTCCCAAAAAACAGAAGCCACGATTTTCTTCGCTGAAATCGATGTTTTGCATTTCTTGGCTTTTGGTGAATTCGAATGGCGGCATTGCATCGATTGTTGCTGGGATTCAGGTGTATGGTGATAAACCCACGTCTCGGCACTTGTCACAATGTGATCAAGGAACTCATCACCTGCTTCAGCACAGCGTGTGAGGCAGTCGAGTGAAAAGCCCGTCCTTTTCTTTTTGTGTTCTTCCGTTAACAGTTTTGGAACCCAGCGCGCACACAGTTTCCTGTACCCTGACTTGACAGTCACAATGTCATAAAGAGTTGTCATTGACATGTCCGGTATGATCTGATGCAATTCTTTCAATATGAGATGTCTATTCACTCGAATTGCTTCCTCCATTCTCCGAAGAAGGGCACCATAGATCACAGATGGCCGACCTGTTCTTTGTTCATCATGAACATCGGTCCTACCTTCAGAGAAATGACGACACCATTTCGTTACATTTTGTCGATTTATAATGTTCCCATAAACAGAAACAATTTCTTTGTGAATATCCGCTGGTCGCTGACCTTTTGCCTGAAGAAAACATATTACGGAGCGCACTTGGCATTTGGCAGGATTCTGAGTTGGTGCAGCCATTTTAAACACGACCTACTCCAACCAGGAGCAACGTTCAACTGCCGAACGACCGCGAGGAGAAAGCTAACGGTTCAAGGTTAACACCAATGTTGCCAACGTGTTTGCCAAAACTCTTCTGTCCCTCTGGCGTATGGTGTATCTTTACTTCCCAAAATACCCTCGTATAACAGTCTAGCTCACAATGCATTACTAAAAGGTGACCCACTGGTTTCCAGCATCTCCAGACCTACAGCCATATTCATGGACAATGGCTGTGCATGGAGCAGAAAGCACTGAATGACAGTAGTCAACTCATATAACTATTTTAGTTCAGCAGCTCCTGCTTTGTGCTCAGCCATTGTCCATCAGTACGGCTGTAGGTCTGAAGACGATCATGTAATGATCGAAACTGAGTGCCGTTTAATAAACATGCCTTGTGACCTAGACTGTTATAATTAATTTCAAACACTGAACTCAGTTTTTTGATTAGTTTAGCCATGTGTTGACGCCTTTTTAACTAGTTATGTAGCTGGATCCCAAGGAACTTCGCACACAGTACTTCATTCAGTTGGTGACTATTAACATCTATTTCTTTTTTGCAAATCCCTGTCATCCTTAGGTCTTCGTGATTTGCTCCCCCTCCCACAGCCACCCACATCTAATATCGCAAAACCTGTCCCCCTTTCCATGAAGAGTTTCAAAAGTTAGGAACCGTTATTTCTATATAACATGTCTTCTGGTAGTAATGCCATGAAGGCCTTACTGTTATCAGACACATTAAAAATATGTTGAGAAGAAAAGAGAATGAAGAAGAGCAAATGGTTCAATGAGACATGCCTTAAGGCTACAGAAAAGCGAAGAAAGGTGAGAGAGAAGTGACTGGCTGACAAAGAGAATGAGCAGGAAAGGGAATATTTTCTCAAAATCAGAAAGGAGATGAAGTGAATCCTGTGAGCAGAACAGAATATACACTACATGGTCAAAAGTATCTGGACCCCCCCCCCCCCCCCCCCGCAAAACCTCCATTTTTCACCTTAGGTGCATTGTGCTGGCAGCTACTGCCAGGTACTCCATATCAGTGACCTCAGTAGTCATTAGACATCGTGAAAGAGCAGAATGGGGCGCTCCGCAGAACTCACGGACTTCGAACCTTCGAACGTGGTCAGGTGATTGGGTGTCACTTGTGTCATATGTCTGTACGCGACATTTCCACACTCCTAAACATTCCTAGGTTCACTGTTTCTGTTGTGATAGTGAAGTGGAAACGTGAAGGGACACGTGCAGCAGAAAAGCGTACAGGCCGACCTCGTCTGTTGACTGACAGAG
Organism: Schistocerca piceifrons; assembly: GCF_021461385.2. Lineage (NCBI taxonomy): Eukaryota > Metazoa > Arthropoda > Insecta > Orthoptera > Acrididae > Schistocerca > Schistocerca piceifrons. The sequence continues at coordinate 82,482,207 of NC_060148.1, forward strand.
ACCGCCGACAGTTGAAGTGGGTCACAAAGTGTAATAGGCAGACACCTATCCAGACCATCACACAGGAATTCCAAACTGCGTCAGGATCCGCTGCAAGTACTATGATAGTTACGTGGGAGGTAAGAAAACTTGGATTTCATGGTCGAGCGGCTGCTCATAAGCCACACATCACGCCAGTAAATGCCAAACGACGCCTCGCTCGGTGTAAGAAGGGTAAACACTGGACGATTGAACAGTGGATAAATGTTGTGTAAAGTGACAAATCACGGTACACAATGTGGCGATCCGATGGCAGGGTGTGGGTATGACGAATGCCCGGTGAATGTGATCTGCCAGCGTGTGTAATGCCAACAGTAAAATTCGGAGGAGTTTGTGTCAGATTAGATTAGATTAGATTAATTATTCATTCCATGGGCCCATAGAAGAGGGAATCCTCCTGGGTGTGGAACATGTCAGATAAACACATTACAAAAATGTAACTAGAAAAACTTGAGTTTCATTAATTTTAATGATCCTCAGTCAATAAACAGTAAAATTAAGTACACAAATTAACTTTAAACATCTAATATTTACAGGTTTAACACTTGCATCTGCTTTCATTAAATCCATCATTCAGACATTTGCTAGTTTCTTGGCTATAACAACCAAGTATTGTCCAAAATTAAAGTAAATTATTCATTTCAGTGATCCTCAAGAACAGTCAGGTTATGTACAAGATTTAAAATTAAACTTCCACTATTTACAGACTTAAGACTTACATCTGCTTTCCATACTTACATCATTCACACAGTAGGTAGTTACTTGGCTGTTACAACCAAGTATTGTCAAAAATTAAAGTATAATAAATTTTCATTGAAATTGTCTACTGCACTTGTTGAGAAACTCATGGATGGAATAGAAGGAGTTGGCAACCAAAAATTCTTTTAAACTATGTTTAAATTGTGCCTTATCTGAAGCTAAACTCTTAATGGTTGCTGGTAACTTATTGAAAATATGCGTTACTGAATACTGGACTTCTTTCTGGGCAAGAGTGAGTGATTTTAAATCTTTATGTATATTGTTCTTATTCCTAGTATTCATACTGTGTACTAAGTAGTTAGTTGGAAAAAGAGAGGTATTATTTACAACAAACTTCACTAAGGAATAAATATACTGAGAAGCTGTGGTTAATATGCCCAATTCTTTGAATAGGTTTCGACATGATGTTCTTGGATTTATACTACTCGTTACTCTTATTATACGCTTCTGCATTCTAAAAATTTTTTCTCTGTTTGTGAAGTTACCCCAAAATATGATACCATATGACATAATGGAGTGAAAATAAGCAAAATATGCCAGTTTTTTTATATTTATATCTCCTATGTCTAACATCATTCACATTGCAAACACAGACTTGTTTAGGCACTTTAGCAGTTCGTTAGTATGTTGCTCCCAACTAAATTTATCATAAAGTTGTAATCGCAAGAATTTTACACTCTCAACTTCTCCTATTTCCATGTCATCATATTTTATACACACACCAGAATGGTGTGGTCATCTTTTTATGGGGGGGGGGGGGGGGGGGCTTGCAACCCTTGTTGTTTTGCATGTCACTATCACAGCACAGGCCTACATTGATGTTATAAGCACCTTCTTGCTTCCCACTGTTGAAGAGCAATTCGGGGATGGCGACTGCATCTTTCGACACGATCGAGCACCTGTCCATAATGCACGGCCTGTGGCAGAGGGGTTACACGACAATAACATCTCTGTAATGGACTGGCCTGCGCAGAGTCCTGACCTGAATCCTACAGAACACCTTTGGGATGTTTTGGAATGCCGACTTCATGCCAGGCCTCACCGACCGATATTGATACCTCTCCACAGTGCAGCACTCCATGAAGAATGGGCTGCCATTCCCCAAGCTGTCAACAAGGCTAAGGGTGGGCCAAAACCATATTGAATTCCAGCATTACCGATGGAGGGGGCCACGAACTTGTAAGTCATTTTCAGCCAGGTGTTCAGATAGTTTTGATCACATAGTGTATCCAAAAAGCTCGTTAGAACAAGTTGAGGCATAAAGCCATAACAAAAATTCAACACCATTTTCCCAGTGCATCAAAAATTGGAAACATAGATTTCTGAGCCCAGCCTTTCTATTAGAGATTACTTGCAACTTGATAAATGACATGTAAAGAATTATAGAAAGGTAGAGATGATGTAGTACCACTAAGTGAATTGAACCGGGAGTTGAAAGAAATGTACCAGAAAATGGACAATTATGCACAGGAGGTTGGGCTGAAGGTGAATTGAGACAAAATGGAGTCTGTGGTCTGTGCAGTGGGGAAGAAGACAAGAGAATGAATAATTTCTTGAGTTGATTGGCATGAGATTCAAGAAAGTTAACCAGTTCATATACTTGCCATATTGACTTACCAGTTTCAGATTCTTTATTAGTCGTCGACCACAGGTAGTGGAATGGAGTTTACATTGATGTGCAATAGCAGTCACTATATTAATTAATGTTCACATTGCATGCACAAATAATTTATCCTATATTAACCTGTTGTGCAGAATTAAAATCCTAATACTAAAACTCAATTTCTGCGCTACTAGTATCCAAGAATTCTCATAAGCTGTAGAATGGATTGTTTATTAACCATTTATACAAGTTATATTTAAAATTATTGAAAGGTGTATTCATTGCAGAATGTAGCAACTTATTTAAAAAATTTCAAAAAGTTCACTTTGTGAGAGTTGCCTGTTTTTATTAGCCTATGTTTAGGAATGTCAATACTCTTGTTTGTTTCTGGTGTTGCGACAGTCTGCATTCTCTCTGGTGTCAAATTCTGCTACGGTGTTTTTTGGAGATATGAATGATGCATAGATATAAAGATTTATCGCTGTCATTATTTTGCTCTTAGTGAATAAAGAGCAGCAGTGCTCCCTTGGGCCAACTTTACACATTATTCTTAGGGCTTTTTTTTTCAATCAGTAATACATCACTGATGTGACATGAGCAACCCCATAACAACAGCCCATAAGATATGTGAGATTGAACCTAACCTAAGATATTCATTTCTCACTAAATCAGATAATTTCCATAAGAGATAGGCCCCCTTCATATCTTTCTGCAGTAATGATTAACATGGGGTTGCCAGTTTAGTTTGAAATCAATATGTAGTCTAAGCAGTTTTACCGATTTTGCTTCTACGTGCCTAGTCCCAGCAGCAGGTGTCGAGTTCTCTGGATCGCGCAGTGGTTTATTAGATGTGAACCAGTTTAGTGTTAAGGAGAGAGTGTGCTGTGATTTCTGGCATAACCTCAACCTGTCTCAATCTGTGGTGATTAAATTTGTGTTGTCCGCACAGCAGATAACTGACTGAAGCCCAACATAATATTGCCCAATACCTCCATTAAGGCAGACTGCCATTTCCCAAGTAGTTACTTCTATGATTGTTTCGCCTATTAAATTGCCCATGGTTATTCCCATTATTCCTATCCTGCTGCTGTTCAAAATTTCTCTTCCTATTGTCACTTTGATCTCGGTGGAGGTTACCATTATCTCTGTTTCTGTGATTCCTCCCATTGCGATTTCTATCATTCCTATTATTATGGTACATACTTCTTTCTACTACCCTATCCAGCCTATCATAAAAACTGTTCAAGGCAATTGTCAGGTCCGTGTACCAAATCCCACTGCAATCTTTCTAGTAATTACCTTTTAAGTGTATCAGTCGTTATTTTGTCCAATGATTTGTCAAGATGTGGTAATTTTTGGAGTTGGTTCTTACAAAACTCTTTCAAAGTGCCACCCCTATTCCTATAATTAGGACAATTCAAAAATTCACTTTTGATTCTCGTCTGTTCTGCTTCTGACCGATATTTATTTCAAAAACTTTTCTCAAAACTCTGATATGTTTCCCACTGACTTTTAAATTTACCCATGACAGAGCTTTGCATTCAAGAAATCTTTTAACAAATTTAACTTTTTTATTGTCATTCATGCCTAACACAAAGCTATCTTTGCAGTGGTGCAGAAAATCCACTGGATGTAAATTATCTGACAGAAAACTTTCGATAGGAGTGTTGGACCATGCAATACCATTGTTTGCACACAGATTTTTGTTAATACAACATTCCTGAACTGCAGAAATTTTTTGATCTAACAAATCCGAGATTACATTGTTCACACCTATTATGTGAAACTACATCTGATCACATCAGAGGCAAGCTTATGACTCCCACACTCTGCAGAAATAACAATATTCCAAAGGGTTTACAATTTTTCTGAACAAATAAATTCCTGCTAGTTTTTGATACATTATTAATTTCAATTATTGTTTCATAAATGAATCTAGAAGTAAACATGATGATGATGAGGTCCCATACTCCCAGGAGCCTAGGGGACGATGTGGGAGACCCGCACCGCTGTACTAGGCAAGGTCGTAGAGGAGGTGGTTTGCCATTGCCTTCCTCTGACCGTAATGGGGATGAATGATGATGATGAAGATGACACAACAACACTCAGTCATCTCGAGGCAGGAAAAATCCATGATCCCGCCGGGAATCAACCCCGGGACCCCTTGCGCCAGAAGCGAGAACACTACTGCAAGACCACGAGCTGTGGACGAAGTAAACATAGTAATCAGTAAAGGATTGAGTAATTAATAATACAAACACTAAGCATTCAAATATTTCGTAATTTTAACTGTACATTCAGAACTAGTACTTATCAATTATAGCATCAAAACTAAAATATTTTATCAACTTATTTCTTTTCATAAATTTTAGCTTGAAATATAACATGCTGTGTATAAAATTATATGAAAGTTTTCAGAAAAGCAATTGAGATAATACTGACCTCTCCAAAATTCGAAAAATAATACTGGTATTGACAACTAATGTTGAGGAAAAATAATGCTAGAGGAGATTGTCCCTTTACAGGCTCACTCTATGTTAAAATCACGACATACTGCAACATTAGTTTTGAGTTTTAAAATTTTTCTCATCATTTGTTCAAATTTCTCAAAAATAAATTAACATCACCATTTGGTGGTCTGTACAAACTGACAATTATGATTTTTGTTCAATCAGTTTTATACAACTAAATTCTCCATTTAATTCAGAGGAGCATGAACTTAGATCTATTTTAGAAAATTTCATGTATTGTCTAATAAATATTGCTATCCTACCATTTTTTTCCTCCCATTTCTGCACATTATAGCTGCTAGAATGTACTCCTTAGATATGAAATAACCTACTTGATTTTCTGTAAGCCAGTATTCTGAGACACATAATACATCACATTTTTTTGTCTTACAAAAATATTCCAAATCTAATAATTTATTTCTAATAGTGTTAATGTTGAGTTGAATGAGAGTAAGTAATTGGCATTTGTTTTGCTTTCTCTCTAAGCAATTAGGAACCTGTTTTTGGCATGAAATGTCTCTACTCTGTTATGACTCTGGAACTAAACTTTTACAATTTTCTCTAAAAAAGAGACCGAATCCTCCTTGACTGTACAATTTGTTAAACCCATTCTTTTATTTGTAGCAAGTATTTTTTAAATTATTCTATTAACTTGTTCACACAAAAAGTTTCCCTTTAATTAAGTAATTTAAATGCAGTCCATGTTTGGTATGCAAAGATCAATCAATATTGCCTATATATATATAACATTACAATTACCATACTTTGAACAAAGCTGTATGCTCTGGATGTTTGTTATTGTACTTCACTGTTGAAGCATGACAATGGCATAGGAATGAGCATCAAGGAAAGAATAACAGTGGGAATGAAATGCATGCATACACTCAGGGAGACGCTCAGTTCAAAATCAATATCAGCAAATACTAAGATGAGAAAATATAGCATAGTGAAATGCCTAGCAGTCACGTATGGCTCAGAAGCCTGGAGCATGACTAACGACAAAATGAAAAACTATTAATATTTGAAAGAAGAGTAATGAGGAACATATGGGGACCATCTTAGATGAAGGAGAATTTGAAACTAAGTTAGCCCTTCTTCTCACTTTAATCTATTGCACAGAGTGATTACAATTAAAGTTAAACTTTCAAAATAACACCACTGGTCAGAATGACATCAATTTTCAATGAAATATTATCAGAGAAGGGGGAAAACGTATGGCAGAAGAAAAAACATAGAGTGAAAATTGATCAATAGATGGTGCTGTATGTTCAGAATATGTAAATGAAACCACCTGACATGTGCATGACCCATTGAAGTTGGTATAAACACAGCGGGTACACGGCTTTTCCTCCTTTCGTGTCTGCAACGTTCACCATGCCTGTCTCAATGCAGGATCGCGCTCTGCTTGTAGAGCTGTATTACAAGAATGATGACTGTGCAGACATCGCTCTGCAGAAGTTCCGTACACTGAAGGGTTTGAAAAAAAGGCGGTGGTCCAATGACTGCCGTTGGTCTGGAGAAAATGATTCGGAAATTCAAGACGACAGGTTCATTTAGTGTGCGACATGGTAGAGGGAGGAAACGAATTGATTCGACGTCAGTGGAAGCAGTGGCCACAGCATTGCAGGAGGAGACGAGTGGTGGTGTGCAAACATGTGGTGCACGGGGAATTACCCAAACATTGGACATACCCGTGAGCATGGTGCGTAAAATCCTACGAAACATCCTTCTTTGCAATCCATTCAAAATTACCCGTGTACACAAGTTGCTTACTGTTTACCTGCCAGCAAGAGAGATCTTAGCTTTAGAATTTCTTGCTCACATCGAAGTATACAATGATTGGCTGTGGAAGATTTTGTGGACAGACGAAGCCCACTTCCATCTGATACGATAAGTCAATACATAGAATTGTTGAATATGGGCAACGACAGTCCAACCACAAATAAACCAGTACTGCGTCATCCTGGAAAGGTCAGTGTGTAGTGCAGGTTTACGGCATCATTTATGATACGGCCATATTTTTCGAAGAGACAGGTGCTTCTGGTCCTGTTACTAGTACCTTCATTGGTAAGCACCATGAGTGACTTTTGCGCAATCACATCATTCCTCCTCTCCAACAGCGTGGATGTGTGGATGGGATCATTTCTATGCAAGATGGCACACCTCTGCACATTGCAAATCAAGTTAAGCAGCTGCTGAAGTGCCATTCCAGAAATGCTAGAATTATCAGTCGCCATTTTCCTACAGCCTGGCCATCCCGATCACCTGATCTTAATCCGTGTGACTTCCGGCTGTGGGGCTGTCTGAAAGATGTTGTGTTCAGTGTTCTGATTGCAGACTTAGCTGCATTGAAGGCACGCACTGCGCAGCACATTCTGAATGTGACTCCGGAAACACTTTGATCAGTTGTGGAACATGCTGTTTCTCGATTTCAACTTGTTGCAGAAAATGGTGGACAGAATATTGAACATGTTTTGCGCCAGTCACATGGAAATTAACAATCTGATTTCACACTGGACTCGCATTTGGGAGGATGATGGTTCAATCCCGCTTCCGGCCATCCTGATTTAGGTTTTCTGTGATTTGCCTGAATCGATCCAGGCAAATACCGGGATGGTTCCCTTGAAAGGGCACGGCCGATTTCCTTCCCCATCATTCCCTAATCTGATGAGACTGATGACCTCGCTGACTGGTCTCCTTCCCGAAAAACAACAACCAACAATTTGATTAAATTTTGATTGATGTTTTAATGCAGTTTTGGGCCTCAGGACAATTAAAAACCAATGTGATTGATGCTTTTTATGCGGTTTTTGGCCTCAGAAAAATTAAAAACCTGTGTGATTAAGATGCTTTTTATGCAGTTTTTGGCCTCAGGACAATTAAAAACCAATTTTTCCCATCCAATGTGATATGACCTTGCCGTGGTCAATGGGCTTACGTAACTAACAGTATCACACCTGTACACCCATGCACACTGAGTGGTACAGTTTGGTTAATGTCAAACGTACAGATTAGGCATTGTTGTATGATCCATTTGTCATTTGTAGTTGACCACTATTAAATTATGATGCTTACAGTGGCATCAATTGCTACATTTTGCAACTATTTATTTTTCTTCTACCATACATTTTCCCTCTTCTCCAAAAATATTCTGTTGCAATTGGACATCTTTCTGACCACTGGTGTTATTTCTACAGTGGTTTGAAAGTTTAACTTTAATTATAATCACCTTGTAGATCCCTCGAACAAAAAACCGTGTGCAGTTCTTGGAAAAAGGCACAGGTCACACCCATCTTTAAGAAGAGTAGTAGAAATGATCCACAAACCTACTGCCCAATGTCCTTGACATCGATTTGTTGTAGAATCTTAGAACATATTCTGTTGTCAAACTTAATGAGATATCTTGAACAGAATGATCTCCTCTGTGCCAACCACCATGGATTTCAACAATATTGATCATGTGAAACCCAACTCACTTTTCTCTCATGACATACTGAAAGCTCTGGATCAAGGTAATCAGGTAGATGGAGCAGTTCTTGATTTCCGAAAAGGATTTGACTCAGTACCACACCTACGTTTATTGCCAAAAGTGAGATCTTGTGGGGTATCAAGTGAAATTTGAGACTAGAGTGAGGACTTTTTGGTAGGGAGGACACAACACATTATCTCGGATGGAGAGTCATCGTCAGATGTAGAAGTAATTTGAGATGCGCCGCAGGGAAGTGTGTTGGAACCCTTGCTGTTCATGTTGTATATTAATGACCTTGCGGACAATATTAATAGTAAAATCAGGCTTTTCGCAGATGATGCAGTTATCCATAATGAAGTAATATCTGAAAGAAGCTGCATAAATATTCAGTCAGATCTGGATGAAATTTCAAAGTGGTGCAGAGATTGGCAACTTGCTCTAAATGCTCCAAAACATAAAATTCTGCACTTCACAAAATGATGGAAAGTAATATCAATGAGTCATTGTTGGAATCAGCCAACTCGTACAAATACCTGGGTGTAACACTTTGTAGGGACATGAACTGGAATGGCTCTGAGCACTATGGGACTTAACATCTGTGGTCATCAGTCCCCTAGAACTTAGAACTACTTAAACCTAACTAAACTAAGGACAGCACACACATCCATGCCCGAGGCAGGATTCAAACCTGCGACCATAGTGGTCACACGGTTCCAGACTGAAGCACCTAGAACCGCTCGGCCACAGCGGCCAGCTATGAACTGGAATGATCACACAGTTTCAGTCATGGGTAAAGCAGGCAATAGACTTCGGTTTATTGGTAAATTTTGGGGAAGTGCAATCAGTCTACAAAAGAGAATGCTTAAAAATCATTCGTGTGACCCATCCTAGAGTATTGCTCAGATATGTGGGACCCACACCAGATAGAATTAACAGGGACATTGAACATATACAGAAAAGGGCAGCATGAATGGACATAGGACTGTTTAATGCATGGGAGAGTGTCACAGGGATACTGAAGGAACTGAAATGGCAGACTCTTGCAGGCAGACATAAATTACCCCGAGAAGTCTATTAACAAAGTTCCCAGAACTGGCTTTAAATGATTACTGTAGGAATATACTACAATCCTTTACGTATCGCTGACACAGGGATCGTGAGGATAAGATTAGAATAATTACTGCACACACAGAGGCATTCAATTATTCTTAGCATGCTTCATATGTGAATGGGACAGGAAGAAATCCTAATAGCTGGTACAGCGGTACAAACCGTCTGCCATGCACCTCATGGTAGTTTGCAGAGTATAGATATAGATGTAGAGGAGGAGGAAGAATAGGGAAATCTACCTCATGATGCCACAACTGACGATCATACAGAAGCTAAAGAGCAGAAGAATGAAGTGGACATGCCTAGCTCATATGCCAGAAGAAAGACAGCTGAAGAAAGCATTTGAGGGGAAACCAATCACCAGATCTCTGACAGGATGACTGAGGCAGCACCAGATGGACAACCTGGTCAAAGAAGTGGGGACTGAAGACTGAGCACAAAACAGAAACGTATGGATGTAGTTTGTGTAAGTAGCATGTGGTCTGCAGGGCCTGTGATCACTGAATACATATGTAATACTTTCGAAAATGTGGAGCTTTGAAAATGAATTAATCGATTCTAGCAGCACTGTACAATGCAGTACTGTCTCAAAAATCTGCACAAATATTTAGTCCAATCTTGATGAGATCTGAAAGTAATTCAAAGATAAGTACAGAGTGACACAGAAAAATGGGAACATTTCCACAATCCAATAAAACTAGAAGTGATGAAGGAAAGAAATTACATGCATAGTAATTGAAACATTACAACTTTGCCAGTTACTAAACAATGAAGACATTTATTATGTTTCAAAAATTACGCCCTTTAGATGGTGCCCACCTGTACAAACACATTCGTGTTGAGATTCCTCATTGACCGCTACAACGTCTCAGCCAGGATACTGTGCATTGCATCCTGTATTCTCTATTTGAACTCATCCAGGATTCTTGGTCAAGTCACATAGACATTGCTCTTGAAGTAGCCCCATAAGAAGAAAATCACAAATGGATAAATCAGGCAATCTAGGGGGCCAGGGAATCTTACCAAATCGTGAGATCACATGGCTGCCAAACAATTCTCACACATATGCTGTTGATTGCGATGCAGTGTCTTGTGATGTTGCTCCATCCTTCTGAAACCAGGCTTCTTGAACATTTGGGAAGTTCGTAACAACTCCACCAAACGATCGGCATTGACATTTATTGTGTTTCCCTGTTCGTTTGCAAAAAATGTTGTTGTTATTGTGGTCTTTGGTCCAGAGACTGGTTTGTTGCAGCTCTCCATGCTACTCTATCCTGTGCAAGCTTTTTCATCTCCCAGTACTTACTGCAACCTACATCCTTCTGAATCTGCTTAGTGTATTCATCTCTTGGTCTCCCTCTACAATTTTTACCCTCCACACTGCCCTCTAATACTAAATTGGTTATCCCTTGACGCCTCAGAACATGTCCTACCAACCAAACCCTTCTTCTAGTCGAGTTGTGCCACAAATTTCTCCTCTCCCCGATTCTACTCAATACCTCCTCATTAGTTATGTGATCTGCCCATCTTATCTTCAGCATTCTTCTGTAGCACCACATTTCAAAAGCCTCCACTCTCTTCTTGTCCAAACTATTTATCATCCCCGTTTCACTTCCGTACATGGCTACACTCCATACAAACACTGTCAGAAACACTTCCTGACAAATCTATACTCGATGTTAACAAATTGCTCCTCTTCAGAAATGCTTTGCTTGCCATTGCCAGTCTGCATTTTATATCCTCTCTACCTCAACCATCAACAGTTATTTTGCTCCCCAAATAGCAAAACTCCTTTACTACTTTAAGTGTCTCATTTCCTAATCTATTTCCCTCAGCATCACCAGACTTAACTCGACTACATTCCATTATCCTCGTTTTGCTTTAGTTGATGTTCATCTTATACCCTCCTTTCAAGACACTGTTCATTCCATTCAACTGCTCCTTCAGGTCCTTTGCTGTCTCTGACAGAATTACAATGTCATCGATGAACCTCAAAGTTTAATTCCTACCCTGAATTTTTCTTTTGTTTCCTTTACTGCTTGCTCAGTATACAGATTGAATAACATTGGGGATAGGCTACAACCCTGTCTCACTCCCTTCCCAACCACTGCTTCCCTTTCATGCCCCTCGACTCTCATAACTGCCATCTGCTTTCTGTACAAATTGTAAATAGCCTTTTGCTCCCTGTATTTTACCCCTGCCACCTTCAGAATTTGAAAGAGAGTATTCCAGTCAACATTGTCAAAAGCTTTCTCTAAGTCTACAAATTCTAGAAATGTAGGTTTGGCTTTCCTTAATCTATCTTCTAAGATAAGTTGTAGGGTCAGTATTGCCTCACGTGTTCCAACATTTCTACAGAATCCAAACTGATCTTCCCCGAGGTCAGCTTCAACCAGATTTTCCATTCTTCTGTAAATGATTCATGAGAGTACTTTGCAGCCGTGACTTATTAAACTGATAGTTCAGTAATTTTCACTTGTGTCAACACCTGCTTTCTTTGGGATTGGAATTAGAAAAAATACAGTCCAATAATCCCATGTGAATGAAATACTACACCATACTGTCACTTTACTAGCGTCTAGAGCATGATTTACCCTAGAAATGGTAGCTCTGCTTATTCAGAAAAACTGTAAGGTGAAAATGTGCCCCATCTGATATCCACAACTTGTTTAGAAATTCATCGTCATTGTTTATTTTTGCTATCATTTGTTGACAGAATCCTAACCATAACTAGTAATCGTTGTCCTTCAATTGTTGCACCATCTGTAGTTTGTACAGATGAAATTTTAAATTGAGATGAAGAATTCTGCGAACACTCTCCCGGGACATTGCAACCACTGCTGCTTGCTTACGAATTGGAATGCCTTGGGCTCCATAAGACAGACTCACCTACAACATCAATGTTTGCTGGAGAACGCACACTTCTTGGTCGTCCTGTTAGTTTCTTCTTGAGGGCAGATCCAGTCTCTTAAAAGTTATTAATACAACATTTTATCATGTGTTTGTATGGAATGGCATCATGACATCCTAAATTATAAAAACGTCGAATCTCCCTCAGCGCCGTTACCAAACTATTGTTGTATTTATAAAACATTTTTATGGCTAATGCATGCTGTTGTCTGTTCCACTGATCCATGATTACTGAAATGGCAGACTGTTTACTTGCTAACTGTTATGAACCCACAGTGCTGCCACCTGCCCATGGTTGCCACTACTCATTTCAAACATTTCCATTATTCTCTGTCCCCTGTATTTGCTCTACATGTTAAGAAATGTAAAATTGTGCACTTCTCAAAATGTAGTATACTATGACCAAAATATTGATGGAACGTAACTGGAATCTTCTTGATGCCATAATGGATCAACGAAGAATAACTGGAATCAGTCAACTCAAATAAATTCGTGGGTGTAACAGTTTGTAGTGATATGAAAAGGAATCATCACATGGGCTCAGTCAAAGGTAAAGCAGCTGGCAGACATCATATTGGGAGAACACATTCAGTCTACAAAGGAGATTTCTGACAAACACTCGTGTGGCCCCTCCTGGAATGCTGCTCAAGTGTGTGAGAGCTGTACCAAATACAACTAACAGGGGATACTGAATAACATAAAAGGAACTTTTCTTTATTCCAACAGGAGAGCATAACAGAGATGCCAAAAGTCCAAACAGGCTGATGCTTGTCAAGTCACTGACTATAAATGAAATTCCAGTTGCACGGTTTCAAGTATTAGTATCTGTGAATATATTACGGTTTAGACTAATTACACTCATTTAAGCAGTCATTCTTTCTGGACTCCATACACAGAAGAAACAGTGGCATGCAGTGTAAAGTGGCTTGCAGAGTAACAGAAGCGTTATACTATATTTTTGATTCCTTATTGGTTTTCAGCCTTTTAGCTGTATGATCATCTTCCATGAACACATTTACAGTAAATACACACTGAAAATATAAAACTTTATTAAAGTACTGGTACCTTACTCAACACAATGTACAATGCAACGAGGGTGTAGATTCAAGTTTTAAGATAGTAGAATAATTACTGATAACATATTACATCACATCAAAAACACTACAGTCATAATTTTTGCTTCATTGATGTTACATTATTTTCTGTGCATACGTACAGTTACTTTTCTATTGTGAACATGCAGTAAATACATACATTAGCTTTGTTTAGTACAGTGTGTTTCAAAAAGAATATACATATTTTGAATGCATATATTTATTAAACTTTAAGCCATATGAATATGAAACTTTACACGCATATTTCCAAACCTCTCAAGTTCAGATTACAGGTGTTAAATATATCCTCCCTCATCGACACAAACAACATCACACCGATACTCTAATCCCTCCCATACTCGGGTAAGCATGTCCTTCGTCACTGATGTTATGGCATTGCGGATCCGGTTCTTCAACTCTTCCAGGTTCTATGGCAGTGGTGCTACATGAACGTTGTCTTTAACGAAACCCCACAGGAAGAAGTCAGAGGGTGTCAAATCTGGTGACGGTGGAGCCCAGCTGAGACATGCTAAGTCGCCAGCTCCAATCCAATGGTTCAGTAAAGTTTCATCCACATATTTATGCACTTGGCTACTCCAGTGCGGGAGGCCCCTTCTTGTTGAAAAATGAAGTTGTCTTCGTGCACCCTAGGGGACAACCAGTTTTGTAACATAGCGAGATACTGCTGACTGTTAACCGTGTTTCGATCAAAGAAGAATGGGCCGTAAACAGATGATCAGGATATCACATAAAACACATTGACTTTAGGTAAATCTCGTTCGTGTTCAATGGCTGCCCCAAATTCGAACATTGTGTTTGTTTATCTGACCACTAACATGGGAAGCTGCTTCATCACTGAACATGATGCACTGTTTGAAAGTGTTATCATTGTCAATAGCATCAAGAATCTCGCTGCAAAATGCCACACGTATGCGTTTGTCATCAGGACGCAGAGCTTCTGATGGGTGTAACTTGTACAGCTTCATAACGAACCGATGTCTCACAACACACCAAATTGTTGTTGTAGGCAGTTGCAACTCCTGACCGGCACAACGAGTTGATTTTAAAGGACTACGCTGGAAAGCAGTTTGAATTCGTGCAACATTTCCTTCAGGAACACGAGGGCGGCCAGGACGCTTTCCTTTACATACACATCCTGTATCTAGAAACTGTCAATGCCATCTGCGAATGTTCCAATTTGGTACCTCAACCTGAAACATCTTTCCACTGTAATCATGGAATTGCACTTCGTAAACTCGGGATCACAAAATGATTTCTTAAACATATGATGGTTACCAAGTAAAACATTAGAGAATTGACATCTAGTGGCTGTTAATATAAACTATACTACACTACTGGCCATTAAAATTGCTACACCACAAAGATGACGTACTACAGACGCAAAATTTAACTGACAGGAAGAAGATACTGTGATATGCAAATGATTAGCTTTTCATAGCATTTGCACAAAGTTGGCACCTGTGGTGACACCTACAACATGCTGACATGAGGAAAGTTTCCAACCAATTACTCATACACATACAGCAGTTGACCGGTGCTGCCTGGTGAAACGTTGTTGTGATGCCTCGTGTAAGGAGGAGAAATGCGTACCATCACGTTTCCGACTTTGATAAAGGTCAGATTGTAGCCTATCGCGATTGTGGTTTATGGTATCGCGACATTGCTGCTCGCGTTGGTCGAGATCCAATGACTGATAGCAGAATATGGAATCGGTGGGTTCAGGAGGGTAATATGGGATGCCATGCTGGATCCCAATGGCCTCGCATCACTAACAGTTGAGATGACAGGCATCTTATTTGCACGGCTGAAACGGATCGTGCAGCCACGTCTCGATCCCTCAGTCAACAGATGGGGACGTTTGCAAGACAACAACCATCTGCACGAACAGTTCGACGACGTTTGCAGCAGCACGGACCATCAGCTCGGAGACCGTGGCTGCGGTTACCCTTGATTCTGCATCACTGACAGGAGCGCTTGCGATGGTGTACTCGATGATGAACCTGGGTGCACGAATGGCATAACGCCATTTTTTCAGGTGACTCCAGGTTCTGTTTACAGCATCACGATGGTCGCATCATTGTTTGGCAACATCGCAGTGAACGCACATTGGAAGCATCTATTTGTCACCGCTATAGCTCGCGTATCACCTGGCGTGTGGTATGGGATGCCATCGGTTACACGTCTCGGTCACCTCTTGTTCGCATTGACGGCACTTTGAACTGTGGACGTTACATTTCAGATGTGTTGTGACCCGTGGCTCTACCCTTCATTCGATCCCTGTGAAACCCTAAATTTTGGCAGGATAATGCACGACATCATGTTGCAGGTCCTGTACAGGCCTTTCTGGATACAGAAAATGCTCGTCTGCTGCCCTGGCCAGCACATTCTCCAGATCTCTCACCAATAGAAAACGTCTGGTCAATGGTGGCCGAGCAACTGTCTTGTCACAATACGCCAGTCACTACTCTTGATGAACTATGGTATCGTGTTGAAGCTGCATGGGCAGCTGTACCTGTACATGCCATCCGAGCTCTGTTTGAGTCAATGCCCAGGCATATCGAGGCCATTATTACGGCTAGAGGTGGTTGTTCTGGGTCCTGATTTCACAGGATCTATGCACCCAAATTGTGTGAAAATGCAATCACATGTCAGTTCCAGTATAATATATTTGTCCAATGAATACCCGTTTATCATCTGCATTTCTTCTTGGTGTAGCAATTTTAATGACTAGTAGTGTATGTATTTGTTTCTCCAATAGCTGAGCGGAGGCGTACCAATTGATAGTTTGGACAAAATATTACACGAGAGTACTGCTGGCCAGTTCATAGTGTCCAATGGACACAATATTTCGATGATCAGACGTGTTGCCATCATCCAGTGTGCTGACAAACTGAGCTCCTGAGGGCGGGTGGCCACCTTATATCCCCTCTCCCCATGGGCCGTTCCCTCTGAGTGAGCAGCGATGGAGGCGCAGGGGTCGGCGTCTGTGGGAACATGAGTGTAGTTGGTACGTCCGCCCAGCTAAACACTGGTACACAGGGTGTGTGGCATCTCAAATGCAGAGAGTCTGCCCCAGCAGCTGGAACACCTCAGAACTGTATTCCGAAAGAACAGGTTACTGCAAATGGTAGACTAGACAGGATCTCCGCCCCACCACTACAGTACAACCTTTTGAGAGAGAAGAAGTCACGGAGGAAGAAGTAGCCACTGCATTTATCCCATACACTGGTGCACTATTGGGGAAAATCTGATGCATATTAAAGAAATATCGAGTTAAAACTATTTTAGCCTGCCCAGTAAAACACAAGCATTATTGGGAAGTGTGAAAGACGATCTCGGCTTGTGGAAGGCTAGCGTACAGTGGGTTCCCTGTCAGTGTGGTAAGACATATTGGACAGACAGTGCGCACCATCAAAGATTGCTGCCGAGAACATCAAAGGATCACATGACTGAAGTATCCTAACAAGTTGGTGGTCACAGAGCGCTGTTTGTCCAAAAAACACAAGATGGATTACGATCGTACCAAGATCTTAGCCCAGACTTCTAAATACTGGGACAGCGTTGTCAGAGAGGCCAAAAAAATTCACACCAGGGATGAACTCACCAACTGGGACTGTGGTTACTATTTTAGCAAGGCACAGGAATCAACACTGAGTATAATTAAGAAGACACTCAGCAATGAAAATGATCTGGCGAGCTGGGCAGATGTAACAACTATACCGACACTGCCACAGATTTCAACTCCTGTGTCTCCACAACTGCTGAAGTGTGCCAGTGTGTGTGGAACAGCCCGCGGGTGTGAGGGGATATAAGGCGGCCGCCCGCCCTCAGGAGCTCAGTTTGTCAGCACACCAGGCGATGGGGACACGACTGATCGCCGAAATGTCGTGCCCGTCAGACACCGTGGACCGGCCGTACACCTGTGGACTCTTTGATCAAACAGAAGGTAATTCATTCTGGCAACCACTTCATTTCCACACGTAAATAGTGTGTTTCACAAAGACTGAGGCAGTATCAATGGCTTGGAAGATTCATCCTTACTAAACAGGAGATGCGTCGTCTGTTGCAGTTTGTTTTCTGGAAGCAAAGTTTCAACAGGATCTTGTCTTCAACTACTGCATGAGGATTGCCCTTTAATTGCCTTGATGAGTTCTAGTCTCATCACCAAAGGAAATTAAATCTCTGTTGATCCATCATGGAAAGGGGACATTAGCTGATTAATGTAATTGTCAATATGAATGAAATTGTTGAACATTCGTGTAACTGAAGCGTTATATTTTATTTTGATGACTAACAGTTTCGGCATTCCTTTCAGAGTATGCAGACACAATAGTGCCTTTCTTAGCAATCACGTACAACCGCTCACTTGACGAAAGGTCTGTTGCTAAAGACTGGGAAGTAACACAGGCCACACCAATATTCAAAAAAGGAAATAGGAGTAACCCATTGAATTACAGACTGATATCACTGACAATTTGCAATAGGATTTTGGAGCATATACTGTACTTGAGCATTATGAAACACCTTGAAGAAAATGACTTATTATTACATAACCAACCCAGATTCAGAAAATATCATTCTTGTGCAACACAGCTAGCTCTTTATTCCCATGAAAAATGAGTGCTGTCAACAAGGGATCTCAGATTCATTCCATATTCCTAGATTTCCAGAAGGCTTTTGATACCATTCCTCACAAGCGACTATTAATCAAATTGCGTGCATATGGATTATTGTCTCAGTTGTGTGACTAGAGTCGTGATTTCCTCTCAGAGAGATCACAGTTCATAGTGACAGACGGTAAATCATTGATCAGAACAGAAGTAGTATCTGGCATTCCGCAATATAGTGCATAAGCCCTCTGCTGTTCCTGATTTACATAAATGATCTAGGTGATAATCTTAGATTGTTTGCAGATGACGCTGTAATTTACCGTCTAGTAAAATCATCAGATGATCAATTCCAATTACAAAATGATCTAGAGAGAATTTCTGTATGGTGCAAAAAGTCGCAATTGGCACTAAACAAAGAAAAGTGCAAGGTCATCCACATGGGTACTAAAAGAAATCCGATAAATTTTGGGTATACGATAAATCACACAAATCTAAGGGCTGTCAATTCGACTACATACCTAAGAATTACAATTGGAAATGAAATGAAGTCCCATGCTTCTTTACAGAGTATAGGGGAATGATGCGGGAGACCCGCACCGCCTTACTAGGCAAGGTCCTAATGGAGGTGGTTTGCCGTTGCCTTCCTCCGACCATAATGGGGATGAATGATGATGATGAAGACCACACAACAACACCCAGTCATCTCGAGGCAGGAAAAATCCCTGACCCCGCCGGGAATCGAACCCGGGACCCCGAGCTCGGGAAGCGAGAATGCTACCGCGAGACCACGAGGGGCGGACAAGAATTACAATTACAAGCAACTTAAATTGGAAAGGCCACATAGATAATACTGTGGGGAAGGCAAAACAAAGACTGTGCTTTGTTGGCAGAACACTTAGAAGATGCAAAAAACCCACTAAAGAGACAGCCTTCATTACACTTGTCTGTCTTCTGCTGAAATATTGCTGCATGGTGTGGCATCCTTACCAGGTAGGACTGATGGAGGACATCGAAAAAGTGCAAAGAAGGGCAGCTTGTTTCGTGTTATCGTGCAATAGAGGTGAGCATGTCACTGAAATGATATGTGGGATGGGGTGGCAGTCACTGAAACAAAGGCAGTGAGACCTATTTATGAACTTTCAATCACCAACTTTCTCTTCCAAATGCGAAAATATTTTGTTGACACCCACCTACTTAGGGAAAAATGATCATCATCATAAAATAAGAGAAATCAGAGCTCGAACAGAAAGATTTAGGTGTTCCTTCTTCCCACACACCATTCGAGAGTGGAATGGTAGCGTAGTATGAAAATGGTTTGATGAACCCTCTGCCAGGCACTAAAGTGTGAATTGCAGAGTAACCATGTAGATGTAGATGTAGATGTAGATGTGTGCCATCTTCAGGCCCCATATGCATCTCTCAAAAGAAACAATAATGTCATACAGAGCCATATATCCCTGGACTTCGTGAATTCTAACTTCGAATGAATTCTAAATTCAAATGAAGCACTTGTAAAACGGTTTGAATTTACAACATCCAGGGATACATGGCTCATGAATTCAAACCATTTCACAGGTGCTTCCAATGAAGCACTTGTGAAAGATTTGAATTTGCAGTGTCCAGAGATCTATGGCTCTGTATGACATTATCATTTATTTTGAGAGACGTGTATGTGGCGATGGCATAGTGGAATACCAAACCTGATAGTCCTCAAAATAAAATAAAATAACATCCCAGTTACATGGCTGTTAGAGAATTTCATTGATATTGACAAAGGAAATTAATATTGGATTTGATAATGTTGTAAAATCTGTATGTGGTAATTTTATACTTAAATATGTCCTTGTTGTTACTGTTTCCTTTGCAAGTTCACCCAGTTTTCCATTTTACCTGACTCGCTAGCGAGCTTCTCCTAAATAATCTCTATGTGTTTCCCTTTTCTGTTACACTGAAAGCATTGTTCTATTACACTGATGCTACAATTATTCAAAGATGCTCTCCAGTCCTTTGTTGTCAGTGACTTTAAAAGAGGCATAGAATCAGTGACTACCAAAATTTTGTTGGGAGCTGTGTGCACAGCATACTTTAGCACGATTGATTCTGCAGTAAAAATTGAAGTGTATTCTGGTAACTGACATGTTCTCTACTCTCCTGACCATGAGCAGTAAAATGCACATCCTACATAGTCATTTAAGGTTTACTTGGATCCATTATTGTAAATGAAGAAATAACCTGGTGATTCACTGTGTATGTCCTCATATATTTTTGAATAAATATTGGCAGAATTCCTCTGGACTAACAATTAGACTTCTACATCTACATAGGTACTCTGCAAAGCCCACTTAAGTCCCTGGCAGAGGGTTCATCAAACTACCTTCTCCATTATTTCACTCTCGAACAGCGTGTAGAAAAAATGAACACCTATCTCTTTCTGCATGAGCTCTGATTTCCCTTATTTTATTATGATGATCATTTCTTCCTACGAAGGCCAGTGTCAACAAAATATTTTCATATTCGGAGGATAAAGTTGGTGACTGAAATTTCGTGAGAAGATTCTGCTGCAGCGAAAAATGCCTTTGTTTTAATGGTGTCCATCCCAAATCCTGAAACATGTCCATATCACTCTCTCCCCTATTTTGTGATAATACAAAACATGTTCTTCTTCTTTGAAATTTCTTGATGTATGCTGTTAATCCTATCTGGTATGGATCCCAGACCGTGCAGCAGTGCTCCTAAAGTGTTGGGAGTCTCTTTAGTAGACCTGTTACATTTTCTAAGTGTTCTGCCAATAAAACAAAGTCTTTGGTTTGCCTTCCCCACAACATTTTCTACATGTTCTTTCCAATTAAAATTGTTCATAATTGTAATTCCTAGGTATTTACTTGAATTTACAGCCTTTGCAGTAGACTGATTTACCGTGCAACCAAAGTTTAACAGATTCCTTTTAGCACTCATGTGGATGATATCACTTGTAGGTAAGAGGTACATTATAGTGGAATAGACAGTTTGAAGAGGTCTGCATAACAATGATTTTAATTTTTTAAATAATTGTACAACTCATTACTACTGTGTATGGCTGAGGTGATCATTCTTCATCTTTGGCCACAATAGAGAATTAGTCTGTGCTTTTGATTAGAACAGCCTGTTTAAATAATAGTTATATGCCAGCAGCTGTCTGCATAGATGAAGCAGGAGACACTGTTGGAGTTGATGTCACTGCTCCTAATAATAAACCTACCCTCATATATCTGCCCCTGCAATTTATCCAACTTGTTTAAACTAGCCTCCATTCATTGTGATATGTAAAAGATCTGTAGCCAATTTTGGTTCTTACGAGTGGTCCAAATGTAGTGACTAACACTATAAGGGAAGTTACCCACATGCATGACACAGTGCTTTGATTATATTTATAACTTTCTCACAGAAATAAATCAAATTGTTTACATGGGGAGCCCGGGTTAAGAGAGAGTCAAACACCAGTCCAAGAAATTTGGTATGCGATTTTACTGAGAAAGGTTGTGAACCTAAGCTTGTGTTTACTGCTCCATAACTGGTGTACTGCCTTCTGAAGATGATTGCTGTGGTTTTTTAGTTGATGTTTCTAATCCATAGTGATAGGGTGACACATTGGTGCATTGCATTCACTTATGTAGATTGTCTACTGCATGTTCTTCCTGCAGGAATATACAGGTGATTCTTGTAAATGGTCACACAGTGCTACAAACGATCCCTGGGGGGATAACAAACAAATAAGGTCTTGTGGTTGGAAATGCATCCCAAGTAAGGTACATCCAACTCAAGGTGGGAATAAAAGATCTTTGACAGTGCCGGTTTCAATTATTTGAAGGACACAGGAGGACACACCAGGCAAGTAGGATTTTTCTGTCCATATCAGAGTTTTAGCTCCACGGTCACTGGTTCAGCCTCAATGTGTGGGCAGCAATTATTAGCTGCCACCTCATGGGACCAGTCATCCTTTCACAGTACTTCACAGTTCAGGCATATCTGCACTTCCGTGTAACGTAGCACCACTCATTTGTGGCCACATGTCCAGATGTTCTTTTCTGCTTCTTATCTCTTGTGGATAATTTCCTCATTTAGCAGAGGGAAGAATATCAGTTTCCAGATGTGGTGGTCCGTAGGTCGTGGTATAGTGGCTAGTGTTGCTGCCTCTGGATCACGGGGTCCCCGGTTCAATTCCCAGCCAGGATGGGATTTTTCTCTGCCCGGGTACTGGGTGTTTTGGGTGTTTGTGTTGTCCTCATCATTTCATCATCATTCGTGAAAGTTACTAGACTGGACTGTGTAAAGATTGGGAGTTTGTACGGGCAATGATGACCACGCAGTTGAGTGCCCAACAAACCAAACATCATCCTCATAATCACCAAGATATGGTGTGTACGTTGTGTACAGGATGTTTCACCATTCATGGTACACACTTCTAGAGGTTGCAGGGGGGACATAGTAGAACAGGTTTTACATAGGAATGCATGTCTGGAAACGTTATCCAGTGACACTACAGACTGTCAAAGTTATAGGCACCAGTGCATGTAAATTTATGTATATACAGGGTAATTCTGTGATGATGTCACAAACTTTTTAAGATGATGGAGAAGGATAGATGTCTCAGTCTGAGGTAAGGATCTCTGTAGCGGAAACAAATGAGTTGAAAGCTATAAGCGAAAACCATTCTGATACTTCTGACAGTGGAATATGTGTACCGGTACTGTTGTTGCTAAGATTGTAGGGTAGACAACTTTTCAGAGGTGGTAGTCTGAACCAAAACAAGATAAAATGCAAATGAGGGCTGCAAAATACATACCTGAGGAATTATGCGCACTTGCCCAATTGCACTATGAGCTCTATTTATAACTCTATGCAATCAAAGCAGTCCACAGATCTTTCAGAACTGAGTGTTGGGCAAGCTGTATTGCAACCAGGATGGAAATATACTGATCAAGTCTTACCACTAACAATGTTCACTATAATGGGATATCAAATTAAACATAAAACATGAATGCTCTTATTGATCTAACTGCAATGTATGACATGGTTTGGAGGCATGGGCCACTTTATATGCTGATAATCCAAAACATTGTGGCCACTACCCACCAGGATGCTGGATCCTACCTGGTGGCATTGTGGGCCTGTGATGCGGTAACAAAAGTATGTAAATGGAGCAGACAAGGATGGGCCATCACCCTAGTGAAAATATGGACAGCAAATGGGGAAATGCACTGAGATAGTGACTTTGATGAGAAGCAGATTATTATCATGCAGAGCATGTGAACGAGTATCTCGAAAATGGTGAAGCTAGTAAAATGTTCACGTGCTACTGTAGTGAGCATCTATGGAAAGAGGTAGGAGGACAGTGTAACTATCACTAAGTGCTTAATGTTTGGACATCCATGACTCTTTGTAGAAGAATGTAACAACAAAAACAATCAATTATTGATAAAATTATTTAATTGGATGGATAAAAAAGGCGGCAGAACACACACATAAAAGATTGTTGTAATTTGCAAGCTTTTGGAGCCAGTGGCTCCTTCCTCAGGCAAAAGGGTTGAAGGGGAAGGAAGAAGGGTGAAGGGAAAGGACTGGAGAGGTCTAGGAAAAGGGGTAGATTTCGGGAAAGTCATCCCGAACCACAGGTCAGAGGAGACTTACCGTATGGGATGAGAAGGAGAGACTGATTGTTGGGAACTGCATTGGACGAGATTTGAAAACCTGAGAGCTTGAAGGTGGAAGACAGGGTAATATGTAAGACAGAGATTACTACTAAAATATCGTGCACAAGTTAGTAAGGGTGAAAAGCTAAGTGCATTGTACATAACAGAGGTGGGAGGAGGTGGTGAAAAGTAGATAGGAAAGACAATCAAAGATGCAGAAAACTAAAATGGAGTGAAGCAAAGAGTAGTTACAGTGAAGAAATGCTGAGACGGAAGAAATTATTTTTTTATTATTTATTTATTGTTCTCTGAATCAATACTGAACATCACATGCACATGGTGATGCACAAACATACATTTGATGTTGGACTTAATGATAATTTCCTGGCATGAAGTAATATGCTGAAAGTTTACACAAACATGAGTTTACATACATATTTTCTGAGAAGTTATGAACACACAAATTTATGAACACACAAATTACATACTCAGTTACACATTTCTGTGTTATTGCTGTATTCCTCTCACACATATAACAACAGTACCTAGTTGGATATTCTTTCTGCACTTAATTTGCTTAGTAGCGGATTGCAAAATTTTTGCATATACTTGCATTAATGTTTCACTCTTTACAAAATTCTTTGCTGCAATTTGTTTCATGTTTCTTTCCAGCCATGTGGAGCAGAAATTTAGTTGCACTGTAGAAACAATGATCGAGTAGGAATGATTTTAATTTTTATTAAATACAGTCAGGGACTTACTGTTTTTTATTTCTGAAAGCAGGCAGTTGTATATTTTAATGCCTTTATTGAAGGGAGTGTTTTTAAAGGCAGAGGTGTGCATTTCTTTAACACGGAGTTTCATTTTCTGCCTAGTACCATAGTCATAGACATTTACATTTTTATTAAATTTTGCAATATTACTTTTTACAAATTTGGTTGGTAGGTTGTTGGGGAAGGAGACCAGACAGCGAGGTCATCGGTCTCATCGGATTAGGAAAGGACGGGTAAGGAAGTCGGCCCTGCCCTTTGAAAGGAACCATCCCGGCATTTGCCTGGAGCGATTGAGGGAAATCACGGAAAACCTAAATCAGGATGGCCGGACGCGGGTTTGAACCGTCGTCCTTCCGAATGCGAGTCCAGTGTCTAACCACTGCGCCACCTCGCTCGGTTTTACAAATTTGCATAGTTCTAGTATACACAGGCTGCCAAGGGGTAGGATGAGCAACTTTCGGAAGAGAGGTCTGCAGCTGTCAGTCGACCCGTAATTTCTCTGAATTAAATGGAGAATTTAGTTGTATAAGGCTGATTGAACAGAATATCATAATTGTCAATTTGTATAGACCTACAAATGGTGATGTTAATTTATTTTTCGAGAAATTTAAACAAGTGATGAGAAAAATTTTAAAATTCAAAACTAATGTCGCAGTATGTGGCGATTTCAACATAGAGTTGTCTGGCTCAGATGAGCCTGTAAAGGAACAACCTCCTCTAGCATTACTTTTCCTCAACAGTAGTTGTCAGTACCAGTATTATTTTTCGAATTTTGGACAGATCAATGTTGTCTCAGTTGCTTTTCTCAAAACTTTCAGATAATTTGATAAGCAGTATGTTATATTTCAAGCTAAAATTTATGAAACATAATTTATGTTAATTTCTTCTGTTTCAGCATTTCTTCATTGTAATTACTCTTTGCTTCAGTCTGTTTTAGTTTTCTACATCTTTCGTTGTCTTTCCCATCTATTTTTCACCGCCCCCTCCCACCTCTGTTACGTACACTGCACTTAGCTTTTCACCCTTATTAACTTGTGCAAAATGTTTTATTAGTAAACTCTGTCTTGCATATTACCCTGTCTTACACCTTTAAGCTCTCAAGTTTTCAAATCTCTTCCGATCTCTTCCGATGCAGTCCCTAACGATCAGTCTTTGCTTCTCATCCTGTACGGTAAGTCTCCCCTGACCCGCGGTTCGGGGTGACTTTCCTGAAATCTAACCTAAACCTCTCCAGTCCTTTTCCTTCAGCCTTCTTCCTTCAAATTCAACCCTTCTGCTTGAAGGAGGAGCCACTGGCTTGCCAATTACAACAGTCTTTTATGTGTCCTTACGGAATGTGGAGTTTTGACAATTGTCTGCTTTGTAAAGTAGGATGGATGGTGATCTGTGGCTTCTCTGACAAAACAGCACGATTCTGGTGCACACACAGGTATTTTGGAGCGCACCATGCATCATACATTGTTGAACATGGAATCCAACAGCAGACCACCCCTACGTGTTCACATGTTGAACCAATGTCATCATTAGTTATGACTGCAGGTGGCATGGGATCATTGGTACTCAACTGTCAATCAATGGAAACATATCAGCTCTTCAGATGAATAACATATTTGTTACACTAGGTTGGCAGTCATCTCCACAAACACCGTCATTGAGGTAAACGGTGGATCAAAACATGCAGTGCGCCATGGACGCAAGTAGATGGGAGCAAATATTATGCTGTGGGAGACATTCTCCTGCACTTGCATGGGACCTGTGGTAGTAATCAAAGACATACTGACAGCTGCAAACTACGTGCACCCCTTCATGCTTGATGTCTTCTCCGACCACAATGTCATCTTCCAGCACAATAATAGTCAGTGTCTCAGAGCCAGAACTGTGCTACAGCAGTTTGAGGAGCATTATAGTGATCTCACATTGATGTCGTAGTGACCAAATTTGCCTGATGTATGGTAAATCCTATGGATTCCACCTATGGTTTTCAAGGCAAATCTCTTAGCTGGATGTCATCATACTTGGCAAACAGAGAACAAAGAGTACTTATTAACATCACCGGCAAGAAATTTCTCTCTGGCTGGAAAAAAAACACTCAATTAGGTGTTCCACAAGGTTCAATATTAGGCCCACTGCTTTTTCTGTATTATATTAATGATATGGCGATGTCAGGTCCAGTCTCATAATATCCTCTATGCAGATGACTCAACAGCTGTAGTCTGTTGTAAAAATGAGGTAGACCTAATTCGTCATATTGAACAAACACTTGGGGAAGTGGAGGCATGGGTCAAAAACAATAACTTGACATTAAATTTTACAAAAAAAGAAATTGTTCATTTTACCATAAAAGGATCTGCACAGTCTGTAAGTGAAATAAGGTATATAGACAAAAAATTAGAGACTGCAGACTGTGTCAAATTCCTTGGTGCGTTAGTCAATAAAAACCTGTTACGGAGTCACCATGTGGACAACATACTGGGTTGACTGAATACCCTTGTATATATTATGAATATCTTGTATAGTATTACTGATTTAGCTGTAAGAAAAACCATATATAATGCATATTTAGTTTCAGTCATTAGGTATAGTATAATTTTCTGGGGGTCTGAAAAAACAAATTTACTTAGAACTTTTAGACTACAAAAAAGAATCATCCGAGCAATAGTGAGAGCAAAACCAAATCAACATTGCAAACCTTTATTTGTAAAACTAAATCTAATGAGCATTCCAAGCATATACATCTATGAAACTCTCACTTTCACGAAAAGAAACCCACAACTTTTTGAGGGCAACTTCTTTTTGCATCAATATGATACTAGATATAGAACGAGCTACATGTTACCTACCCACCGTTTAAAATCATATGAAAAAACCCCATACTATATGGGCATGAAATTTGTAAATAAAATATGGAAATATATGGATGACCCAAATGTAAAAGGTACCAAAAGAGACCTGGAAAAATATCTGAAAGATAAATGTTACTATGGTGTGGAAGTTTTCATGAATAGCAACAATGCATTATAATTGTAATTAAAATACCTCTTTGAAGATGTTACGCCATATATATTATTAGTTTATTGTCTGTTTTTAGTAATATTATATATAATGTAAAACTGACAAGTCACCTATGTCACAATCTTTGACTGTATAAGACATGTTATGTGATAATAAAAATTGAATTGAATTGAATATGTTGCTGTCAATTGTCATCACCATGTACGAAAATCAGCGACCTGTTATTCATGCACATTACATGATCTGAGTGTACACATCAAATCTCACATGTGTCCCCAAACCTAACAACAAACAGTTGGATCCCTGATATGCAGAATCAGCAATGTATTTCATTTCAAAGACTGACAAATATGCTATTGAGCAGGTGGTTGTAATGTTTTGCCTCATCAGTGTAAATTATTGCCAGTTATTCCACGCAGAAAGACATCAAACCTAATTGACAACATGTTTTCTAATTACATGAAAAGACACTAGCTGTCTAGTGTGCCCACACATGGGAGCAAAATGGTCTGCAACCCCCACCCCCTAGTTCTCATGAAAAGGGAAAAGAGTGTGTAATCCGGTGTTTTACTTTCAAGAAAATGATTTAAAAGTCAGAATTATGTAGGTTTATAAGAAGACCTTACAAGTAGCCATTCATCTTCCCAAATGTTACAAATATTCCATACCCTCAGGCGTAGGACCACCATCCAAACTGCTGTATGCATCCTTTTACTAGGTGTACAAAAGTATTTGACAATGGCTTACTGCCGGGATCTGTTCTTTCTCCTCTCTTAATTAATTTATAGGTATCTAGTATTGCTACAAAATGGTTCACAAAGTTTGGCTGTGTGAATGATTGGGCAAAACCTTTGAAACAACTGAAGAAATCCTAACTTCTGATTAGACATCTTAAGACAATACCTCCATAAATGGAGGTTACAACTTAACTCAAAACAGAATTTGCATGTTTTCATATTTCCAATAAAGAGCCCTTGATGTCTTGATACTTCATAATATACCAGGTGATCAAAAAGTCAGTATAAATTTGAAAACTGAATAAATCACGGAATAATGTAGATACAGAGGTGCAAATTGACACACATGCTTTGAATGACACGGGGTTTTATTAGAACCAAAGAAATACAAAAGCTCAAAAAATGTCCGACAGATGGAGCTTCATCTGATCTAAATAGCAATAATTAGCACAACAAAGTAAGACAAAGCAAAGATGATGTTCTTTACAGGAAATGTTCAATAGGTCCACCATCATTCCTCAACAATAGCTGTAGTCGAGGTATAATATTGTGAACAGAACTGTAAAGCATGTCCGGAGTTACGGTGAGGCATTGGCGTCGGATGTTGTCTTTCAGCATCCCTAGAGATGTCGGTCGATCATGATACACTTGTGACTTCAGGTAATACCAAAGCCAATAATCGCACGGACTGAGGTCTGGGGACCTGGGAGGCCAAGCATGACGAAAGTGGCGGCTGAGCAAATGATCGTCACCAAAAGACGCGCGCAAGAGATCTTTCACACATCTAGCAATATGGGGTGGAGTGCCATTATGCATAAACATCGTACGTTCCAGCAGATGTTTATCAGTCAGGCTGGGGATGATGCGATTCTGTAACATGTCGGTGTACCTCTCACCCGTCACGGTAGCAGTTACAAAATCAGAATCATGCATTTCCTGGAAGAAAAAAGGCCCGATAACGGTAGATGTGGTAAATCCAACCCATACCGTGACTTTCTCATTGTGCAATGGAGTTTCCACGACAGTTCTAGGATTTTCAGTCGCCCAAATTCTGCAGTTGTGAGCGTTGACAGACCCTCGGAGCGTGAAAGGAGCTCTTTCGGTCCACAACACATTACTCAACCAATCGTCATCTTCCGCCATCTTTTGAAACGCCCACACCGCAAATGCACTCCACTTCACGAAATCGCCAGGTAACAGTTCATGATGCCGATGGATTTTGAACGGATAGCATCGGAGGGTAAGCCCAAGTGCCAACCAAACAGTAGTGTATGGATGGAATGCCGGTGCGACGTGCGACTGCACGAGCGCTGACTTCCCCGTGCATAGACGAACCCGCTACAGTCTCCATTTCTTCCTGAACTGTCTCAGCAGCATTACGCCTTGTGCTCAGTCGGCCACTACGGGGTCTATCGTCTAAACAAACCGTGGCTTCGCACTTCGAAATCATTCTTGCCACAGCTGCATTTGACAACGGACCTTTACCCATTCGAATCCCCTTCCTATGGCAATAGGATCGTAACACTGAACTAGTACATTCCCCATTCTGATAATACAGCTTCACTAAAAGCGCCTTTTCAGGTAACATCTACTTGCTGCGATTGCTGGCGCATCTGATTTTCTCTCTCATTACAGCTCCTTTTATACACGATTTTCATGCGCAGTCACTGACGTTTTGCTGTCCAGCATCATCTTTCAGACATTTTGGGAACTTTGTTTCTTCCCCCCCCCCCCCCCCCCCTAGTAAAACCCCACGTCATTCCAAGATGTGTGTCAATTTTTACCTCTCTATCTACATTATTCCGTAGTTTATTAAGCTTTCAAATTTATACTGACTTTTTGATCACCTAGTACATCCAAAATACCTTAGGATTGCCTTACACAGAACACTTTCTTTTAAGAAGCATTTGATGCAAACATCTGCTAATTTCAAAAGCAGAAATAATATTCTTCATGAACTCTGTGGCTGGGGATCATTAGCAGACACACTTCAAGTTTTGGCACTTTGATTGTTGTACTCAACAGCAGAGTACTGTGTATCTGTCTGGCTTAATAGTCCACATATAAGAAAAAGGTAGAAGAATTACTTAACAAAGTCACAGGCACTATTGGTGGGTCAATACGATCTACTGGTTATGTGTACTGGTCATGTCCCACCTTTCAGTATCATATGGAAGAGTGAGCTACCATGTCAGAATCAGAAGGCTGTCGATAATTGTGATCTTCCTGTATTGAATGATGTATTCTCTACAGAGTGAAAAAGATTCCTATCAAGATCTCCTACTCTTATGACAGTCAGGATTCTAGATGAAGAAGGATTCATTGTCGCTGTTTCATGGAAATACTTCTGGCAACAAAACTGCCCTCCACAATGCCTGAAATTGCCCTGCGACCAGAAGAATCCCCCTGGTTTTGACCAGTCTTGAGCAACTTGGACTACTCTGATTTGCATCCAAATGGGTGATGGAAGATGTGCACTCTCCACAAGTAGGGCAAATCTTCACCACCATTTTGTGACTTCGGTGCTGAATGACAGGTAGTTACTCATATTGAATCAACATGTCATCCATGTGCCTACAAGGGAATTTTCAGAGATTTTTTGACAGTGCCAAATGGAATGATGAACTATATACCGGGTGATCAAAAAGTCAGTATAAATTTGAAAACTGAATAAATCACAGAATAATGTAGATAGAGAGGTACAAATTGACACACATGATTGGAATGACATGGGGTTTTATTAGAACCAAAAAAATACGAAAGTTCAAAAAATGTCTGAAAGATGGCGCTTCATCTGATCAGAATAGCAATAATAAGCATAACAAAGTAAGACAAAGCAAAGATGATGTTCTTTACAAGAAATGCTCAATAAGTTCACCATCATTCCTCAATAGCTGTAGTCGAGGAATAATGTTGTGAACAGCACTGTAAAACATGTCCAGAGTTATGGTGAGGCATTGGCGTCGGATGTTGTCTTTCAGCATCCCTAGAGATGTCGGTCAATCACGATACACTTGCGACTTCAGGTAACCCCAAAGCCAACAATCGCACGGACTGAGGTCTGGAGACCTGGGAGGCCAAGCATGATGAAAGTGGCGGCTGAGCACAGGATCGTCACCAAACGACGCGCGCAAGAGATCTTTCACGCGTCTAGCAATATGGGGTGGAGCGCCATCCTGCATGAACATCATACGTTCCAGCAGGTGTTTATCAGCCAGGCTGGGAATGATGCGATTCTGTAACATGTCGGCATACCTCTCACTCGACACGGTAGCAGTTACAAAACTAGAATCACGCATTTCCTTGAAGAAAAAAGGCCTGATAACGGTAGACGTGGTAAATCCAACCCATACCGTGACTTTCTCGTCATGCAATGGAGTTTCCACAACAGTTCTAGGATATTCGGTAGCCCAAATTCCGCAGTTGTGGGCGTTGACAGACTCTCGGAGTGTGAAATGAGCTTCGTCGGTCCACAACATGTTACCATTCGTCATCTTCCACCATCTTTTGAAGCGCACACACCGTAAATACCCTCCGCTTCACTAAATTGCCAGGTAACAGTTCATGATGCTGATGGATGTTGTACGGATAGCATCGGAGGGTATGCCTAAGTGCCAACCAAACAGTAGTGTATGGATGGAATGCCGGTGCGACGTGTGACTGCACGAGCGCTGACTTCCCCGTGCATCGACGAACCCGCTACAGTCTCCATTTCTTCCTGAACTGTCTCAGCAGCATTACGCCTTGTGCTCAGTCGGCCACTACGGGGTCTATCGTCTAAACAAACCGTGGCTTCGCACTTCGAAATCATTCTTGCCACAGCTGCATTTGTCAACGGACCTTTACCCATTCGTATTCCCTTCCTATGGCAATAGGATCGTAACACTGAACTAGCTCATTCCCCATTCTGATAATACAGCTTCACTAAAAGCGTCTTTTCAGATAACGTCAGCATGCTGCGATTGCTGGCGCATCTGATTCTCTCTCTCATTACAGCTCCTTTTATACACGATTGTCATGCACAGTCACTGTCGTTTTGCTGTCCAGCATCATCTTTTGGACATTTTGGGAAGTTTTTTTTGTTCTAGTAAAACCCCACGTCATTCCAAGCATGTGTGTCAATTTTTACCTCTTGTAACCTCCCCACAAAAAAAATGTTAAATGGAAATGAAAATGAGCCAAGCGTAAACTCCCCACAAAATAATAATTAAATGGATTTTTTTAATATTGTGACCTCTGAACAAAATTGGCTCCCATTTATAGTCTGTGTGCAAAAATGCATTCACATTTAATATTCCCACAAAATTCTTTTCTCATTTAATGTCAAGTTCGAAACAGAAAAATTCCTAAACACCAAAATAATAAAAAAGTTTTGTAACCTGATAAATTTTATAAGGACAGTAGCGCTGCCCTTCGGCCCTGTATTCAGAATAAAAAAAGCAAAAATTCTTACCTCAATAAAAACTGCAATTATATCTGCTCTTAATTAGATATTTTTTGACACAGCTTCGTGCAATGCTGGCGTATATATTTTTTTTTTATTCTTGGAAGGAATGATCATGCATTGGAAATATTCTTTAAATTGAAATGAATGCTTTTCTTTAAAGGAGTTACTTCATATTATAAAAATTATTACTGGCCCATCTTTTTGGAACAAATTAAATTACAATTAACATACATTATTAAATATGCGCAATGCTGCTTCTTTACCTTCTACAACAATACTCATCCTCCAGAGTCCTGAACAGAGTCGCGAGCAGAGCACACAGCCGACACATGCCGACTCCTACGCAGACTACTACAGTCAACTCGCGCAGACAAGCGCAGACTAGCGACAAGCAACAACTAATGATAAACTACTCTCTGGTCAGAGATTCTGTCATGCTTCGCCCATCGCCGGCGAAGCATACGTCTTACATTCTCTATCTACATTATTCCGTAGTTTATTAAGTTTTCAAATTTATACTGACTTTTTGATCACCCAGTACATCCAAAATACCTTAGGATTGCCTTACACAGAACACTTTCTTTTAAGGAGCATTTGATGCAAACATCTGCTAATTTCAAAAGCAGAAATAATATTCTTCATGAACTCTGTGGCTGGGGATCATCAGCAGACACACTTCAAGTTTTGGCACTTTGATTGTTGTACTCAACAGTAGAGTACTGTGTATCTGTCTGGCTTAATAGTCCATATATATGAAAAAGGTAGAAGAATAACAAAGTCCCAGGCACTATTGGTGGGTCAATACGATCGACTCCAATATACTGGTTACTTGTACTGGTCATGTGCCACCTTTCAATATCAGATGGAAGAGTGGGCTATCATGTCAAAATCAGAAGGCTGTTGATAATTGTGATCTTCCTGTATTGAATGATGTATTCTCTACAGAGTGAAAAAGATTGACATCAAGATCTCCTACTCTCATAACAGTCAGGATTCTAGATGAAAAAGGATTCATTGTCGCTGTTTTGTGGAAATGCTTCTGGCAACAAAACTGCCCTCCACAATTCCTGAAATTGCACTGCGACCAGAAGTATCCCCCTGGATTTGACCAGTCTTGAGCAATTTGGACTACTCCGATTTGCATCCAAACGGGTGATGGAAGATGTGCACTCTCCACAAGTAGGGCAAATCTTCATCACCTGAATCGTGAATTTTACATTCAAAATCTTTTCTTAAAGAATTTATTTACTGGCAATTTATCAAGAACATTGACACACTTAATCACACTAGGTGAGCGTGGAAGTAGTTGCCAGGAAGTAACTGATGGAAAATTACCTGGCCGGCCGGAGTGGCCGTGTGGTTCTAGGCGCTACAGTCTGGAGCCGAGCGACTGCTATGGTCGCAGGTTCGAATCCTGCCTTGGACATGGATGTGTGTGATGTCCTTAGGTTAGTTAGGTTTAATTAGTTCTAAGTTCTAGGCGACTGATGACCTCAGAAGTTAAGTCGCATAGTGCTCAGAGCCATTTGAACCATTTTTTATTCCTAAAAGCCTTTGCAAAACAGATTTAAAATTATTAGCAGAAAAGCACCCTTGAAATATCAAGTTACAGTTTTATTTAGAGCCAAGAACAATATTAACAGTAGGAGCCTTCGGGCTGAGAAGCTTGCCTGCTCCCTTTCAACACGGCCTTAGTCATGACCGCTCACAACCACCTCTGAAAGAGTTCACAGGTGCAAATCTGCAGCACATCAGATTACTTTAAACAAAAGAATTTTTAACAACTCATACAAACATGTAAACTATGCACACCGTAAGAGCAATGGAAATGGTACAACACTTAAATTATTTGCCACTGAGGGTAACTTGTTTTTAAAGAACTCTTATGGTGAAAGACTGGCCACTTCATAAACTAAAATGAGTATTTAAATAAAACCCATAAAATGCAGACTTACATAAAATGTACAACAGGCTCTACGTTACACATATACCACCTCGCAAGATGATAGGCAAGGTAAAAACATATTTCAAGAATTTGGCCTTTAAGCAAATATATTCGTTAACACCGAATCTGATTAACATGACAGAGGCAGCTTCGAATGACAGACATATTAGCACTCCGACTGACAATCCGACCAATTTCCAACCGTCAGATCCAACTGCACAAACAAGAGAAATATGGCCAATGTCGAGTAAACCAAGATATCTACACTTTCTAACTCAGCCTGACCAAGTTCAAGGCATCAAACACCACTCAAGACAAGTTTAAAGAATACAGAAAACACAAGTCAAAACTGTCAAATCACAATGGAAGAAGGCTGCGGGTTCTAGACAGCAACACCCACCACTTGTTATCACAGGCGTGAACAATCCACAAATAATGAACAAATCGTAACAGTCGACATTTTAAAATAAGTCGCTAATTACTCAACTTGAGGATCCTGCTTCAGAGGAAAGCAAAGAGTCGCTCTCGCAGCTAGCGCCTCCACATGCAACCGCGCGTGCCCGCCGCCAAAAGCCCCGGCCTGGCTTCGCGCTTTGGACACTATGTCGCTGCTTAGTTCCGACGAACCGACAAGGTCCAACCACATCCCAACTCGGAAAATGGTGTTCATCCTGATGATCCGAGATGTCATTGACTAAGACGACTGGCCAAGGAAACGACCAACGGCAGCCCGCTTTCACTAGAGATGGGGATCCGCTCCTGAACTGATTCATAGAGTTGAATCTTTCAAAGGAGTGAACAATCAGTGATTCAGAAAAAAAGAACGGTAGCTCCAAACGTTTCCCACAGCAGAGAGAGAGAGAGAGAGAGAGAGAGAGAGAGAGAGAGAGAGAGAGAGAGAGAGAGAGAGAGAGAGAGAGAGACAGTCGGAGCAGACCAGCGGGGCCTCTGCTGGTCAGAGCACACTACACGCCACACAACACAGCCAGCGCCGGCCTCTGCCCTGCTTCTGCCTTGGCTGCCTGCATTGTGCAGTGCCCCATTGGATTTTGTGTTTCACATATGCCGTGTCGTGTCTGTGCTTCGTCTGCCGCGTGCAGCCAGTGTCTGGCGCACCTTAGCATAGCATAGCACTCCGTCGGCGATCGTTTCAGTGGCACGTCCTGCCCTCTGGGCAGTTGATGCGAGCAACAGGACAGAGAGCCTCCTAGCGGAGAACATAAGAACTACTTGCAACAACCTGCTCGCAAGAGAACGGACGATTTGTCTCGGAGCGGGTGACTGGTGGCCGCTCACCGCTCCCCCCACCCTCAGAACTCGCCCGCTCAACGCTCACCCCACCATTCTCGACTCTAGCCAGAGCGTTGAGCAAAGCAACTCAGGTGTCACTCTGGTCTCTGCGGTCTTAGCTCACGCAGTAATACAGCTCGCAGCTCGACCTGCTTGACTCAGCGCCTCTGCATCGGAGTTCGTCTATACTGGATATTGTTCTTCGTAGTAATACCGATATGTATATTAAATAATTGTTATGTATACATCATTTGTTTTTATTTTATTTTTATTTGTTTAAACTGATCAGTTTAGGTTCCTGATGACTCCTCTTACTATAGGATTTTTTATTATGGACACTCGAATTTACGCTTTCATTACGAGCGAACCGATAAACGTATCGCAATATGTGATACACCAATATTTTCCTTGTTTTATTCTGCGTAAGGCTATATGCAGCACTTTAGTCCTACAGTCAAATTTTTTTTTCTTATTCTGGTACGGATTTTGCGATTTTAGGCGTCTTCAGAAGGAAACATTCACTTTAAAAATATATGGATTGTGATGTATTTGTACGAGGTTAATGAAATTTTAATACATTATAGCCAAATATATTGTTAATGTAAATCTCAAGTTACAACATTTTCCTTCACCCAAAAAACCACGATAGTGCAAAATAAATCAATAATCAAAAACTTTGTCATATCACGGAAATTTCAATAAACAATACAAAATTCTTACTCATCATCTGTGTTACTTCAAAATAGGATCAAATAAGATCAAAATACAGGTATAGTACTGGAATAAACCAAGTTTAAAGGGCAATTTGCCTTCCATTTATTTTCTATTGTGAATGAGTGGTAAGTGATGAAAAAGAGCTAGTTCATTTCAGAGAGTGAACAGTTCTGATCCGATATCTGAAAAGAACAGTTTTGCCCATCTCTAGCTTTCACCGACAGCAGTCCTGGCGCATACTAACACCGTACGGACCCGACGGTTGCTGGCAGCCAATTCTTCTCGACTGATACCAGTGTCCGCCATCCGACAACCAGCCGAACGATTGACCAACGGCCTTCTGTCTGCGTCGACCACGGTCCCGGCACGTACTTGCACCGTGCAGACCTGCCTGCTGCTGACTGCCAACTCATCCAACCGCAGAGTAACGACGAACCCGACTCAGTCCACAACCCAACAGCGACTGAGACTTAGAGCCGACCGACTAACATGCGAGTGTCTGCCTTCTGCCTGACTCTGTCACCTCACTGCACCGACTCCCAGACTGACCGACTGACCAGACTGCCCGAGACTGACAGACTCAGACTGACTGACCAACTGCTGAGCTCATAACGCCCCTTAAATGCACGTGAACAGCCAACCTTTCCACTTTCCCACCAGAGGGAGACACCAAAGCTGCGACTGCCACAGCGGCGCCACCGCCAGAAACGGAGGGCGACTGCTTTACACTACGCGCTGCAGCGCGCTTTTCAAAACAACAATTTTTACTACGGCTCACCACCATTTTGTGACTTTGGTGCTGAATGACAGGCGGTTACTCATATTGAATCAACATGTCATCCCTGTGCCTAAAAGAGAATTTTCAAAGATTTTTTGACAGGGCCAAATGGAATGATGAACTATATAAAAGACCTTGATCTTCACCTACGACTATTGTCATTTGTATTATACACTGAGCTGTAAAAGTCATGGGACACCTCGTAATATTGTGTCGGGCTTCCTTTGACTGGCGTAATGCAGCAACTTGATGTGGCACGGACTCAACAAGTCACCTGCAGAAATACGCAGCCATGCTGCTTCTGTAACTGTTCAAAATTACGAAAGTGTTGCCAGTGGAGGATGTTGTGCATGAACTGATGTCTCAATTATTTCCCATAAATGTTCAGTGGAATTCATGTCTAGTGGTGTGGATGGCCAAATCATTTACTCAAGTTGTCTAGAAAGTACCTCAAACCAGTCACAAGCAATTGTGGCCCGGTGACATGACATCGTTATTTGGGAACACTAAGTCCACGAATGGCCGTAAATGGCCTCCGAGTAGCCGAACGTAACCATTTCCAATTAACGATCAGTTCAGTTGGACCAGAGGGCCCGATCTACTGCACGTAAACACAGCCCACACCATTATGGAACCACTACCAGCTTGCACAGTGCCTTGTTGACAACTTGAGTGCACGGTTTCATTGTGTCTCTGTCAGACTGGAATCCCACCATCAGCTCTTACAAGCTGAAATTGGGCCTCAT
Source organism: Schistocerca piceifrons (assembly GCF_021461385.2). Taxonomy (NCBI): domain Eukaryota; kingdom Metazoa; phylum Arthropoda; class Insecta; order Orthoptera; family Acrididae; genus Schistocerca; species Schistocerca piceifrons. The sequence goes on from NC_060148.1 coordinate 82,520,443, forward strand.
CTGAGCAGGGCACAGGTTTTAGTCATATGTCCCACATTGATTTCTGTAGTTATTTCAAGCAGTATTGCTTGTCTGTTAACTGTACGCAAGTGTCACTGCACTTGCCCCAGCTGCACTGTTCGTGGTCAGTGGTAATCCCTGAAATTCCATATTCGCAACACACTCCTGCCTTGTGGCCCTCGAAAAAACTGAGTACCCTAATGATTTCTAAAATCGAATGTACCATGCGTCCAGTTCCAACTACTAATCTGCATTGAAAGACTGTTAACCCATGTTGTGTGACCATAGTCACGATGGTAACGTTTCCACATGAATCATCTGAGTGCAAATGACAGTTCCACCAATGCTTTGCCCTTTTATACCTTACGAATGCAATACTACTGCCATTTGTATATGTGCATATTGTTATCCCATGATTTTGTCAGTCTTATTGTTGCAGAACGGTGTTGAAGTATTGATACGAAGTAGTTTAGTAATCTTTGTATATGTTCAGCTACTCTTGTGATTCAAAAACTCTTACTGTATGCTATACCAGTACAATAAATAATAACAATAATATGAAACAGCTTGACTGAAATAATCAGTTGATAGGACAGATCCCCCTGTATTCACATAACCAGAAGTCTTGCTCCTCCTGCCACTGAACTTCACTAATTCCCACTATATCTAACTCTAACCTACCCATTTCCCTTTTTAAATTTTCTAACCTACCTGCCCGATTAAGGGATCTGATATTCCACACTCCAACCCGTAGGATGCAAGTTTTCTTTCTCCTGATAACGACGTCCTCCTGAGTAGTCCCCACCCGGAGATCCGAATGGGGGACTATTTTACCTTCAGAATATTTTACCCAAGAGAACACCATCACCATTTAACCATACAGTAAAGCTGCATGCCCTCGGGAAAAATTACGGCCGTAGTTTCCCCTTGCTTTCAACCATTCGCAGTACCAGCACAGCAAGGCTGTTTTGGTTAGTGTTACAAGGCCAGATCAGTCAATCATCCAGACAAAATCAAATAGGGGTAACGCATGAGTAGGTTTAATAATGAATAAGAAAATAGGAATGCAGGTAATCTACTACAAATAGAACAGTGAAAGCATTATTGTGGCCAAGATAGATACGAAGCCCACACCTACCACAGTGGTACAAGTTTATATGCCAACTACCTCCGTAGAAATTATTCAGATAGTGAAGGGAGACGAAAATTTAATAGTCATGGGTGACTGGAATTCGACAGTAGGAAATGGAAGAGAAGGAAATGTAGTAGGTGAATATGGAATGGGGGTAAGGAATGAAAGAGAAAGCCGCGTGGTAGAATTTTGCACAGAGAATAACTCAATCATAGCTAACACTTGGTTCAAGATTCATGAAAGAAGGTCAGATACATGGAAGAAGCCTGGAGATACTGACAGGTTTCAGATAGATTATATAATGGTAAGACAGAGATTTAGGAACCAGGTATTAAATCATAAGACATTTCTAGGGGCAGATGTGGGCTCTGACCACAATCTACTGGTTATGAACTGTAGATTAAAACTGAAGAAGCTGTAAAAAGGGGGGAATTTAAGGAGATGGGACCTGGATAAACTGACAGAACCAGAGGTTGGAGAGAGTTTCAGGGAGAGCATTAGGGAAAGATTGACAAGAATGGGGGAAAAAATACAGTTGAAGAAGAATGGGTAGCTTTTAGAGATGAAATAGTGAAGGTAGCAGGGGATCAAGTAGGTAAAAAGATGAGGGCTAGTCGAAATCCTTGAGTAACAGAAGAGATATTGACTTTAATTGATGAAAGGAGAAAATACAAAAATGCAGTAAATGATGCAGGCAAAAAGGTATACAAACATTTCAAAAATAAGATTCACAGGAAGTGCCAAATGGCTACGCAGGGATGGCTAGAGGACAAATGTAAGAATGTAGAGGTGCATATCACTAGGGATAAGATAGATACTGCCTATAGGAAAATTAAAGAGACATTTGGAGAAAAGAGAACCACTTGCATGAATATCAAGAGCTCATGTGGAAACCCAGTTCTAAGCAAAGAAGGGAAAGCAGAAAGGTGGAAGGAGTATATAGAGGGTCTATACCAGGGCGATGTACTTGAGGACAATATTATGGAAATGGAAGAGGATGTAGATGAAGATGAAATGGGAGATACGATACTGCATGAAGAGTTTGACAGGGCACTGAAAGACCTAAGTCAAAACAAGGCCCCAGGAGTAGACAACATTCCATTAGAACTGCTGATAGCCTTGGGAGAGCCAGGCCTAACAAAACTCTACTATCTGGTGAGCAAGATGTATGAAACAGACGAAATACCCTCAAACTTCAAGAAGAATATAATAATTCCAATCCCAAATAAAGCAGGTATTGACAGATCTGAAAATTACTGAACTATCAGTTTAATAAGACACAGCTGCAAAATCTAACACAAATTCTTTACAGACAAATGGAAAAACTGGTAGAAGCCGACCTAGGGGAAGATCAGTTTGGATTCCATAAAAATGTTGGAACATGTGATGCAATACTGACCCTGCAACTTATCTTAGAAAATAGATTAAGGAAAGGCAAACCTACATTTCTAGCATCTGTAGACTTTGAGAAAGCTTTTGACAATGTTGACTGGAATACTCTCTTTCAAATTCTGAAGCTGGCAAGGGTAAAATACAGGGAGCGAAAGGCAATTTACAATTTGTACAGAAACCAGATGGCAGTTATAAGAGTCGAGGGACATTAAACGGAAGCAGTGGTTGGGAAGGGAGTGAGACAGGGTTGTAGCCTATCCCCAATGCTATTCAATCTGTATATTGAGCAAGCAGTAAAATAAACAAAAGAAAAATTCGGAGTAGGTATTAGTGTGGGGGGGGTAAAAATCGTAGAGGCAGACCAAGAGATGAATGCACTAAACAGATACAGAAGGATGTAGGCTGCAGTAGGTACTGGGAGATGAAGAATCTTGCACAGCATAGAGTAGCATGGAGCGCTGCATCAAACCAGTCTCTGGACTGAAGACCACAACAACAACAACAACTTATTATGTCTAAGAGTTGGGAAGCAAATAGGAAAACACGATACATTGAATTATGAAACAGACCGTGGTGGACTTAGATCGAACGAGAAACAAACCGCTAGGAAGAAGTGGACAGATCCAATGTAGAGCTGATTTGATAAAGATGGTGGTCGATGACTAGAAGAGTCTGAAAGAAGGGCGGGCATGCCATTCATGGTAAAGAAAGGGGCATATTTGAGCATGTAAACACTAATTGGTTTTACTGTTAAACTGTAATGATGTTAAGGGACTCACTATTTGGCACTCCTATTGATTGGACTCTAGCAAAGGGAAACAAACATTTCGGTACCAGTCTAGGAACCTTGCAGTCCATCAAACTGGGAAACAACATCCAACGGGATTCTTCCGAAGCTCAGACCCGGGTTCTGTTGATGACAGAAAGGTAGAGGTCAAGCGTTTTGGGTAGCCCTTGGGCAAGGGACCATTTTGTACCCAACAGAAGCATCATCTTTGTGTCACTATTCTGCAGTACAGGGCAAAAGTACGAATATTACACGCTTCCTCCTGCTTACACAAATGGAGCAAATCGGTTGGTTCTTTTTGCATTTGATGTGGGTTACGGTGGGCCTTAAGGGACCGTTAGTTTATTGGTGCATCCTTCAAACCTCTTCCTTTTACCATTTTTATACTAAAACCGAGCCGCGGATTCCAAGATGGATATTCCCAGCAAATGGCCGAATTTTTTACGATATATTCCTCAGATCACGATCTCGAAAAACCTTTAAAGTTTCCTTGATATCTTCAACCGTTCCTGAGGCACAAAGTTACTTTCTATGTATACGTAAAATACGAAAGTAATGCACGTAAAATACGAACGTAAATTCCGGTGTGAGGCGAAATCTAAATAATAAATAAACGCAGCAAATTGCTCAAATTTGAACACTTTATATTTTCTATGTCCGCAGCTCGTGGTATCGCGGTAGCGTTCTCGCTTCCCGAGCGCGGGGTCCCGGGTTCGATCCCCGGCAGGGTGGGATTTTCACCTGCCTCGAGATGACTGGGTGTTGTTGTGTCGTCTTCATCATCAACATTCGTCCCCATTACGGTCGGAGGAAGGCAATAGCAAACCACCTCCGCTAGGATCTTGCATAGTACGGTGGTGCGGGTCTCCCATATCGTCCCCTATGCTATGTCAAGGCGTACGGGACTTCATCGTCATCATTCTCTATCGCTAAGTATTTATCTAGAGTGTCACTTACCATTTTTAAAAATCTTTTATCGGGAAAGACGGCTAGACACTTCAGTCCGGAACCGTGCTGCTGTTGCAGTCGCAGGTTCGAATCCTGCCTCGGACATGGATATGTGTGATGTCCTTAGGTTAGTTAGGTTTAAGTAGTTCTAAGTCTAGGAGACTGATGACCTCAGATGTTAAGTGCCATAGTGGTTAGAGCCATTTGAACCAGACAGCTATGCATGGTAAATGGGTGTATACTATACATTCCTAAGAGTCCGGTCTCCAGCAACTTTGGAAATTTTATTGATGTCTTTATTCGTATCTAAATAAAAAATAAAAGCAGAAAATTGCTCAAGTTTTAACGTTATATTACCTATGTCCGCAGCTCGTGGTCTCGTGTCCTGTGTTCGATTCCCGGCGGGGTCAGGGATTTTCACCTGCCTCGAGATGACTGGGTGTTATTGTGTCGTCTTCATCATCAACATTCGTCCCCATTACGGTCGGAGGAAGGCAATAGCAAACCACCTCCGCTAGGATCTTGCATAGTACGGTGGTGCGGGTCTCCCGTATCGTCCCCTATGCTATGTCAAGGCGTACGGGACTTCATCGTCATCATTCTCTATCGATAAGTATTTATCTAGAGGGTCACTACTTAAACCTAAGTAACCTAAAAATCTTTTATCGAGAAACACCCCAAATCGTGGTTTTTGGGTGCCAAACCCAGACGGCTAGGCACTTCAGTCCGGAACCGTGCTGCTGCTGCGGTCGCAGGTTCGAATCCTGCCTCAGGCATGGATATGTGTGACGTCCTTAGGTTAGTTAGGTTTAAATAGTTCTAAGTCTAGGGGACTGATCACCTCAGATGTTAAGTCCCATAGTGCTTAGAGCCATTTGAACCAGACGGCTATGCACGGTAAATGGGTGTATACTAATATTCCTAAGATCCCGATCTCCAGCAACTTTGGAAATTTTATTGATGTCTTTATCCGTATCACGTAAAATCCTGTGTGAGGCGCAAACGTAGTTTATAAAATGACATAGCATGAACAAATATACTGTAAAGGGTCTCCGTTGCCATCACAAGGGTGCTGCAACCATGTTGTAGTGCTTAAGCCCACGCAATTTTTTTTCACGTAAAATCCGATCTGAGTTGTAAAATTATTTTGTGTTATTTCAGTTTCAGAATGACGTGCCCGGATGTAGCATGTAAAAGATGGGAACCAGAGTAAACATGCTCCTACCGGAGCACAAAAAGGCGAATACGGTCCTGTTTAAAAGACCCTGACCTAAAAGTGAGGTACCAGCTACCTCGTTCTATCTTCCTCAGCACCTTTAAAAAAAATTCCAAAAATTTTGCTATGGTAACATACTAGTGTTTTCTTATACTGGAAGAGAAGCAGACAGTGGCAATGGAAAATTGTAGACAGGTTGTGGTGTAGGAAGAGCGAAGGAAACAATGCCATTGTAAGAGAGAGAGAGACAACGGCAGTGAAACAGAGTTCAGAGAACAATGCTAGGAAAAGTGTGATGATGATGAAGTCCCGCACACCTTGACAGAGCATAGGGGACGATGCGTGAAAATCCCTGACCCCGCTGGGAATTGAACCCGGGACCCCCTGCTCAGGAATCGAGAATGCTACCACGAGACCACCAGCTGCGTACAGGAAAAAGAGTGAAGGAGACAGTACCACTGGGAAAGGAAAGTGGAAGTGGGTGAGAGCCAATGATAGTGAGAGAGAGAGAGAGCCTACGGCAATGAGGACGAGGAAGAGAAAGACAGTGACAGTGGGAAGAGACAGCAGCAGTGGGAAGGAATGAATGAGATGGTAGCAGTAAGAGAGAGCAAGAGGGAGAGGAGACAGTAGTAGTATGACAGAACGAAGAAGACTGTAGCTGTGAGGCAGGAGACAGTGAGAGATACAGAGAGATAAGACAATGAGTTGCACTAAATGAGGGAGAAAAAATGGGCAAGTGGACGTGGATGAATATGAGCGACTTATGGTGATGGACTAGTAGCAGCTGTGAGCGAGTTAGCTGGGGAAGGTTATGAGAGTGGGAGGTGAGTTGCATGTTAAAAACAGTGCGAATATGTTCAAATGACAGACTTTTTGGGAAAATTCGTAAAGGTGCTGAGGAAGGTACACTCATGCTCATAAATTAAGGATAATTGCAGAATGTGGTGCCACACAACGTGGCACTACACAAAACTGGCGCTAATAGCTTAGGCACATAGGGAACACACACGACACAGATCTGTAAGCCCACGGTATTCGTGATAAGTTGAGAAAATCGTCCCGAAACACATGTGCTGCAAAACGCCACTGTTTCCTGCGCATGTACCCTGACATCAATACGTGATATGATCACCGTGCACACGTATACAGGCCGCACAACGGGTTGGCATACTCTGGATCAGGTGGTCGAGCAGCTGCTGGGGTATAGCCTCCCATTCTTGCACCAGTGCCTGTCGGAGCTCCTGAAGTGTCCTAGGGGTTTGAAGACATGCAGCAATACGTCGACCGAGAGCATCCCAGATGTGCTCGATGAGGTTTAGGTCTGGAGAACAGGCAGGCCACTCCATTCGCCTTTAATATTCTGTTTCAAGGTACTCCTCCACGATGGCAGCTCGGTGGGGCCGTGCGTTATCATCCATCAGGAGGAAGGTGGGACCCACTGCACCCCTGAAAAGGCGGACATACTGGTGCAAAATGACGTCCCGATACACCTGACCTGTCAAAGACATGCAGGAGTGTACGTGCATCAATCAAAATCCCACCCCACACCATCAAACCACGACCACCATACAGGACCCTTTCAAGGACATTAAGGGGTCGGTATTTGGTTCCTGGTTCACGCCAGATGAGAACCCAGTGAGAATCACTGTTCAGACTATACCTGAACTCGTCCGTGAACATAACCTGGGACCACTGTTCCAATGGCCATGTACTGTGTTTTTGACACCAGGCTTTACGGGCTCTCCTGTGACCAGGGGTCAGTGGAATGCACCTCGCAGGTCTCCGGGCGAATAAACCGTGTGTGTTCAGTCGTGTGTAGACTGTGTGTCTGGAGACAACTGTTCCAGTGGCTGCGGTAAGGTCCTGAGCGAGGCTACCTGCAGTACTCCGTGGCCGTCTGCGGGCACTGATGGTGAGATATCGGTCTTCTTATGGTGTTGTACACTGTGGACGTCCCGTACTGTAGCGCCTGGACACGTTTCCTGTCTGCTGGAATCGTTGCCATAGTCGTGAGATCACACTTTGTGGCACACGGAGGGCCCGTGCTACGACCTGCTGTGTTTGGCCAGCCTCCAGTCGCCCTAGTATTCTACCCCTCGTAACGTCATCAATGTGTGTTCTTTGAGCCATTTTCAAAACAGTCACCATTAGCACGTCTGAAAATGTCTGCACACTTACTCGGTGCACCGTACTCTGACATGCACCAACACACCTCTGCGTATGTGGACTGCTGCCAGCGCCACCGTGCGACGACCGCAGGTCAAATGCACCGCACGGTCATACCCCGAGGTGATTTAAACCCGCAAACCGCCCACCAGAGCGTTGTTTCACCATGTATCAGCATTATCCATAATTTATGAGCATGAGTGTAGTATGAGGCAGCTGGTACACCCACTTTTCAGTTAATCTTTGAAACAGGAGTATTTTCACCTTTTTTCTGCTCCGACAGAAGAATTTGTCCTCTGTTCAATGCCAACGATTAACAAACACCACCTCGGCTGTGTTATCACACATTTATTATGTTACGACCGGTTTCGTTCGTTGAAAACCTTCATGTAGTCGAGTTGTGCTAAAGTCGTGATATAAATGGTCTTGTTGTCGTAGGTAATGTTAAAGACCATATCCAAAAACACTGATCGTAAACTTTCTACTGCCCGCCTGACGGAAGTACGACGAGGATATACGGTGTGGTGCGTATAGTATGCGATGAATGTTGCCCGGACGAAACCCTGGTTGTAACACAATAAATGTGTGATAATACAGCTCTGTTGGTTTTCATTAATTTTTAATGTTAGTGTCAGCTATTGTGCTAAACATGACAAAGATTATTTTCAGTATTGTCTTGCTCTTAACGCCACACTCAGTCGACTAATAAGTTAACACTATCGATTTAAACTTTCCCGTGAGGGTAATGAAATAAAAATATACTTCCGAAAACATTATGCAAAATTACATTTACAGTTCGATCTAAATTTAATCCTTGCCAGCTTAGTGGCTGAAGAAGTAGTAAGAAGGCGAGATCAACGAAATGATGCGGTTGTTAATTTTATGCAGTTAAAATCCACAATATTTTGCGACAAAATTTACACAGTATCAATTTTTAAATTTTGCAAATGCTAGAAGAAGGGGCGTTTAACATTCAAGGACGATTTACGGCCGGCCGGAGTGGCTGAGCGGTTCTAGGCGCTACAGTCTGGAACCGCGCGACCACTACGGTCGCAGGTTCGAATCCTGCCTCGGGCATGGATGTGTGTGATGTCCTTAGGTTAGTTATGTTTAAGTAGTTCTAAGTTCTAGGAGACTGATGACCACAGAAGTTAAGTCTCATAGTGCTGAGAGCCATTTGTACCATTTTGACGATTTACGAAAAAATCTCGCGTGGTGCGTATGAATTCATGGTAATTCCAACGTCACAGCTTCGACATTTACGAAACATTGATGGTATTTATCATTTTTTTTTTTTTAATTACGTCCTTTACATGGCGTCCTCCAGCACGAATACAGTCTGCTATTGAGATTCCTCATTGACCGCTGCAACATCTCAGCTGGGATACTGGGAACTGCATCCCAATTCTCTGTTTTTAAACTCATCCAGGGTTCTTGGTCGAGTCGTGTAGACTTTGCTCTTGAGGTAGCCCCACAAGAAAAAATCACAAACCGATAAATCTGGCGATGTAGGGGGTCAGGCAATGTTACGAAACTGAAAGATCACACGGTTGCCAAACAATTCTCGCACATATGCCATTGATTGCCGTGCAGCGTGTGATGTTGCTCCGTCCTGGTGAAACCAGGCTTCTGGACCGTTTGGAAAGTTGTTCAATGCAGGTGTAACGAAAGTTCGCAACATGTTCATGTCGCTCTCTTTTTCCTACTCTAAAGATGCTGAACCTTCCATGCCTATATATATGTGAAACAATAATCTTTGTAAGAGAATATTTAAGAATCTCCAATGTCTGTCAGTTGAACAGCTCTGTGCACAATTACACAACAAGAAACGGTAATAACATTCGTGTCTCATATGCCAGAATATCAGCCTACCAGAAGAGTGTCCTTCATAGAGGCACAAAATTGTATAACCACCTTCCTAACAACATCAAGTTGGTAAAGCAAGACAGCTTGTTCAAAAAAAAAACTGAAGTCATTTCTGATGGACCACAGTTTCTACTCTGTAAATGAATACCTCTCAGAATGAAACAGAATTTTGTAATGTTAAATTAATAAACAATTTATTGCAATTATTTATTAAAGTCTACTACTTGCACATGTAACTTTGTATTAATGTAGATATTTGTAGTCCACAGCACTGTATAGGGCTTATTTTATATATATATATATATATATGTGTGTGTGTGTGTGTGTGTGTGTGTGTGTGTGTGTGTGTGTGTGTGTAATTTTTAACTTTATGTATCATTTATTGACCTGTCCTATATCTGTACAAGATATCTCAGGCCCAAAACTAAATAGGCCTAAATAAATAACGATCGACATTGATAGTTATTGTGTTTCCCTGTTCATTTGGGAAAACATACGGTCCGATAATCCCATGTGACGAAACACCACACCATACTGTCACTTTACGCTCATGAACATCATTAGGATTTGTGTTTGCCTAGTAACGGTAGTTCTGTTTAATGACATAACCTGTGAGATGAAAATGTGCCTCATCTGACATCCACAACTTGTTTACAAATTCATCGTCATTGTTTATTTTTGTTATCATTTGTTGACAGAATCCTAACCCTAACCTGTAATCATTGTCCTTCAATTGTTGCACCAACTGTCACAGGCATACCCATCGAGGGGCAGGGGGGGGGCAGCTGCCCCCCCCCCCCCCCCCCCCTAGAAGATATTCGCAGTTTTTCACTAGTTTACTGTTTTATATAATAAGAAATGCTGCATGTTTTCTCGGATTGTACAAGTGCATTCTTGTATTTCAAATGTTTATTAAAAGCAGTATTTCACCGGTTTACTGTTTTATTTAATAAGAATTGCTGTATGTTGTCTCGAGTCCTTGTTTCCTGAGACTAGTATGACCTGCCTCCCCCATAGTTCAGATCCCGGGTACGCCCTTGCCAACTGTAGTTTCGTACGGATGAAATTTTAAGTCGAGATGAAGAATTCTGCGAATGCACTCCCAGGACATTCCAACCACTGCTGCTTGCTTACGAGTTGAACGCCGTGGGCTCCGTAAGACAAACTCGCGTACAACATCAATGTTCGCTGGAGGACGCGCACCTCTTGGCCGTCCTGTTGGTTTCTTCTTGAGGGCAGATCGTGTCTCTTGAAAGTTATTAATCCAACATTTTATCGCGTGTTTCCACGGGACGGCATCGTGACGTCCTAAATTATAAAAACGTCGAAACTCCCTCTGCGCCGCTACCAATCTATCGTCGTTTTTATAAAACATTTTTATGGCTAACGCACGCTGTTGTACTTTTCACTGATCCATGATTACTGACATGACGGACTGTTTACTCGCTAACTCGAAACATCCCCCAGTGCTGCCACCTGCCCATGGCTGCCACTACTCATCTCAAACATTCCTGTTACTCTGTGTCACCTTGTATTATAAAAAGTCTTCCTATAAGAGACAGTCAGATGAAAATGAGACAAATGGAAAAAGTAGGAAAGTATTTATTATTTGAAAAATAATTCCCTAACTGTTAATACATTTATCCTACTATAAGACAAGACAGTGAAGGGCTTCATGGAAACATGTTTGCTGTTGCGTACAGAACCATGATAACAAAAACAGACATAATGTCTGAAGGGATAACGTTTTCATTCAGGGTTCCCAAAATTTGGAAACCACATGAGAAGTTATCGGGACCGTATAGAGGATGTGTAAGGGATACACAGCGAAACTTCTGCAGCCTAGTCGAAACAACAGGCATGTCAACTAGGGGAAAGTCATGATTGCCCCTTTTTTCGAGTATAAGGACCCGCTGCCACAATTCATGCACATAACTACGTGAAGACAATAATTACTAAAACTCAGCATCAATCCAAACGCTCGCGATAATGGCGGACGACATCAGTCTCTTGCAAGATGATGCCCTCTGATATGTTACCAAGGCTGTTTCAAGTATGCTGCCGAAGTTTCGCTGGGAACCTCTTAGACATCCTAAATCATACAGGCCCAAACATTCCCCTTGCGGTTTTCATATCTATGCAGTCCTGAAGAAAGACATTCTTGGCTGTGCATGCCAGGGCACAATCCGTAGGCCACCGCAAACATTTTTGCATGAATGCACTGAGTGTTTCGTCTCACAGTGGGATAATACACACATCAAAAAAAGTTTTGCATTACCCCTGTTCCCAGAACTCTGTTGACTGAGGATAATGTATCAGAGACACAGTCCCTTTGACTGTTCAGACATGTCACTAAGCCCACCCAAAGATGTAAACAACCGTGCATGAGCAACGCCTATTAGACGGAGGGGGTCCGACAGCCGATCACTTCCAGTCACTCCACCAGGAAGGAGGTACACGGCTCGTGTTGTCTGTAGTTCAACTATGCTTAGACTGTTAATACCGCGGTTCGACCGCGTCCGTATTGTTACTTTGTGCCAGGAAGGGCTCTCAACAAGGGAAGTGTCCAGGCGTCTCGGAGTGAACCAAAGTGATGTTGTTCGGACATGGAGGAGATACAGAGAGACAGGAACTGTCGATGACATGCCTCGCTCAGGCCGCCCAAGGGCTGCTACTGCAGTGAATGACCGCCACCTACGGATTTCCTGCAGCCACAGGACGTCGTGTTACGGCTCAAACTGTGCGCAATAGGCTGCACGATGCGCAACTTCATTCCCGAAGTCCTCGGCGAGGTCCATCTTTGCAACCACGACACCGTGCAGCGCGGTACAGGTGGGCCAACAATATGCCGAATGGACCGCTCAGGATTGGATCACCTTCTCTTCACCGATGACTTTCGCATATGCCTTCAACCAAATCGTCTGAGACGTGTTTGAAGGCAACCCGGTCAGGCTTAACGCCTTAGACACACTGTCCAGCGTGTGCAGCAAGGTGGAGGTTTCCTGCTGTTTTGGGGTGGCGTTATGTGGGGCCGACGTACACCGCTGGTGATCACGAAAGGCGCCGTAACAGCTGTACGATACGTGAATGCCATCCTCCGACCGTTAGTGCAACCACATCGGCAGCATATTGGCGAGGCATTCGTCTTCACGGGCGGCAATTCGCGCCCCCGTTGTGTACATCTTGTGAATTACTTCCTTCAAGATAATGACATCAAAAATGGTTCAGATGGCTCTGAGCACTATAGGACTTAACATCTGAGGTCATCAGTCTCCTAGAACTACTTAAACCTAACTAACCTAAGGACATCACACACATCACACACATCCATGCCCGAGGCACGATTCGAACCTGCGATCGTAGCGGTCGCGCGGTACCAGACTGAAGCGCCTAGAACCGCTCGGCCACATCTGCCGGCGATAATGACATCGCTCGACTAGAGTGGCCAGCATCTTCTCCAGACATGAACCCAATCGAACAATCCTGGGATACATTGAAAAGGGCTGTTTGTGGACGACGTGACCCATCAACCACTCTGAGGGAGCGAAGCCGAATCGCCGTTGAGGAGTGGGACAATGTGGACCAACAGTGCCTTGATGAACTTGTGGATAATATGCCACGATGAATACAGGCATGCATCAATGTAACAGGACGTGCTACTGGGTATTAGAAGTACCGGTGTGTACAGCAGTCTGGACCACCAACTCTGAAGATCTCGATATGTGGTGGTACAACATGCAATGTGTGGTTTTCATAAGCAATAAAAAGTGCGGAAACGATGTTTATGTTGATCTCTATTCCAATTTTCTGTACAGGTGACGCAAAACTATATTTGATGTGTGTAGTACGATGATAGCTTTTGAAATAAAAAAAAGGTTGACTTACTTTTTCGCACTTGTCTCATTTTCACGTAACCGCCCCTTATACAATTCCCAGGAACTGAGCTGCAAGTGGTTGCTGCAGTAATAAAAATAGGAACAAGATACGTTTGTGTAGCATATATATGCAAACCTCCTGGTACAAGAATAAGCACATCTTCTTTTCGAATCATCTCGTCAGGCAGTTGTCATTTCCTTTGGGAAGATGTCTGCAACATATCGAGACAGTCAAAAGGCTGTAACTATGTAGCAGTTCAAGACAATCTCACTCTGTCTCTCCCTCCCTCCCCAAAGAAAGCAGGAGCAGAAAGATTAGTAGAAAACCAAGTTTCTCGGAATATTTACAGATTTATACTGACAGCTTCAAAATTCCAGATATTGGCTGAGTGGAATGTGCGTTCCTGTGCCCAAGCACAGGTTGCAAGGAACTGATTTCACTCCGCAGCGAAACTTATAGGTTTTCTAGAGAAGCCACAGCTATACTCGTAGCGTTAAATTATTGAGTTGATGAGTCCACCCCCGGTAGCTGAGCGGTCAGCGCGACAGACTGTCAATCCAAAGGGCCCGGGTTCGATTCCCGGCTGGGTCAGAGATTTTCTCCGCTCAGGGACTGGGTGTTGTGTTGTCCTAATCATCATCATTTCATACCCTTCGACGCGCAAGTCGCCGAACGATCCTGTCGAAAGCGTGGTACATGGCCGACAGAAATTGCGCGAGCGATAGGAGGCGCGGCGTACTACCTGCTGTGGAGGCGGGAAATCTTCAAGGTCTCCCAGGCGACGTGTTTCCTGTCGAGGGACGAAGGCGGACTCGGACTGGCTGACGTAAAAACAAAATGCGCGGCACTGCTCCTACACCGTGCGATGAAAATGAACCACCAGAATAACAACAGCATAACAGCCAGCCTGATTGAAGAATACAAACCGGAATCGGAAGATGCTCCAGTGGACACCACCCACATTCCATTCAAGTTGCGGCACATAAAACAGATGGCAATCGACAAAAGTTACATCACCGTGGTCGTTGCCAACCCACAACAAATAACGGCGAGGAAGATTTACAGCGCTCTGAGGGGGAAGCCAAGCAAGTCCAAAATAGAGACGAGACTTCCAGACCACAACTGGCCACAGGTCTGGAAGAACGTCTCGGAACGGACTCTTCCTGAGCACGCCAGGGACACGTGGTATAAAATCGTCCACCAAACAGTGCCGACAAACGAAAAACTGGCACGCATAAAGATGCGGGAATCCCCAAACTGCGAACTCTGCAACCAGACCGACACCATCGAGCATCGTTTTGGCTGCAGAGAGAGCGGGCAAATATGGGCGACAGCGAGAAGAATGATCGCCCACATCAACAGAACCGACGAGAGGGCGACACATGTCTCAGCTGTCACAGTTCCGGACGCGAAGCCTTTCCCCAACGCGAAACGCCTGGCCACAATGTGGCTCATCGCAATGACGGCGCACGCCATCGTCACCGTTAAACGGCAGACCAAGGCGCAGTTTCTCACGGACCTGTGGGAGGAACACAGGAGGGCCAAACAACGCTCCAAGTACCGCGAGACCTTCCACAACTTCCTGCAGGTCCCGCTGGACGCCGCCTTCCGAGACGCCTTCAACACGACGTGACCGACGCCCTCCCACAACACCCACACCCCAGTCGCTGAGGACGTCGCCCACCGATCCCTCCAAAGTCCCGACGGCAAGAGTGGTGCAGCGCGGAAAGCGTTTTTACGAAATGTGCACATAGTGAAAGTTTATATGTGAAGCAGTGCAAAAGTGAGAGTGACGTGTGCCAATTGTAGTGATACAGGGTCCAATTGCCAAAGAAAAGCAGGCAAGGAAATGATCTGAGATAAATTTAGTGAAAAGGTTACAAAGTGCTCCAAGAAAACAACAAAATGTCATACAGTGTATTGCATGTAATTAATGTGTTCTCTCACTCACTCTCTCTCTCTCTCTCTCTCTCTCTCGCTCTCTCTCTCCACTCAAGGTACGTTTTTCCTTCTCTTATGTTTTTAGTTCTTTTGCTTATTGACTTGTTTTTTTTGGTTTGTTGTTTTTTTTGCTTTTTTTGTTGTGTTGTAAATCTCGGCCCATCATGTGCCAAACGTAGCATGCCTCTCTCCGACTAATAATCCCCGGCATTCAAAAATTTAATCACATAAATGCTTCTGGTTTATATTCCCCTTTTTCGCCTCTGGGAAACATTTAGCAAACATGCCAAAATAGGTGCATTTCAAATAGCATAGAGGCAAATTTGTATTTTTTCCCTTTTTTTCATGAAAATTCAAAAAAAAAAAATCGAAGTAACGCAAGCTTTGTAATTAAAAGACATAAAAAAAAATCAGACAAGAAAATCTATCTGAAGGACACTCAGTGAATAAACGTGTTGTAACTCGACCAAGAACTATCAAAAGAACAATCAGAACAGAAACCTAGACAGTGAATATCACCGTTCAGTAATCAAGTACACCATTTAATGTAAAGACTTGTAATTGTTACAAATTGTAAATAAAAGTTTATATACGTTACAAAAAAAAAAAAAAGTGGCGTCAAATCGAAAGACTTGCACCAGGCGAATGGTCTACCCGACGGGAGGCCCTCTTCACACGACATTTCATTTCATTGACTTGATGAATAAGTTCTTAGCGTTTTTGTTTTGCGTGTTGGTATTCCGGCTTCTACGGATTTGTTTAACGATTGTCATTTATTATGTTTAGTTCACTGTTCTTATTCGAGTTTACAGATTTACTATTTTGTCATTTGGGGATACTGAGTGGACTTCGCTAGAAAATGGAGTGAAAAGTGGAGAAATCGTAACATTTCCGATATATTCTTCCTTTTCAGTCGATAGACGATGACAGCAGGAGAGGCAGCCAAAACCTTTTACGCCGTGTATGAGGATAATGCTGTTAAACAGAGCACGGCAAGAAAATGGATTTCTCATTTTATGGAGGATCGTTTAGAGACTTCTACATCTACATCTACGTACATACTCCGCAATCCACCATACGGTGCGTGGCGGAGGGTACCTCGTACCACAACTAGCATCTTCTCTCCCTGTTCCACTCCCAAACAGCACGAGGGAGAAATGACTGCCTATATGCCTCTGTACTAGCCCTAATCTCTCTTATCTTATTTTTGTGGTCTTTCCGCGAAATTTAAGTTGGCGGCAGTAAAATTGTACTGCAGTCAGCCTCAAATGCTGGTTCTCTAAATTTCCTCAGTAGCGATTCACGAAAAGAGCGCCTCTTTTCCTCTAGAGACTCCCACCCGAGTTCCTGAAGCATTTCCGTAACACTCGCGTGATGATCAAACCTACCAGTAACAAATCTAACAGCCCGCCTCTGAATTGCTTCTATGTCCTCCCTCAATCCGACCTGATAGGGATCCCAAACGCTCGAGGAGTACTCGAGAATAGGTCGTATTAGTGTTTTATAAGCGGTCTCCTTTATAGATGAACCACATCTTCCCAAAATTCTACCAATGAACCGAAGACGACTAACCGCCTTCCCCACAACTGCCTTTACATGCTTGTCCCACTTCATATCGCTCTGCAATGTTAATCGACGTGACTGTGTCAAGCGCTACACTACTAATGGAGTATTGAAACATTACGGAATTATTTTTCCTATTCATGTGCACTAATTTACATTTATCTATATTTAGAGTTAGCTGCCATTCTTTACACCAATCACAAATCCTGTCCAAGTCATCTTGTATCCTTCTACAGTCACTCAACGACGACACCTTCCCGTACACCACAGCATCATCAGCAAACAGATGCACATTGCTATCCACTCTATCCAAAAGATCATTTACGTAGACAGAAAACAACAGCGGACCTACCACACTTTCCTGGGGCATTCCAGATGATACCCTCACGTCCGATGAACACTCACCGTCGAGGACAACGTACTGGGTTCTATTACTTAAGAAGTCTTCGAGCCACTCACATATTTGGGAACCAATCCCATATGCTCGTACCTTAGTTACGAGTCTGCAGTTGTGCACCGAGTCAAACGCTTTCCGGAAGTCAAGGAAAATGGCTTCCGTCTGATACCCTTCATCCATGGTTCGCAAGATATCATGTGAAAAAAGGGCGAGTTGCGTTTCGCAGGAGCGATGCTTTCTAAAGCCGTGCTGATGCATGGACAGCAACTTCTCTGTCTCAAGGAAATTCATTATATTCGAACCGAGAATATGTTCGAGAATCCCGCAACAAACCGATGTTAAGGATATTGGTCAGTAATTTTGAGGATCCGTCTTTCTACCCTTCTTATAGGCGTCACCTGCGCTTTTTTCCAGTCGCTCGGGACTTAACGTTGGGCAAGAGATTCGCGATAAATGCAAGCTAAGTAAGGAGCCAATACAGTAGAGTGCTCTCGGTAAAACCGAATTGGAATTGGAATCCCATCAGGACCTGGCGGTTTATTTACTTTCAACCCACTTACCCACGTTCAGGAAGAACGCATTAATCCACAATGATCCACTTCATTGTACTCGAAAACTGGCAAATGTGATAAGCTGTCGGCATTCCTCTAGCGTGCGACATTTGCATGCACTGGGGAAGGTTCAAAAGTCGTGTGTGTGTGTATTGAGCTGGGGACCTACAAACGACGGAGAGGCGTCGTCCCGCCGTAGCCCTCAGTGGTTCACAACCCCACAGAATGTTCTCACGAAATTTCAATCACCAACTTTCTCCTCGGAATGCGAAAATATTTTGTTGACGCCGCCCGACATTGAGAGAAACGATCATCATAAGAAAATAAGGTTAATCAGAGTTCGCACGGAAAGATATAGGTTTTCGATTTCCCCGCGCGCTGTACGAGATTGGAATAACAGAGAATTATTGTGAAGGTGGTTAGATGAACCCTCTGCCAGGCACTTAAATGTCAGCTGCAGATGTAAATGTGTACGTGGAAGATGGGTGCGGGATGAAAAGGCCGAAGGAAAATGAAGAATCAATAATAAGAAAAAATACGGTATAGAGTAAAAAAAATGGAGATGAATACAGTAGTTGTTAATAGCAGTGTTTCCTTTTTGTTTGCATAGAAATGTATTTATACTCGTCTTTGAATAAAGCTTGGTTACCTTTCCAATGTAACGCAGCAAACCGCTACGAATAAATTGTACATACAAAATATAAAATGTGTCAGCGAACATCGACAGCACTGAGATCTGCGTTTTCCATGTTAACAAGATGTAAAAAATCGTTAATTTTTTATTTTTTAGTGGTGCATAATTTCTTTGCTTTTTTCTACTAGCTGTGATCGTTGACGGCATGGATGTTACAATAATCTAACTTCCTTGGTTGATGGCGCCGCGTCCACAACAAACATCAAAATGGCGTCATAGCGTCAAAACAAAGAAGTCCGAGCGAGCTTCTGGAAGCTACCGCGAGATGTCAGGAGCTGCCCGTTCTTTTCCGTTACACTGGGGTCACCGCTGCAGACGACCGTGCTGAGCTGCTAGTTATTATCGTCGACGGGCGGGGGTGCTGCTTCTTGACTCCAGAGGGGCAGTCGGCTTTTGTTGGCAGGCGGCTCAGTGACACATTAGAAGTCGTGCGGGAGTGTTGGTGTACGTTGTTCGCTCTCGTGGGCGCGAGAAAGACTGAAACGAGAAATAATTCCAAGATGGATATTCGGTGGCTGTGGACTTTGGGCGTTATTTCGTGCCTCCTGCTAGATATGCGGGCTGCGTCTTCACAAGGTAAGCGAAAAGAACAGTTTAGTTGTGCTTAGCTTACGAGCCCATGTGTTTCCTCAGCTTTAGTGTTGTGCGTCTGACATCTGGTTTGGACGCATATCGTGTGACATCTGTTTATAAGCAGATCAGACTTTCAAATATCTAATGCTATTGTTTCCTTCAACATCCGTTATTGCGGTGTAACAGAACATATGCGGCGTGTAGCGGGTGGGTCTGTAGAACCCGGATAGCATGTGAATGACCAGCGGGAGTATTTGTTTCTCGCTCTTGTGTGTGTCCTTATTGTTCGAGGGCCGTTGCAAGCGCGCTTAGCGAATAAGTGATGTTGCGATTAAATCTTAAAACGACCGTCTTTTTGGTGTGTTTACCGTTAGATTTTCCTGCGGGCTCGCCTTTTTCTGCCAGTTTATCGGGTGTGCAAAGGTTCAGAAATAGTAATCATAGCGAACTATTCTGACCAGCAAACATTTTGTTGCGCGATGCTGCGAGACTGTCAAATGGGGGAGCTAGGCAATGAGTTCAAACGGGCACTTCCTTTCGGACGAAACCGCCCACATGTTTTGCTGTTGCTCTTTGGTTAGCTACATTCATTTCTTGGGCTATACGTTTCGTGATTTTATTCATCGCGAGCATGTTAATGTTTAAATTCTCTAGAGGGTTGCGCAACAAGGAATGATGTAAATGACGCTCAGTCTATTTGCATACGTATTCTATACGCCTTTTCTTGCGCTGTAATATTTGCAAAATCGTCAGTTGCTGCAGTATTCATCAGGTTTTAGATAGTATGCTCAAGGTTTCAGACCACATTTTATGAGCTACCGAAGAGACTGTTTGAAAATATGGACAGTATTATCCTACGAATGTTTTTCTGAGACACAAACTTGAATTAGTGTCATTGCAGTTCATGCAGAAATTAAAGACAAACAGTTTCACACAAGCGAGGATGGGACTTTCCAGCTGCTGTCAGTATGTTATTAAAATAGTTTATGCAGGAATTAAGTATTAGTTTCGGGGAAATTGTTGCAGCTGCAGACGTGAATTGATGTGTGCTGTTGGAAAGCTTTGTTCTCGTGACATTGACGTGTAGCGTGGCCCTCAGTCTAGGTAAGGTTGAAAAGGTGATAATTCGGTTGTGAGCTGCCGTATGTGAAAGCAAATTACAGGTTGCGCTAACAAATTTATCTTTAATGGAGCCAAAGGTTTGCATCTGCGCCGTATTTAACGTGTTTTTCATCGTAAAAACTAAAGCTGCAAGGTAAATTCAGGAAACGTACTACGATAATGAAGTCCCAGAGTATTTTGTTGTATATGACTTACATATGTCGTATATAAACGAAAACAATGCAAGGGGCCCCCCACTACGCAACTTGTACCACAAACTTTTCAAAAACAGCTTTGACAATTTCTTTTAAATAGTGAGTGTATCGAGACGTAAAATCACAACAGATGATAAAATGATGCAAAATAGATAAAAGCGAGCACATCAGGAAAAAAGTGACAGTTTTCTAGTTTCACATGTCGCATCACTATTTACGTGATGTAACACCTCGTGTGTTTGTGTATCAACATATTTGTGGGATTTTTCCGTTCACGTGCTGGCACCGCCGACGGTTCTGCAGCGAAAAAAGTCGACTTGTTCTGCGGTCGACTAGGTTATGTAACCCTTCCTCCGACTTTGCGTTTGCAGCACATTGTCAGGACTGCGCGAATCTGGCTAGCGCTTAGCTTAGATTACGAACGGATTACGAGCTGAAGATTGCATATTTCGTCGGAAACGGTCATTGAGATACCATAGTTATTTCTAAAGTAAGGCAATTCCGTACCAAATTCAAGCAATGTTGTCTGCATGGCTGACGGTTCGCAACTTCGCAAGCAGTCTTGTTTTCTTCTGAATTCAGTATTTTGCGGATCATTCAGTCAGGGTGTCCCACAAGTAATGGGCAGTATTCAGGGATATGGCAGGAACGATAATTCGAGGCGAAAAAATCTCGTAAACATGGGCTCTAATGCATACCTTGAGCTATACGCACTTCATATTCGATACTGTATATATCTGTATATTGAGCAAGCAGTAAAGGAAACAAAAGAAAAATTCGGAGTAGGTATTAAAATCCATGGAGAAGAAATAAAAACTTTGAGGTTCGCCGATGACATTTTAATTCTGCCAGAGACAGCAAAGGACTTGGAAGAACAGTTGAACGGAATGGACAGTGTCTTGAAAGGAGGATACAAGATGAACATCAACAAAAGCAAAACGAGGATAATGGAATGTAGTCAAATTAAATGGGGTGATGCTGAGGGCATTAGGTTAGGAAATGAGACACTTAAAGTAGTAAAGGAGTTTTGCTATTTAGGGAGTAAAATAACTGATGATGGCCGAAGTAGAGAGGATATAAAATACAGACTGGCAATGGCAACGAAATCGTTTCTGAAGAAGAGAAATTTGTTAACATCGAGTATAGATTTAAGTGTCAGGAAGTCGTTTCTGAAAGTATTTGTATGGAGTGTAGCCATGTATGGAAGTGAAACATGGACGATAACCAGTTTGGACAAGAAGAGAATAGAAGCTTTCGAAATGTGGTGCTACAGAAGAATGCTGAAGATAAGGTGGGTAGATCACATAACTAATGAGGAGGTATTGAATAGGATTGGGGAGAAGAGAAGTTTGTGGCACAACTTGACTAGAAGAAGGGATCGGTTGGTAGGACATGTTTTGAGGCATCAAGGGATCACAAATTTAGCATTGGAGGGCAGTGTGGAGGGTAAAAATCGTAGAGGGAGACCAAGAGATCAATACACTAAGCAGATTCAGAAGGCTGTAGGTTGCAGTAGGTACTGGGAGATGAAGCTTTCACAGGATAGAGTAGCATGGAGAGCTGCATCAAACCCGTCTCAGGACTGAAGACCACAACAACAATAATTCGATACTGTAAACACCTCTTCTGCAAAACAAATGGTCATGGCTCTCCAGGTATGAATATTAGATCCCATGTTTACGAGACATTTTTGCTTCGAATGGTCGTTTGGCATCCCTGAATACTGACCATTCGTCCTGTGCCATCCAGTATAGGGTACTGCGCCTAATGTTTCAGACTCGTAGATAGGGAGTCCAAAATCTGGCACAATACTCAACAATTGCTCGCATTGGCTTCTTGTACGCAACAATACAGTTGCTTGCGGAGTATTTATGTAGATGTAATCGCCTTTTTGTTTTTCTCTTGTTTAGAAATGTCAAATATTTTACAGGTGTATGGTGTGTAAGAAAATACATCAGCAGTCTTCTTCTTGCAGTCGTATTTTCTGTTTAGAGTTTACTAACAAGGGAACCTCCCCATTGCACCCCCCTCAGGTTTAGGTATAATTTGGCACAGTGGATAGGCCTTGAAAAACTGAACACAGATCAATCGAGAAAACAGAAAGAAATTGTGTGAAACTATGAAAAAAAATACGCAAAATATACAAACTGAGTAGTCCATGTGCAAGATAGGCAACATCAAGGATAGTGTAAGCTCAGGAGTGCCGTGGTCCCGTGGTTAGCGTGAGCAGCTGTGGAACGAGAGGTCCTTGGTTCAAGTCATCCCTCGAGTGGAAATATTACTTTCTTTATTTTCGCAAAGTTATGGTCTATCCGTTCGTTCATTGACGTCTGTTCACTGTAATAAGTTTAACGTCTGTGTTTTGCGACCGCACCGCAAAACCGTGCGATTAGTAGACGAAAGGACGTGCCTGTCCAATGGGAACCGAAAACATTTGATCGCAAGGTCATAGGTCAACCGATTCCTCCACAGGAAAACACGTCTGATATATTCTGTAGAACACTTGTGACGGCATGTGCGTCACATGACAGGAATATGTTGTCGTCCCACCTAACTTGTACACTTGGCGAATGGGTAAAAAGATTTTTCTACGTTGCCCGATTTAGGTTTTCTTGTGGATGTGATAATCACTCCCAAAAAAGTGATGAATACATAAGAGTTGTCACATTAACTGCAACAAATGAATGCAACAGTTTCACAGTCGCACAGTTTTCCCTGTGCTGTGTCAAAACATATATTTTTAACGTTTTCAAGTATTTCGTGTTTCCGTGTGTAGACCGTCAAATCCTGCACATGGCCAAGAAAATCTGAACATGTCCTGGAATTTTGGAGAGCGAAGTTGATTATGTATGAGTGCCTGAACTTTGATAGTTGTCTGGAAACAAAAAATTAAATTTTTCCCTCGAGGGAAGACTCGAACCAAGGACCTCTCGTTTCACAGCTGCTCACGCTAACCACGGGACCACGGCGCTTCTGGGCATACATTGTCCTTGATGTTTTCTAACTTGCGCATGGACTACTCAGTTTGTATATTTTGCTATTTTTTTCATAGTTCCACACAACTTCTTGTTTTCTCGATTGATCTGTCTTCACTTTTTCAAGGCCTATCCACTGTGCCAACTTATAACTAAATCAGAGGGGGGTGCGATGGGGAGGTTCCCTTGTAAGTACATACTGTATTCGTATCAGAGGCACTGTGGCGAAGTGTAATACTCTGATAGAGAACGTAAAAAGCAGAAGCGAAATATGTACGTTGTCTGTCAAACGTATAACAGCAACGTCAAACGAATATTCTGTGAAAGTTGTTAGCTGTGCGTGTTTGAAGTAGCGAAAATGTAGATTTTTTGCTGGCGCTTGTTATTTCTCCCCCCTTCCCCCTCCATTTTTTTGTAGTGCTGATGTAGGCATTGCGACATACATCCTTGAAACTGCTTGAAACTGTCAGCTGTTACGAAATGAGCGGATTGGAGCGTCATAAGGATGAGCCTGCATTAATCCTCTTGTGTGCCGCGTGTCTTAACACGGTATTAACACATCCCGAAAGCATTTACCACAGCGTACTCGTAACACATTGTACGCGTCCGTAGTGTAAGGCCTCTAGGGGTCGACAGAAGCGTCCGATCCAACGCGTCGGCTTTGACCCGTGACGTAAGGGTGTTGTCGTGTGTGACGTCATGACGGCGCGGAGTTTGGTTTGAGTGTGGCTGTCTCCAGTTCCGTTTTATCTTATTTTATTTACTTTTCTGATCTGTTCGTTCTATCTCGTGAGATTTTTTTAAAATTTAAAAACACTTATTACTTATTTTAATTATCTGTTTCCTCGAATTTCTGTTTTAGTTTATTATATTTATCTTTCTGATCTGTTCGTTCTATCCCGTGAGATTTTTTTTAAAAAGACAAAAAACACTAATCAGCTACTGAAGCATCTTTATCTTCTATGGGTTGCAGGGGTTACGACCCCTGGGGAGGTGGGTGGGTATTCATGCATGGCTGTCTTCACTTACACGTTGTAGCTACGCAAGGCGTCTAAATTTGTTTATATTTAGTTTGCCTCCCCACCCAAAACACCCAATTTCCCGCGCTTGTCCCGTTAGTGTCATTAGGCTTCTTGTGGAAAGTGTGTGTGTTTGTTTTTGTTTCCGCCATATTTGTGACGTCATGGGTCAAAGCAGACGGGTGGGATCGGACGCTTCCGTATTACCGCCTCTAGAGACGATTGTCATCTACAATCTGTTTAAACATTTCGATGCAGTTTACTCTGCACTCGCCGCGCCAATTCGTCGTCCGAAACTACTCCAACTTTTTGTTCTTCAAATTTCTGGAAGGTAAAAAGGCATCCGGCGAAATCTTGGCTGTATGCCTGGTACACAAGAACTTGCGTGATTGAGGGAGCTAAATACCGAGTACAAATAAGCAAGTGCTCAGAAATGAGTTGACAGACCTGCTTTCAATGACAAGCAATCCTGTCGTGTTTGAATCCGATTGTCGTTGACAAGGTGTGACCCTCGTATCCGATCGTTACGGTTGGTATCTTTTTCGGATCACTCCCCTTTTTTTTCCCTTAACCGTGTTACAGGACATCGTTGGGATTGGTACTCCACACCTAGTAAACACATCTCGTCGACATTCCAAGAAACGAGGCAGATCGATTCAAGCTGAGGTTATGGGCTTGTCGAGACACGTCAACCCTACGGTGATTCCACCAAACTGGCTGGCATATCCACACATCAGCGCTAGATAGTTACTTGATTGCCTGGTAACAGTTCTGTATCGAGGCTGGTCAAATAAGGTTGCTAAATTTCCATGAAAGAGTGGAACAGTTTTGTTGCGTCTTCATGATTGGTAAGCTTGACTTGTTCCCCCCAGGGGATCCACAACTCTTTTGTGGATACGTGCGTAGCGAGCACGGGGCCCCGAGCTAATGTGGCCTTCCTTCCTTTCCGGGCTGCATACCTTCCCTTTCCGCATCCTTCCCCATCCCCTGTCTTCACCCCCCCCCCCTCACCTCTTGCTCTTTCCTTCACTTTCTCCCCCTCTGGGAGTATGGTTTGCGCCTACGTCCGGAGACGGACGCTTGTAAATGTACCGCATTCTTCTTCTTCCTTGCTTGTATGTCTTCTTCCTTCCTTTGTCCATCTCCTTTCCTTACCTCTTCTCTTTACCCTTTTCTCCGCTGCGGCGTTTGAGACCCCCTCTTCTTTCCTTTCCCTTTCTCTTTCTTCCTCCCTGTGCGTGTCTGAAGGCCGACCCACGCACTTCCATGCGTAGCCGGTGACGGGGTAACGCGTAATTCCCCGCCCCGGGTAGACAGGTAGGACACGTACGTACCCCCTGGTAAAGGCCAGGCCCAGGGAGGGGTGATTACCCGAGCTGATACCTTCCGAAAGTGCCGATTGGTCCCTCCGTCCGTATGTCGGGAGGTGTGACCTGAGGTGTGAACAATCACCTAAGGCGGGTGTGCCCTCGGTGAGGGCCCCCACAAGGGAGGAGCGCGCCATCGGAGACGCCGGTAATCATGGGGGATTCTTCCGCAATGGTTTCCTCACCTTCCACTATGTCTGCTCACAAACGTAAGTTCACTGAGTCTCAGCCACAGACGGTTCTTCCATCGTTGCCACAGTTCCTTGTTGTTTCTCGGTCTGACGAAGGTCACGACTTTTCCACGGTCAACCCTTTCATTATTCAGAAAGGTGTCGACGCAATTGCGGGTCCTGTAAAGTCTTGTTCCAGATTACGGAATGGTACCCTGTTGTTAGAAACACACAGTGCCCTCCAGGCTCAAAAATTGCTGCGTACTTCTCTGCTCCACACCTTCCCTGTCCGGGTGGAACCGCACCGTACCTTAAATTCCTCGCGTGGAGTCGTTTATACACGCTCCCTCGATGGATTGTCTGACGAAGAAATTCAGCACTACCTGTCTGACCAGGGCGTCACCTCTGTTCATCGGGTTATGAAAAGGGTTGACTCGAACATCATTCCAACCCGCACTGTCTTCTTGACTTTTGACAAAGTTCAACTCCCATCAAAAATCAAAGCAGGCTATGAGATAATTTCCGTTCGCCCTTATGTCCCAAACCCTACGCGTTGCTATCGATGTCAGCGGTTTAATCACACCAGCCAGTCCTGTTCCAATCCGGCCAAATGTGTTACGTGTGGCAGGGATGCCCATGAGGGTGCTTGTCCACCTCCATCCCCTCGCTGCATCAACTGTATGGGTGACCACGCTGCTTCCTCTCGAGATTGCCCTGTTTTTAAGGACGAAAAGCTGATCCAGGAAATAAGAGTGAAGGAAAAGGTGTCGACCTTTGCTGCTCGAAAGTTACTCGCCAGTCGACAGCCCACCGTGCCTCAGAAAGGAAAATACAGCGCTGTCCTTGCTTCTTCTCGGCCAACAAAGGAGGCGGCCACGCAGACTTGCGACCTCACATTTAGTACCACGGTCGTCAGATCGGCTAGCGCAAAGATCGCCCGTTCAACCTCACCTCTTTCGCCTGCCCACTCTATGGCTCACCCTTCGTCGGGTTCTGCTAAATCTCGAGCCCAAAAGTCAGACGCCAAGTCTACAAAAAAAGAGCATTCTCGTGAAGAGTTTTTACGTACTGCAACTTCACAACCATCGGTTCCTCCTTCATCTAAACATACCTCCAAGAAGGCTACGAAGAAACACAGTTCCTCTCCTTCTCCGCCAAGGCGTGTCCCATCTACAGCACCACCTGGCGGAAATCGCCCTCGGCCATCTTCTGTGTCGCCGAGGCGCACTGTTGGTGGCCGGTCAACTGGCCGATCGTTGGTGGCAGGAGCTGCTCCTGACCAACCTATGGATCAGGATCTTCTGCCTTCGACTGAATGCCATTCCATGCTGTCGGTCGCAAGCTCTGAGCAGTCGTTGAGTTGACAGCACCCTTGGTGCCGTTCCTCCATTTTCTGTTCACCCTATGTCCATTATCCACTGGAATATCCGCGGCATTCGCGCCAATCGGGAGGAATTGTCGATCCTCTTACGATCCTACTCGCCGGTCATCTTCTGTCTTCAGGAAACAAAGCTGCGTCCCCATGACCGCTTTGTTCTCCCTCATTTTCAGTCCGTCCGATATGACCTCCTCTCAGTTGAAGGCACTCCAGCCCATGGAGGACTCATGATTCTGCTCCATGATACTCTCCATTATCACCCAATCCCCTTAAACACTTCCTTCCAAGCTGTCGCCGTCCGTCTTTCCCTTTCTGGATACACGTTCTCTCTTTGTACGGTATACATTCCATCGTCTACACCAATGGCACGAGCTGATCTCCTTCATCTTCTTGATCAGCTTCCACCCCCCTATTTGCTGGTTGGGGACTTCAATGCCCACCACCCGCTTTGGGGATCTCCACATCCTTGTCCACGTGGCTCACTATTGCTAGACGTCTTCCACCAAGCGGATCTAGTCTGCCTCAACACTGGGGTCCCTACGTTTTTGTCTGCCTCCACGGCAAATTTATCCCATTTGGACCTTGCGGTCGGTACTGTTCCGCTAGCTCGGCGCTTCGAATGGTTCGCCCTTGATGATACACACTCGAGTGACCACTTTCCATGTGTTCTTCGACTGCAGCCTCAACTGCCATATATGCGCTCGCGACGCTGGAAGTTTGCCCAAGCCGATTGGACACTTTTTTCGTCTCTAGCGACATTCGATGACCGTCGCTTTCCCAGCGTCGACGATGAGGTCACACATTTTACCGACGTTATTCTCACAGCTGCGGAACGTTCAATACCACGCACCTCCGAATTGCCCCGGCGCCCTCCAGTTCCTTGGTGGAACGAGGCCTGCCGTGACGCAATACGTGAGCGGCGACGTGCTCTTCGCATTTTCCGTCACCATCCAACTTTGGCCAACTGTATCCGATATAAGCAGCTCCGTGCGCGATGCCGTCGCGTCATCCGCGATAGCAAGAAGGCAAGCTGGAAATTCTTTACTAGCTCATTTAACAACTTCACTCCCTCCTCGGAAGTTTGGAGTCGGCTTCGACGGTTCTCAGGCGCGCCTAGTTTCTCCCCGGTCTCTGGGCTCACTGTCGCGCATGATACCTTAGTGGACCCCGTCGCAATTTCTAACTCTTTGGGTCAGCACTTTGCTGAGATTTCGAGCTCTTCAAATTACCCGCCAGCGTTTCTCCCGAAGAAACGTGCAGCAGAAGTGCGGCATCTTGCTTTCTCCTCTCAAAATCGCGAAAGCTACAATACTGTTTTCTCCATGCGCGAACTCCAACATGCACTCTCTACTTCTCGCTCCTCCGCCCCAGGACCGGATGGTATCCATGTCCAAATGTTGCTGCATTTATCAACCCATAGCCTGCGTCACCTCCTTCGCCTTTATAATCGAATTTGGACCGACAGTACCTTTCCCAGGCGATGGCGGGAAGCTATTGTCGTTCCCGTTCCGAAACCTGGAAAGGACAAACATCTCCCCTCTAGCTATCGCCCCATTTCTCTCACGAGTAGTGTCTGTAAGGTTTTGGAGCGTATGGTGAATTACCGTTTAGCTTGGTGGCTGGAGTCCCGCAGTCTTTTAACACCAGCCCAATGCGGATTCCGACAACATCGTTCTGCCGTTGACCATCTTGTTGCTCTCTCCACTTATATCATGAACAATTTCCTCCGGAAACGCCAAACGGTAGCAATATTTTTTGATCTGGAGAGAGCATACGATACCTGTTGGAGGACAGGCATCCTCCGCACACTGTTCTCTTGGGGCTTTCGAGGCCGGCTGCCCCTTTTTCTTCGCGAATTTATGGCAGAGCGCACATTTAGGGTGCGGGTGAACACTACTCTCTCCCGTACTTTCTCCCAAGAAAACGGGGTACCCCAGGGCTCCGTGCTGAGTGTTGTACTGTTTGCCATCGCCATTAATCCAATTATGGATTGTCTCCTTCCTGATGTCTCGGGCTCCCTCTTTGTGGACGATTTTGCGATCTACTACAGTTCTCAAAGGACCAGCCTTCTTGAAAGACGTCTTCAAGGATGTCTCGATCGCCTCTACTCATGGAGCATCGAAACCGGCTTCCGTTTCTCACCCAGTAAGACCGTTTGTGTTAATTTTTGGCGACGTAAGGAGTTTCTTCCGCCCTCCTTACATCTAGGTCCTGTCAACCTTCCGTTTTCCGACGTCGCTAAATTCTTGGGTCTTATGTTTGACAGAAAACTGTGCTGGTCCTCCCACGTTTCCTATCTTTCGGCTCGCTGTCTGCGTTCCCTTAACACCCTCCGTGTCCTGAATGGTACCTCTTGGGGAGCGGACCGGGTGGTCCTTCTCCGCCTCTATCGCGCCTTAGTGCGCTCGAAATTGGATTATGGAAGCATAGTCTACTCCTCTGCTCGGCCGTCTATTCTTCGGCGTCTCGACTCTATCCACCACCGTGGATTACGTTTAGTGTCTGGAGCTTTTTACACCAGCCCTGTGGAAAGCCTTTATGCTGAGACTGCTGAACCTCCGCTGTCCAATCGGCGGGCAGTCCTTCTGAGTCGTTATGCTAGCCATCTGTCTTCCATGCCTGCTAATCCAGCCCATAACCTTTTTTTCGACGCCTCCTTTGATGTCGGGTATGCAGGCCGCTCCTCCTCCCTACTACCCCCGGGAGTCCGCTTCCGTCAACTGCTCCATTCTCTTTCCTTCCGCTTTCCTAAAACCTTCTTGACAACTTGGGGTACAGCACCGCCTTGGCACCGTCCCCGGA
This sequence comes from Schistocerca piceifrons, assembly GCF_021461385.2. Classification (NCBI taxonomy): domain Eukaryota; kingdom Metazoa; phylum Arthropoda; class Insecta; order Orthoptera; family Acrididae; genus Schistocerca; species Schistocerca piceifrons. The sequence goes on from NC_060148.1 coordinate 82,550,575, forward strand.
TCGACTTGCTCAGAGACCTATGTCAATTTCCCAAAGATGGTACCCCTACACTTGTTTACCGTCGGGCATTTGCTGCTCTATGTGCACAAATGACGGAAGCCACATTTATTTACACCGATGGCTCGAAAACATCGTTAGGTGTAGGGAGTGCCTATATTGTTGGCGACACCCCAAATCACTTTCGACTTCCCGACCAGTGTTCGGTTTATACTGCAGAGCTTTACGCTGTTCTCCAGGCTGTCCACTACATCCGCCGCCATCAGCGGATACAGTACGTAATCTGCTCAGATTCTCTCAGCTCTCTCCTAAGTCTCCAAGCTCTTTACCCTGTGCACCCTCTGGTCCACCGGATTCAGGACTGTCTGCGCTTGCTCCACCTGGGGGGCGTCTCAGTGGCGTTCCTCTGGCTCCCGGGACACGCTGGTATCTGTGGAAATGAGGCGGCCGATATAGCGGCCAAGGCTGCAGTCTCTCTTCTTCGGCCAGCTCTTCAGTCTCTTCCGTTTACCGATCTACGGAGCGGTTTATGTCGCCAAGTTACTCATTTATGGCATGCGCATTGGTCAACACTTCCCCACAATAAATTGCGGGAAGTGAAAGCCGTTCCTTGCGCTTGGACCTCTTCCTCCCGAACGCGTCGTCGGGAGGAGGTAATTTTAGCTCGACTCCGGATAGGGCACTGTCTTTTTAGTCATCGACATCTTTTAAGCGGTGATCCTCCCCCACTCTGTCCCCACTGCTCTCAGCTGTGGACGGTCAGACACCTTTTAATTGAATGCCCCTATTTTAATCCGTTACGCTCCCGTCTACAGCTATCGCCTGATCTATCGTCGATTTTAGCAGATGACACGCGCTCAGCTGACCGCGTTCTACAGTTTATTAGTGACAGTGAAATGACGTCAGTCATTTGAAGCTTTTTTTTTTGTGGACAACCAACCCCTTTCTATAGTGGACTTTTAAGCATTCCTTCTGCCTTTAGTTTCTCCAGTTTTCTGACTATGTTTCCATTGCTGCTGATTTTAAATTTCGTTTTTTTCCTGTTTTCTACGTCACGGGCTGGGCGCTAATGACCATAGAAGTTTTGCGCCCTAAAACCACAAACAAAAAAAAAAAAAAAAAAAAGCTTGACTTGTTCCAAGAATCGAATAAAGAATTTCGACCGCAGACGAGCACTGCGTGACACATCTTCTGAAAGACTAAAACCTAATTTCGGAAACCATATTTCGCTGTCGTGTTTACGTATTATCTGAAGCAGGTTTGCTAGAAAAGTTAAATAGGACGCCTGGAAAAGAGCTGTTACAGTTTCTGATCTAGTCAGCACAGTCGCTATTTCTTTTCAATTAGACGAGGTGAAAACAGCTTCAGTCTAACTTTTCTACTTATTTTTTCACTGTGCAAGAAGCCACTCCGTCCATATTAGCAGAAAATTTTTAAGAGACGAAACCTGACAGCCCAAGCACATTTCAAAACCAGTTGCACTTACATGGGAGCGAAAATAGATTGCGGAATTGAAAAACCGGCGACCGTAAGCACGTTTCCACATTCGATTCTGAAGTGTTTACATGACTACCTAGAAGCCTCATTGCGAAATCCGGTTTTGGGAGCCCCATGTAAACGGGGTGTTACATTACTAGACAGGCAAAGGCGCATCTTTTTATGAAGCCTGACGTTTGGCGAAGTAAGATGGCGGAGTTAGGAAGTTTATGGTACAACTACGATTTTCTGAAACGAAGTGATGCAAGCTTTACGAGGTGGTCTAAACAAGTTCTACACTTGAGCAAGTATTTGCATACTAGTTGAGTTTAACATATACATTGAAGAATCGTGTTATGAGAAGAACGTGAAATTATATATACGCACGTTTGAATCGGTATAGTTTTCGTAATAACATTTAAACGAATAAAGACAGTTAACTACTAGAACATTCTATTTACAGGAGCACTTTCATGACGACCATACTATTCAAAGAAAAGCCAAAGCTGATTGAAACATGTTAAAAACGCGTCATTAAGCTAGGCCTACGTCTGTTACTACTAGATTTATTAAAATCCCTAAAATATACAAAGTATTTAAACACTGCCGGTATTTCAGGAAATGCAAACTATTACGTAATTATTTAGGCCTAGATAATCAAAAATACGTAAAATGTGTATAGTTAAGCTTTCATTGAGACATGTTCCATTCCTTGTATCTTCCATCTGCTGTACGAAAAATAACAGCCAAACTCGACGGATGTACTGACCGTAGTTGTATCAGTTTATCCCTGGTTATTGAGACTGTTTTATCAGTAAGTAAACGGCTCTTTACGCGTCCTTCACATTAGCCGTTGTATTGTGATTCTGAAGTGCTGGCTTCAGCGATACTAATTATACTGTATTGCCAGTCCAATAATGTATGTCTGTGATTTCAACAACTTACCGAGTACAGTGCATTGTTGACAACCGTTTGAATTAGGGATAGCGGTTATCGCCGAAACAACTAGCTTTCAGGTACATTGTTTTTCCTTTTTTGCCGCACCAGTTGGAGTGTTAAAACCGCTCGAAATAACCGATTTTCGGTTTTTTACTCCTATTACTCTTTAGTAAACTCAGAAATTTAATAAAGATTGAAAAAGTCCGAAACTCTTCGAAGGTACATAGTATCAAAAATATTAATTTAAATAGGCAAATAAAAAAACTGAGTCCATCCTGCATTCGCTGCTTTTCTCGAAAAGAGGTGAGTGGTTGAATTCTACAAAAAAACCAGCAGTATTCTAATATGGATTCTACTTCTTTGAAACTCTGCTAGAGTCATGTTGTAATCGGGGATCATATCGCTATTTTGCCATTACGAATAGCCATTGCTGAGATTTAAGAACTGTTTTTTCGTGGTAATTTGTCAGTTTTCAAGGGCTAAAAGCAGGGAAAAGCATATTATGTAGACACAGGCAGCAGATAAATTGCGTTCTATTTTTATTGTATACTCTGATGATGAATAAAGTTTTTATTGCTGTTACTATAATATCCGTTGTCTTTTACTATTTAATAGAAATGGAAGACAATTTTTTGATTTATTTTTGATTTTTTAAAGCAATTTAAGTATTGTACTTAACTGCTACGTCACTTCGTAAAAATATTTCCAGACTAGGGTTTGTGCTATTCTACAATACAATGGGTGTCCGGTGACATCTACACGCTTACCTTAAACCACGACATACGGCAACAGAGATATTATCTTAGAATTGCTTACCAATTCTTATGACATGTTGGATTCTCGTTTGTGTCGGCATAGTTATTAAAGCTGCACTGACCGCTTTTCCCATTTTCTGTGATAACGCAATATTTCAAATCAATGCAAATTTTACGAATACAAATTACTCCTTTTAAAAAAGTTCACTTAAAAACGAAAAAAATTAATACTGCTGTTATGGCCAAGTGATATTTCGGTCTTTTACTCGGTTTTTGGGGAAAAAATAAGAACAGTGTTACGACCGAGAGCGAACAAATACCGAAAAATACCGGTTATTCAGAAGTAAAATACCCGTGTAGGTTCGATCCGGTCTGGTTGTGGTTTTTTTTTGTGTGTGAATGATCAGTATGTCGATTGCGATTGAAAATAGAGGAAAGTTTCGTGCTGTTGTTAAATATTTGAAGGGATAGACTGGGGCACAAATCAAAACAAAGTTCAGGCGGACTCTACATGGTCTTTGAAGACCATTTACCTTTGGGTTAATGAATTTAAAACATCTGGCTGTCGAACTGAGGTCACCGCAATGGAAACCATTCACAGAATCCAAAGCAAGAATCAGTGTGCGCAGTGGATGCCGCGAGTAGTCACGCCCGATCAAAAGCGCATCTGACACACAATTCCAACACTATATTTGGCGATGTTTAATCGTAGCCGGCCGCCGTGACCGAGCAGTTCTAGGTGCATCAGTCCGGAACCGCGCTGCTGCTACGGTCGCTCGTTCGAATCCTGCCTCGGACATGGATGTGTGATGCCTTTAGTTTAGTTAGGTTTAAGTACTTCTAAGTCTAGGGGAGTGATGGCCTCAGATGTTAAGTCCCATAGTGCTTAGAGCCATTTGAACCATTTTTTCTAACGTTAAGAATTATCTTGAAGAAAAAGCTCCACTGACACAGTCAATATGGATCCAGAAAACATCGTTCTTCTGAAACACAATTAGCTCTTTATTCACGTGAAGCGTTGAGTGATATTGACAAAGGATTTCAAATTGATTCCGTACTTCCAGATTTCCATAAGGCTTTTGCACTGTACCACACAAGCGGCTTATAACGAAATTGCATGGTTACAGAGTACCGTCTGTTATGCGACTGGATTCGTGATTTCTTGTCACAGGGGTCTCAGTAGTAATTGACGGTAAGTCATGAAGTAAAACAGAGGTGATTTCTGGCGTTCCACAAGGTATTTTTATAGGCCCTCTGCTATTCCTTATCTATATAAACGTTTTAGGAGACAATCTGAGCAGCCGTTTTAGGTTGCTTGCATATGACGCTGTCGTTTATCGACTAGTAAATCCATCGGATGATCGAAACCAATTGGAATACGATTTGCAACAGATATTTTTATCGTACGAAAATTGACAATTGACCCTAAGTAATGATAATGTGAGATCGTCCACATGAGTGCTGTTGTTGTTGTTGTTGTTGTTGTTGTGGTCTTCAGTCCTGAGACTGGTTTGATGCAGCTCTCCATGCTACTCTAGCCTGTGCAAGCTTCTTCATCTCCCAGTACCTACTGCAACCTACAGCCTTCTGAATCTGCTTGCTGCATTCATCTCTTGGTCTCCCTCTACGATTTTTACCCTCTACGCTGCCCTCCAATACTAAACTGGTGATCTCTTGATGCCTCAGAACATGTCCTACCAACCGATCCCTTCTTCTAGTCAAGTTGTGCCACAGATTCCTCTTCTCCCCAATTCTATTCAGTACCTCCTCATTAGTTATGTGATCTACCCATCTAACCTTCAGCATTCTTCTGTAGCACCACATTTCGAAAGCTTCTATTCTCTTCTTGTCCAAACTATTTATCGTTTCACTTCCATACATGGCTACACTCCATACAATTACTTTCGGAAACGACTTCCTGACACTTAAATCTATACTCGATGTTAACAAATTCCTCTTTTTCAGTAATGCTTAACTTGCCATTGCCAGTCTACATTTGATATCCTCTCTACTTCGACCATCATCAGTTTTTTGCTCCCCGAATAGCAAAGTTCCTTTACTACTTTAAGTGTCTCATTTCCTAATCTAATTCCCTCAGCATCACCCGACTTAATTCGACTACATTCCATTATCCTCGTTCTGCTTTTGTTGATGTTCATCTTATATCCTCCTTTACAAAGCCTTAAAACTCCCATATTCATTTCGAAACATCTGGTCATGCGACGAATAACTGAAGACGCTGGGTAGAAGTGCTGCTCTAAGATGAAGGTGTTGGCACGAGAGAGGATGTATTGGCGTGCTCATTATACCAGTCAGATGATGGAAGAATTTCGTGGTACAGAGGCCTCTAAAAATTGCGTTGATTATGGATCGGGTCGTTGAGTTGAAGGTACCTAAATCGGTTGCCAACAGCAAACCAAGACCACTTTCTTCTGAGCCCATTCCCTGTAGACCGCAGTGGCGGAAATACGACCTGGCGATGCGATGCGATGCTGCAAGGTTGGCAACACGCAAAGTGGGAACACTCCGCGACAGCTGTTTTTTAGCGGCTTGCCAAGCGCGAGAAAAAAGGCGATAGGCAAGTTAAGCGAGGAAGACTGCTTCTGACGTTACGTTCAGAGAGAGAGAGAGAGAGAGAGAGAGAGAGAGAGGGGGGGGGGGGATGGCCCGTTCTTCAGCGCGTCCACACTGTCCTACTAGCCGCCATGTTTTATGAGGTCATTATCAAAGGTTGGTGTTTGGTTTAGTAAGCGATAGTTTCGAAATTTCTTTACGAAATCGTGCCTGCCTTGTGCCTAGGGTATGAATGAGCGCACACACCTAGAAAAACAGATTTAAATTCGATGTTCATCATTTTTGGTCAAATGTTTCAGCGGAATGCAAAGTCGACTCGCTAGAAATTACACAGCGGATTTTTGTACAAATCCTTACAACGAATGCACAGATGGGGTATCAAATTGAGCAGTGTGAAATCTAGGCTGGCAAAAATAGTGTAGTTGTTAAAGTAATCAGGATAATTAAAAAAATGAAATGATCGTAAATTGGTACTTTGACAGAAAACTGAAATATTTCTTGAACAGTTCCTACTAGCTGTGCAAAAGAGTTTCAAAAAGCTCAGCTCAAGGCGTATCTATATAGCATAAATACATTGGTTTGATATGTCAATATTTTTTCCGAACAAAGCTTGAAAATAAAATACATCGAAAAAATGGTCAAATATTTGTGAAATGATCCTGAGAAAGCCGGCAGCTACGACGGCGCCATCACTGTTGCTGGGGAAGGGAACAAAGTGACAGAACAACTTTCCGCCAAGTTTGATGCTGTCAAAACAAATGTGTGGTGCAGGATAAGTAACTACGAAATAGTATCGAACTGTTGACGTTCAGCATTTACATAGAGACTTGAAAGTAACTGATTGTGATGAACACTTGCCGTATAGTATCTGATAGAAAATTTCCGGAAACCCATTAGTGGGTATTAATATCGGATGTGTGTACTCTCCGTCTTTATGATAGTTTGAGCTTCCTGGAGACACTTTCAGTGAGGTGTCAATCTCTGCGGAGGAATGGCAGCCGATTTCTTCCTCAAGAAGCAAAACCAGCCGAAGTCGACTTCTAACTCATCCCAGATGTGTTCCGTTGGGTTCAGGTCGGCACGCTGTGCAGGGCAGTCCATTTCAGGAACGTTGATGTCCACAAACCATTGCCTCATGTACTGCTTTATGACACGAAAAGAAAATAAAGAACGTTTGGTGCACTGTTGAAATATACTCGATATTGTGCGCGTTTAAAGTCCACACTGTACAGGGCTATTACAAATGATAGAAGAGATTTCATAAATTCACTGTAGCTCTATTCATTGACATATGGTCATGACACACTACAGATACGTAGAAAAACAGTTTTGTTCGGCTGAAGCCGCACTTCAGGTTTCTGCCGCCAGAGCGCTCGAGTGCGCAGTGAGGCAAAATGGCGACAGGAGCCGAGAAAGCGTATGTCGTGCTTGAAATGCACTCACATCAGTCAGTCATAACAGTGCAACGACACTTCAGGACGAAATTCAACAAAGATCCACCGACTGCTAACTCCATTCGGCGATGGTGTGCGCAGTTTAAAGCTTCTGGATGCCTCTGTAAGGGGAAATCGACGGGTCGGCCTGCAGTGAGCGAAGAAACGGTTGAACGCGTGCGGGCAAGTTTCACGCGTAGCCCGCGGAAGTCGACGAATAAAGCGAGCAGGGAGCTAAACGTACCACAGCCGACGGTTTGGAAAATCTTACGGAAAAGGCTAAAGCAGAAGCCTTACCGTTTACAATTGCTACAAGCCCTGACACCCGATGACAAAGTCAAACGCTTTGAATTTTCGGCGCGGTTGCAACAGCTCATGGAAGAGGATGCGTTCAGTGCCAAACTTGTTTTCAGTGATGAAGGAACATTTTTTTCTTAGTGGTGAAGTGAACAGACACAATGTGCGAATCTGGGTGGTAGAGAATCCTCACGCATTCGTGCAGCAAATTCGCAATTCACCAAAAGTTAACGTGTTTTGTGCAATCTCACGGTGTAAAGTTTACGGCCCCTTTTTCTTCTGCGAAAAAAACGTTACAGGACACGTGTATATGGACATGCTGGAAAATTGGCACGTGCCACAACTGGAGACCGACAGCGCCGACTTCATCTTTCAACAGGATGGTGCTCCACCGCACTTCCATCATGATGTTCGGCATTTCTTAAACAGGAGATTGGAAAACCGATGGATCGGTCGTGGTGGAGATTATGATCAGCAATTCATGTCACGTCCTCCACGCTCTCCCGACTTAACCCCATGCGATTTCTTTCTGTGGGGTTACGTGAAAGATTCAGTGTTTTAAACCTCCTCTACCAAGAAACGTGCCAGAACTGCGAGCTCGCATCAACGATGCTTTCGAACTCATTGATGGGGACATGCTGCGCCGAGTGTGGGAGGAACTTGATTATAGGCTTGATGTCTGCCGGATCAGTAAAGGGGCACATATCGAACGTTTGTGAATGCCTAAAAAGACTTTTTGAGTTTTTGTATGTGTGTCCAAAGCATTGTGAAAATATCTCAAATAATAAAGTTATTGTAGAGCTGTGAAATCGATTCAATCATTTGTAATAACCCTGTAGACTCTACGCTCTACATAATCCTTCGGGATAGTCTCCTCTTGTACTGCTTAAAATTCTAAACTAAACATTGAACTTCATGGGCAGAAGGTATCTTGAAAATGATAGTAAGAAATTTGTTAATGGTGATTGTGATGGTCTGAAGCATGCTTTGCGCGAATATAAAAGTATTTCAGACCAAATCCTTATGTAAAGGTATTAAATCTCACTTTGAATAGCAGCTTGTTAAGCGAGATGCTCACTTGTTACTCCGTGACTTATCTTTTTATTAAATTAAGTCTAGGAACATTTTATCCGTTGCTTTGATTGTTGTCATTGTCTGTTTCTTGTCTTGAATTTAGTTGTTACCCATAATAATAACGTAACATTTCTTTATTTCTGGGCAAGGAAATTCAGAGATCTACCTCAAAAGTTTTCAAGAAAAGATCCGGGATACACGGAAGTAAGACAATAGTGAGTACAATGAAAACAATATTAGGTTTGTGTAGGGTAGGTGTAGTACTGGAAAGGGCTTAACAGCAAGGAAACGTAGTGCGATTATCAGCTTATCAAGCTGTTACAAACTTGCAGAAATACACTCCAAGACAAAAAGACGCACCTGGATCGTGTTGGAAGATGCAATCGCCATCCCCGAATTGCTCTTCAACAGTGGGAAGCAAGAAGGTGCTTTAAACATCAATGAAGGCCCGTGTTGTGATAGTGCCACGCAAAGCAACAAGGGGTGCAAGCCCCCTCCATGAAAAACACGACCACACCATAACACCACCGCCTCCGAATTTTACTGTCGACACTACACACGCTGCCAAATCACGTTCACCGGACATAGGCCATACCCACACCCTGCCATCGGATCACGACATTGTGTACCGTGATTCGTCACTCCACACAACGTTTTTCCACTGTTCGGTCGTCCATTGTTTACGCTGCTTACACCAAGGGAGGAGTCGTTTGGCATTTACCGGCGTGATGTGTGGCTTATGAGCAGCCGCTCGACTATGAAATCAAAGGTTTCTCAGCTCCCGCCAGACTGTCACAGTACTTGCAGTGGATCCTGATGCAGTTTGGAATCCGTGTGTGATGGTCTGGATATAAGTCTGCCTATTACTCACTGCGACCCTCTTCAACCTTCGGCGGTATGTCAGTCAGCAGACGAGGTCGGCCTGTACGCTTTTGTGCTTCCACTTCACTATGACATCGGAAACAGTGGACGTAGGGATGTTCAGTAGTGTTGAAATCTCGCGTACGTATGTATGAAACAGTGTCACCGTGAGTTCGGCGGAGCACCCCATTCTGCTCTCACAGTGTCTGACTACTGAGGTCGCTGGTACGGAGTACCTGTCAGGTGGCAGCACAATGCACCTGCTATGAAAAACGTGTGTTTTTGTGCGTGTCCGAATACTTTTGATCACATAGTGTAGCAAGTTACTTCCGATAGTCGATTTAAATGCCGAACGTTAACAGTTCGATATTATTTCGTAATTGCTTAGCCTGCACCACACATTTGTTTCGACAACAAGAAACATGGGGGAAAGTTATTCGGTTTCCCACTCTGTCATGGTGTTGCCTCTACACGGCTTTCTGTCACTTTGGCCCCCTCCCGGGCAACGGTGGCGCCCTGTTGGCTGCCGGCTTTTTCAGCCACCGCTGTGACAACACGACGCTGCACGTGCTTGCTTCGCCAAACAACTCTAAACACAGCCGCTCATGCTGTGGAATAACTGTCGAGGAATGCGAGGTGCGAGCAATGTTACTGCCACAACTTCACGTGTGTCACGGCGAGCTTCATAGAACCATTTGGTTGGACGAGCGTCATCTCCATACATTTTACAGTCTGGCTGTGCGATGAGTCTGTATACTAGATGTGGGAGCGGCAGTAGTGAAAAATATTATGACTCAATTTACGAGACGTTGCTGGTCACGTACAGACATGATTTTGTGAGTATACACTGAAGCGACGAGTGAAATTTTGTAGCACAGCCGGGAATCGAACTCTCCTGCCTGTTTATCAGGAGACCCGGGTTCGATTACCAGTCTTAGTACAAATTTTCTCCCGCAGCTTGAGTCTATATATACATAAAATCACATCTGTATGAGACCAGTAAAGTCTCTGGAATTGCCATTTCATTTGTGCCTGCACCTGGAATTCGAGCCAGATCTCGCATTTACGTTTGATGTTCAGGAGCTATTCCATAACAGAGAGCCCCGGCATTTCTGTTGGTGTGTAAATGGGAATTTAAAGTAAATGTCGTGGACTAGGCCTCCTGCAGGTCGACCGTTCACTGGGTGGAAGTCTTTCGATTTGATGCCACTTCGGCGAATTGTGCGTCGATGGGGATGAAATGATGATGATGATTAGGACAACACAACACCCAGTCCCTGAGAGGAGAAAATCACCGACCCAGCCGGGAATCGAACCCGGTGATGCTGAGGAATTAGATTAGGAAATGACACTTAAAGTAGTAAAGGAGTTTTGCCATTTGGGGAGCAAAATAACTGATGATGGTCGAAGTAGAGAGGATATAAAATGTAGACTAGCAATGGCAAGGAAAGCGTTTCTGAAGAAGAGGAATTTAACATCGGGTATAGATTTAAGTGTCAGGCAGTCGTTTCTGAAAGTATTTGTATGGAGTGTAGCCATGTATGGAAGTGAAACATGGACGATAAATAGTTTGGACAAGAAGAGAATAGAAGCTTTCGAAATGTGGTGCTACAGAAGAATGCTGAAGATTAGATTGGTAGATCACGTAACTAATGAGGAGGTATTGAACATAATTGGGGAGAAGAGAAGTTTGTGGCACAACGTGACAAGAAGAAGGGATCGGTTGGTAGGACATGTTCTGAGGCATCAAGGGATCACCAATCTAGTATTGGAGGGCAGCGTGGAGGGTAAAAACCGTAGAGGGAGACCAAGAGATGAGTACACTAAGCAGATTCAGAAGGATGTAGGCTGCAGTAGGTACTGGGAGATGAAGAAGCTTGCACAGGATAGAGTAGCATGGAGAGCTGCATCAAACCAGTCTCAGGTCTGAGGTCCACAATAACGTTAGTCATCCAGGGATAGCTTAATGGTAAGGCGAGCACCTGCGATAAGGGGGACATCCCGGTTAGAGTCCCGTTCGGCCACAAATTCTCATTGTCATCCCATTCCACAGCTGATGGTTGTCCTTATTTGCAAACGCGAATGCATTTATTGTATTTCATAACGGCTGTGATCGCCGCAGTGCATGCGCGTCCAAAGGAACTTCGCATTATAATTCAGAGTAAGACACAGTGCAATACCGTATTTGAAAGAAAGATCTTCAGACAAATTCTTGGGCCAGTGACAGAAAGTGGGGTCTGGAGCCAGAGATTAAACTATGAATTACAGTATCGCTCAAAAGTATTTTTTTTTTAGCGATAATAAATTCGGAATACAAACTCTTTAGGCGAAAAAATGAAACAATTTAATTACCAAATCTCTGTAATGTGAACTTCATTTTATTAGACTCATAAGCAATTCTAATCTTTGCGTCAATAACACTGTAAAACACTGATGAACAAATTACGTAAGCTCAAAAGTATTTTGTTAAAACTGAAGATATGAAAAACAATAACGAAGTCTTCGCCCATGGAGTTATTGGCTTAATACTTGGTTGCAAAGCCCTTCGCATGCATTGTTGTAGCACATCTGGATGGCATAGAAACTGAGTTTGGCCAGCCGCGTCTGAGGAATCTTCTTCCAATGCTCACTCACGTCTTTGTAGAATGCCTGCTTGCTTATGCAATTTTCTTAGCGAACACGTCCATCCACTTTGCCCTAATGATGTTTTATGGAGTTTGTCATGTCTTCGGTTTGGCCAGTCGAATACCTTTACTTCGTGTTGCTTCAAAACTGTCTTCGCATGGCCAGAAGTGTGCTCCGGATCGTTGTCATGCTGGAATTGCCAGTTACAAGGCATATTTCGTCTTCCGTGAGGTATCGTACGATCTGTTAATATTTCACCATACTTCAGACTGCTTCAATAACAACAAAACCAGCAGCTGTGTTTGAATCCAACGCCGTTTATTCTTTTTAACATACACTACCAGTTTCGACATCATATGGTGTCATCTTCAGGACCTAGGCATAATCTGCCATCCACAAACGTTTTCATGTGTAGTGAAAACAGTCGTGTGCATCAGACCAAAACTAACTGAATTCCGTGTCTACCGTGGCAATAACACGCCCAGCATGGTACAGAATCCAGTTAAATTTGGCCCGTTGCATACGATTCTGTTCATTGAACATGAAATCGTTTGCAGATAGCAGGTTATACGTGGGGCCCGAAGATGACACCATTCGTTGTCGAAACTGCTGGCATGTTTTAAAAAGAATAAACGACGTTGGATTCAAACACTGCCGCAGATTTTGTTATCATTATTCGAACACTTCCCGGCAGTAGTCCCAGAGATCCTTTAGACTATTAATGACTCCAAGAATTTCGACGAGAGGACCTACACCACATCGTGAGAAACAGCCCAACACGATGGTACTTCTTCCTCTGTGCGCCGCTGTGCCCGAGCGGTTCTAGGCGCTTCAGTTCGGAACCGCGCGGCTGCTACGGTCGCAGCCCCGAATCCTACCTCGGGCATGGATGTGTGTGATGTCGTTAGGTTAGTTAGCTTTAAGTAGTTCTAAGTCTAGGCGAATGATGACCTCAGATGTTAAGTCCCATAGTGGTCAGAGGCATTTCAGTCTCTGTGCGCCATGGTGGTTACTTGGTGCTTTGTCATTCCTCTTGTTTTACGGCCGTCGAACGTAGTGTATCTCGTCTGACGAGAAGAGATTAAACATCCTTTCATCACTTCACATAATTTTTGACCAGTCTTCAGTGGTTCATGAGGCGTACTTCAAGTAAACTGTAGTGTGGCCTTCCTTTTCAAGAAGCTCGCTTGGCATACAGATCTGTAGCTGCTAAGCCACGTTTAATTGTCGAAAGGTGGACCTTCATCCCGCGACTAACTTCTAGATCACAGCGTACTGCCTGGGATGATTTTTTGGGCTCGACCATCCATTGCCTTCGAATGATCGTATCTTCTGTTTGGGTGGTTTTTCGGGGCCGACTACTTCGTGTCTTGTTATCGATCGTCCTTTTTTCCTTTTTCCTGAAGCCGTGACCAGACACGCACAAGCTGTTGTAAGATGCCAAACACCTTGGTGCGAAAAAGTGTCAATTGACACTGAATAAAGAAAAGCGTGAAGTTATTCACATGAGTACTAAAAGAAATCAGCTAAATTTCGATTACGCGATAAGTCACACAAATCTGAAGGCTGTAAATCGAGCTAAATAATTAGGGATTAGAATTACAAATAACCTAAATTGGAACGATCACATAGATAATGTTGTGGGTAGAGCAAACCAAAGACTGCGATTCATTGGCAGAAGACTTCGAAGGTGCAACAGGTCTACTAGAGAGACTGCTTACACCACGCTTGTCGCCCTATTCTGGAGTATTGCTGTGCGGTGTGGGATCCGCATCAGGTGGGACTGACGGAAGACATCGACAAAGTACAAAGAAGGGCAGCTCGTTTTGTGTTATCGCAAAATAGGGGAGATAGTGTCACAGACATGATACGTGCATTGGAGTGGCAATCATCAAAACAAAGGCGTTTTTCGTTGCCACGGGATCTTTTCATGAAATTTCAATCACCAGTTTTCTCCTCCGATTGCGAAAACATTCTGTTGGCACCCACCTATATAGGGAGAAATGATCATCACGATAAAATAAGAGAAGTCAGGGCACGCACGGAAAAATTTAAGTGCTCGTTTTTCTCGCGCGCCGTTCGAGAGTGAAATGGTAGAGAGACAACTTGAAGGTGGTTCATTGAACCCTCTGCCAGGCACTTCATTGTGAACAGCAGAGTAATCACGTAGATGTGGATGTAGACGTTTGCAATGAAGGATTGAGTTCGGCCTTGACTCTGTAGTGTTAAGACAGCTTGCCTGAAATCTACGGAATATTCTTTACTTTTAGGCGTTGCTGTTAAGTAAGCAAAATATTAGAATTATGTTTGCGTTATGTACGAGGCGTGTTTTTAAGTACCGTTTTGAAATTAAAAAAGACGTGTTAAGATCTCAATAATTTTATTTTTACATGAAAGCCTGTACTTGAATCTACGCACTGACGCCATTACAGTCTGATTCTTCCTTGTTTACGTTGTGTACTGAGTGTTTAAGATGCCTCCGATAATCGTGAGTCCCGCCGACTGTGAAGTACGGCCTGTTATAAGATTTCTTACTGCTGAAGGCCTAAAAGCGATCCATATTCGTCGTGAGATCTGTGCAGTTCACGTAGAAAACATCATGAGTGATGGAACGGTAAGAAAGTGGGTGCGAGCATTCAAAGATGGCCGCACAAATGTGCACGATGAACAACGGAGTGGGCGTCCTTCGGTCGTTAATGAAAGTTTGGTGCAGGAAGTGGACAATAAGGTGAGAGAAAACAGACGCTTTACGATTTCCTCCTTGCGCGATGACTTTCCTAATGTTTCTCGTAGTGTTTTGTATAGCTTTGTGACCGAGCACTCGGACTGCCGAAAATTGTGCGCACGTTGGGTACCGAAAATGTTGACGGATGTGCACAAAACCAAACGTTTAGACAGTGCATTGACTTTCCTTGAGCGGTACCACAACGACAGTGACGATTTCTTAAGCCAAACTGTTACGGGCGATGAAACGGGGGTGCAGCCGTGGAAGTTGAGCAAGGGCACCGTTTTGCTGCAACACAACGCCCGTCCGCATGTAGCGAATCGGACCAAAGATCTCATCACATCTTTTCGGTGGGAAACTCTAGATTATCCTCCGTACAGCCCCGATCTTGCGCCCAGTGACTACCATCTGTTCCTGCACTTGAAGAAACACCTGGGCGGTCAGCGTCTTCGAGACGATGACTAAGTCAAAACTGTGGTGATGCAGTGGTTAACAAGTCAGGCAGCAGACTTCTATGAGGAGGGTATTCAAAAACTGGTACAACGTTATAAGTGCCACGGTGTTGACGGAAATTGTGTAGAAAAGTAGATTAAGGTACAGGCTTTCGTGTAAAAATAAAATTATTGAGATATCTTAGCACGTCTATTTTTAATTTCAAACCGATACTTACTTAAAAAACACGCCTCGTAGTTAGGTTTGTTGCAGTTTTACCATTCTGCAAAATACTTATGAGCTTCTTGGAAACACTTCTTATACAGCTTAAGTACATGTTTACCTCTACTCAGCAGTCAATATATGTAACTGTGGCGAGGTCAAGCAGTCTTCTGCCCGAAGAACCGGTTTGACTGCGCGCATAGATAAACACGCCTGCCAACCTACTAGTTAAACTACGAAATATTTTTAAGCGATACTGTATATAATCTACTTACTGAACCAGACATTGTCCAACTACATTACAGGTTAGGTGGCTGGAATCGGCAGGATATGAACTAAATAAGTAAACGTCGTTGTGACTAGGGCCTCCAGTCGGGTAGGCGGCTCGGCGGGTGCAAGTCTTTCGATTTGACGCCACTTCGGCGACTTGCGCATCGATGGGGATGAAATGATGATGATTAGATCAATACAACACTCAGACCCTGAGCGGAGAAAATCTCCGACCAAGCCGGGAATCGAACCCGGGCTCTTAGGATTTACGTTCTGTTGCGCTGACCACTTTTTTTAATAAATGTTTTTATAAAAAAAGTTACACATTCCACATACATACTAAGTTCATGTACTAATCATGGACACTTGTTATACATGCAGTTATTCAAACAAAAACAGTTTGATCATTTCAGTTATGCTGATGTTAAAGAAAGACAACTGAAGATTGTGTTGCTCCCTGAATTACCAGAACGAATTAAACATCAAAAGTTTTTAAAGACATTCAAACTTCAACAAGAAATAAAATCTTCACTTTGAATTACATGAGCTCCAATCTTTATAGAAGCATAAATAGTTCTTAATGATGGATATCAGCAAGTTAGTGGGATAATTTTAAGTATAAAACAATTTAATAGTGATATTAGACAATTTCTGAAATACTTGAGAATGGCGGAAAGGAGATACATGATAAAGTTGACTAGCCTTCCAACTACACTTTCTGGACATTAATTGAATGTTAAGTATCTGAAGTGATCAGACCTATATAATAAGTCTTTCACTGCCAATCTTACACATCACAGTGCAAAAAAAGAACAGGGCAATGTGCCAGCCATTAAATATTACATTATCAGATAGAATCTTGTGGTTTTAACCAATCGATAAGGACCTTTCCACAAAAACTATTTCCAGATTTCTAATATAAGTCAATAATAAGAAGAAATTTGAAGAACTACAAGAACTAAAGGAACAGAGTGAAATAAGAAAGTTCTATCATGCCATTGGCAAAATGAAGAATAGATTCCAACCAAAAACAATGGCCTGTTCCAGTAAAGATGGGAAAATAAGGGAGGAAGAACAGATAGTGGGAAGATGGGCAGAATATTTCAAAGATACACTAAGCACCAGCCTAGAAGATGAAGAGGCAGCCGCACAGGAGGAATGAGTGGAGCTGGAAGTAGACAATGAAACCAATGAGGCAAGAAAACCAACACTACAAGAGGTCTCCCAGGCTGTGCGCAAGTCAAAAAACAATCGAGCCCCTGGGGAAGACAGCATAATTGCTGAATTAATAAAAACTGGTGGTGAGGCTGTAATAAAGGAACTGCACACATTAATATCAGATATATGGGAAACAGAAACTATGCCAGATAATTGGAAAATTGGAATAATAGTCCTCATTTATAAGAAAGGGGACAGAACAGCATGTGAAAACTATAGAGGTGTAACACTCCTAAGTACAGCTTATAAGATCTTCACAAGTATATTAAACGAAAGGATACGGAAGTGTGCAGAAGGCATACTAGGGGAATATCAGTGTGGCTTTCGACCGGGCAGAGGAACAACTGATCAAATATTTGTGATAAGGCAAATGATGGAAAAGTTCTATGAATATGATATAGATCTGCATTTCTTATTCATTGATTTTAAACAAGCCTTTGACAGCATAAATCGGCAAGAACTATACAGAGTACTGAAAGAAGTTGGTATATGTGCTAAATTAATAAGACTAATCAGAATGACAATGACAGAGACAAGAGCAAAAGTAAAGGTCCTTAGCAGAACAAGTGAAAGCTTTGACTTTAATAAAGGTGTGAAGCAAGGGGATAGTCTCTCCACTGTCCTATTCAACATTGCCCTGCATGGTGCAGTAAATAAAATCAACAAAAGAGGCACCATATTTATGAAAACTAGCCAGATATGTGCATGCGCTGATGACATTGCTATAGTAGGAAGAAATACCAATACACTCCTAGAAACATACCGGGCAATGGAAACAGAAGCCTTAAAAATTGGCCTCATAGTAAATGTAAACAAAACAAAATATATGGTAATGTCACAATCTGAGGTCAAAAGAACCCCTAAAAACCTAAACATCAATGGGAAATGCTTCAATGGAGTGTCCTCTTTTAACTACTTGGGAGCCCTAATAACAAATAACAGTATTGGAAAGGCTATAAGGGAAAGAATACAAGCAGGAAACAGAGCTTACTTTGCAAATATGCAGCTTTTCAAAAGTAGCCTTGTTACAAGAAAAACTAAATTGCTAATATATAATTCCCTAGTCCGCCCAGTTATCACATACGGCTCAGAGGTATGGACGTTGACAGAACACGATAAAAATGCTCTAAGAAGCATTGAGCGGAAAATACTACGCAAAATCTATTGGCCAATAAGGGAGGAAGAAGGCTGGAGAATACGCTACAATGCTGAATTACAGGAGTTAATACAAGGCAGGGACATAGTAAAATTTGTTAAATCACAGCGAATACGATGGCTAGGACACTTGGAGAGAATGGCAGAGGATAGAATTCCAAAGAAAATGATGAAAGGTATGATCCGTTCAGTTAGGCGAAAAGGGAGACCTAGATGAAGATGGATCGATGAGGTAATAATGGATATCAGCAATATGGGAGTCCGGGGGTGGAAAAGAGCAGCAAATAACCGAGAAGGGTGGTGGAAGATTGTTGAAGAAGCCAAGGCTCACCAAGGGCTGTAGAGCTACTGAAGAAAAAGAAGAAGAATATAAGTCAATGCGCCTTAAATGTTTTGCGTTTTGACACTATTAGACACACAATCTCACTGTCACATAAGTTTTGTTCATTAGCTTATAAATTTTAAAAACTACTCTCTGGAGTAGAAAAAGAACACACTAAAAGTATACTGTAAAATTTTAAATAATATCTTTAAGGTAACTACAAAACATCACTGCCAACACAGTCTTCTTTTTTATATTAACCAATGCCCATTCTTTCAAATACAATTTTTAACATATTACCGAACTTTTTCTTGTGATTCGAATACCTTCTAATTTTGTGGAATTCACACAGCATTTGTACCTTGAACTGTATGGTGCTATCGGATCCTAATTTGCTAAGAACGTAATCAACAAAATTTCCCAGCAACCAGTACACAGCGTTATTTTTTGCTTCTGGGAAATGGCGTGCTTCAGGCCTGTGTATCAATGACACCGATATATACTCAGGGGATGTTCTTGTAATCAGAGCTATTTGCTCCCGGATCCACTTCCAGCTATTCATGTGACCACTGCAAGTATATCTATGAATTATTGTCAACTAGATGGCATTGTTGACATAAATTTGTTTCACAGAGTCCGATTGCGTGCAGTCTTTCATTGGTGCTAACTATGTTGCTAACTGTCTTGTACCATGACGTTTTTATACAGGGTGATTCAAAAAGAATACCACAACTTTAAAAATGTGTATTTAATGAAAGAAACATAATATAACCTTCTGTTATACATCATTACAAAGAGTATTTAAAAAGGTTTTTTTCACTCAAAAACAAGTTCAGAGATGTTCAATATGGCCCTCTCCAGACACTCGAGCAATATCAACCCGATACTCCAACTCGTTCCACACTCTCTGTAGCATATCAGGCGTAACAGTTTGGATAGCTGCTGTTATTTCTCGTTTCAAATCATCAATGGTGGCTGGGAGAGGTGGCCGAAACACCATATCCTTAACATACCCCCATAAGAAAAAATCGCAGGGGGTAAGATCAGGGCTTCTTAGAGGCCAGTGATGAAGTGCTCTGTCACGGGCTGCCTGGCGGCCGATCCATCGCGTCGGGTAGTTGACGTTCAGGTTTCATAACTAACCTTTTTCGTAGGACTCTCCATACAGTTGATTGTGGAATTTGCAGCTCTCTGCTAGCTCTGCGAGTCGATTTTCCTGG
This sequence comes from Schistocerca piceifrons, assembly GCF_021461385.2. Taxonomy (NCBI): domain Eukaryota; kingdom Metazoa; phylum Arthropoda; class Insecta; order Orthoptera; family Acrididae; genus Schistocerca; species Schistocerca piceifrons. The sequence continues at coordinate 82,570,170 of NC_060148.1, forward strand.
GCTGCGAACAAATGCTTGCTGGATGCGTGCTACATTTTCATCACTCGTTCTCGGCCGTCCAGAACTTTTCCCTTTGCACAAACACCCATTCTCTGTAAACTGTTTATACCAACGTTTAATGCACCACCTATCAGGAGGTTTAACACCATACTTCGTTCGAAATGCACGCTGAACAACTGTCGTCGATTCACTTCTGCCGTACTCAATAACACAAAAAGCTTTCTGTTGAGCGGTCGCCATCTTAGCATCAACTGACGCTGACGCCTAGTCAACAGCGCCTCCAGCGAACAAATGTACAACTAAATGAAACTTTATAGCTCCCTTAATTCGCCGACAGATAGTGTTTAGCTCTGCCTTTTGTCGTTGCAGAGTTTTAAATTCCTAAAGTTGTGGTATTCTTTTTGAATCACCCTGTATTAGACGTGAGCACATTAGAACTAATGTTTTTCCAAATCTCAGTCCACTCAGTGTTTGGAAACTGTCGTTCTATTTTGTTAATTCCTTCGCTTTTCTTTCGTTCCCGCATTATGGCTCTCGATGTTAAAGTGTCGTGACTGCCTGAGTTCGACACTGACATAACTAAACTCAACATAGAAAATCCTCGCGTGCTGTAAGCCACTGTTGATATTCTGCACGTCAATCGGGGGAAGCAGGCTTCGAGGTTTAATGATCTCGAAAAGTTGGCTGGTTATGTTATCTCTCGAGTCTCTTATTAAATTAACTTGCCTTTTGATAAAAAGTGCAGAGGCTTTATCCGCTACATCAGTTAATCCTAGTCCACCATTTTTAGGATCTGAAGTGGCTACTGTAGCAGGTACTCTGAACACTTCAACTCTCCACGAAAAGTTGGTGATTTTGGACATTATTCTCCTCGCTATCATTCTCGGTATTGGAAACAGCTGGGCAGTATAATAAGCTTTAGCAAGGATGCATGAGTTGATATACTGTGTTCTTTAAACTTGGTTCATATATCGAGTTAAATTCTCTGTAATGGCTCCTTGCACTTTATATGCTGCAACTTTCCAGTTTAAAGCCGTCGTTTTCATAGGGCATGCTGTCGGGGTGATAAGTGTTTTATGTTTTCGCACTGATTTTGCCCACTCGACGTTGATATTAGCAAAACCTCTGAGATTTAAGATCTTACTTTTTTTTCGTTTGCATTGGCTCCAGATGCTCTACAGTACGAATCAATCACTGTTGCTAGCGTGGTTACCTCGTCATTATTCCTTATAATGACCCCTATATCGTCAGCATAGGCTCTTATAACTGTTTTGTTTCCTGATAATGTTAAGCCTTTTAATGTAGCATGGACATGTCGGAGGAAAGGTTCCAGCGAAATGGCGAAGAGCGACATGGACAGAGGACTTCCTTGCATCGGCCTGGATTGTTGACGATTCACCGCTATTTTAGCATTTATTCCAGTTGCTATGTTCTTAATCAACTGTATGACCCTATCGTTGAAACCTATTTTCTTCACTGTCTGTAGAAGATATTCATGCTTTACTACATCGAACGCTTTATAAAAATCTAAAAACAATATAGCACAGTTTGTTACAGAAGTTATTGCAATGATATCCCTAAATTCCGCTAGATTTTGAAAAATGGTTCTGCTTTCCGCGCAGGTCTGATGTTTACTAATAATTTTATCTGTAAGGCATGAAATTCTCTTGTTTAATATTCTAGCTATTAATTTATAATCAGAATTCAGCAGTGAAATTGGACGAAAATTATTTAAATCTTTGTTTCCATTATTTTTTGGCATTAGAACAATTTTACTGTCCTTAAACTCAGCCGGAATCATTTTACCCTGAATAGCCTCATTTACAATGTCCGTGATTTTTGCACCTTCCACTCAGCTACCGGGGGCAGACAGGATATGAACTGAGAACAAACGACTGAATGGTTAAGATCATGATGGAAGATCAAAGCTACGGCATGAGGAAACTGCTAGAGAGGGCTTAAGGAAAACTGGAATTCAGTATTGGAGGAGATGGGCAGTAAACGGGGAAGAGCGAAACTACGAGAAGGCAAAGTTTCACAAAGTTCTGTCATTGTGACGATGACGTGATTTGTTGCCCAATTCCACAGCATCGGTTAAGCGTGCTGCATGTATTTACGTAGGCCGAGTATGCCGACGCGGCAGTTGTTTAGTTATCGGTTTTGTAGTGGAAAGTGTGCTACTGCTACTACAAGATACGCCTGACGATTTCGTAAGCGCAGGGTACCAGATTAATGAGCAGTTTTCTCGGGTTGTCATTAAACTGCAGTGCCCAGCAGTTATTTCACCTGAACGTGCAGATTAGAACACTGTGTGTTTGAAGTGGGAGACATTACTCAGTTATACCGTAGTCCTTCAACAAGCATAGGCAGAATTGCCACACCTATTGCTGTCGCACAAATAACAGTATGGCGGACATTACGTATGCACGGCCTCCATACATACCATTAACAGATTCAGCACCTTAAAGAACAGTGTAGACGACTGGAATTTTGTCGTTGCCTAATTGCATATCGCCGAGTCATACTATCAAGACTGTTTACTGATGAAGCAACTTCCACTCGTGACTGTATGAACAACACGCGTAACTCATATCGGTCGTCCGGCGAAAACACATTCCTTTGTAGAGATCCAGGGTGAGGGTTATTGAACTGTATGAAATAAAATCGGCCTAACTTCTGAACGGTTTTCGGTAGTATCTCCAACTGTATGCCCACTTCAATTTGGATGGGTTCGTCAATAACCAAAATTGGCGCATTTGGTGGACTGAGAATGCGCATTTCACGAAGTCTCTTCTCCCTCAACGGGTGACCGTGTGGTGTGCAATGCCCAGTCATGGAATAATCTGAGCGATATTCGTGGATGACACGGTGACTACCGAACGGTACGGGAAGGTTTAGGAAGAAGATTTCATCCCCATTATCCAAAGCGACCCTGATTTCGACGAGATGTTGTTCATACAAGACTGAGCTCGACCCCATCGAAGTACGGGAGTGTTTGATGTCCTGGAGCAGCACTTTGGTGACCGCCTGATTCAGGCTACGGGGTACCCAGAGGCCACTGGCATGGGCCTCGATTGGCTGCAATATTCTCCGCATCTAAGCACGTGCAAATCCTTTTTGTGGGACTTTAATAAAGACAAGGTGAACAGCAACTACCCAAAACTATTACTGAGCTGAAAACCGCCATTTAGGAGCTCATCGACAGCATCGCTGTTTCGACGCTTCGGCGGGTCATGCGTAATTTCGCTATTCGTCTGTGTCGCAGAATCGGCAATGATGGAGGGCATATCGAACTTGTCACTGTATCAAGCTCCGCGGCGTATCAGGAGATCGATCACAGTTATCTTTTGACCAGCTCATCCGACGGGTTGAAATTTGCTTAGCGATCCGTGGCTCAGCATGAAACAGTCTGCAAGAACAATGAATCCCTAGTTCCATCACGCAACGGAAATCCTTGACGTATCAACTTAGCACCGTCATTTTCACCCAGTGTACTTCTTTCTCGGCCCCGGATTACGTGAAAATCAGCGGCTGTTTCTTTCAAGCAGTTCTTATTTTGTGTATGTTGTACAGTTTTGTAGTTTATCACAGTTATTGTAGTATACTTTACAAAAAGTATGGAAGCGTTTTGAACAATTTACGACATATTTATGAATGTTGTTGTGGTCTTCAGTCCAGAGACTGTTTTGCTGCAGCTCTCCATGCTACTCTATCCTGTGCAAGCTTCATTTCCCAGTACCTACCGCAACCTACATCCTTCTGAATCTGTTTAGTGTACTCATCTCTTAGTCTACCTCTACGACTTTTACCCCCCACGCTGCCCTCCAATACTAAATTGGTGATCCCATGATGCCTCAGAATATGCCCTAAGAACCGATCCCTTCTTCTTGTCAAGTTGTGCCACAAATTTATCTTCTCTCCAGTTCTATTCAATACCTCCTCATTAGTTATGTGATCTACCCATCTAATCTTCAGCATTCTTCTGTAGCACCACATTTCGAAAGCTTCAATTCTCTTCTTGTCCAAACCATTTATCGTCCATGTTTCACTTCCATACATGGCTACACTCCATACAATTAGTTTCGGAAACTACTTTGACACTTAAATCTATACTCGAAGTTAACAAATTCCTCTTTTTCAGAAATGCTTAACTTGCCATTGCCAGTCTACATTTTATATCCTCTCTACTTTGACCATCATCAGTTTTTTGCTTCCCAAATAGCAAAACTCCTTTACTGCTTTAAGTGTCTCATTCCCTAATCTAATTCCCTCAGCATCACCCGACTTAATTCGACTACATTCCATTACCCTCGTTTTGCTTTTGTTGATGTTCATCTTATATCCTCCTTTCAAGACACTGTCCATTCCATTCAGCTGCTATTCCAGGTCCTTTGCTGTCTCTGCAAGAATTACAATATCATCGGCGAACCTCATAGTTTTTATTTCTTCTCCATGGATTTTAATTCCTACTCCGAATTTTTCTTTTGTTTCATTTACTGCTTGCTCAATATACAGATTGAGTAACATCGGGGAGAGGCTACAACCCTGTCTCACTCCCTTCCCAACCGCTGCTTCCCTTTCATGTCCCTCGTCTCTTATAACTGCCGTCTGGTTTCTGTAAAAATTATAAATAGCCTTTCGCTCCCTGTATTTTACCCCGGCGATCTTCAGAATTTGATTTATAATTAAACAATAATAAAAGAACTGATGCATCACAACATCTGAAATGCTTTCTGAAATTGAACTGAACTGGAACTTAATCACATATGAAGAAGACTAAATTTTTACCAGATACATATGACAGAATGGCGGAGACCTATTCAATTCCGCACATCTCTATTAACCAGAAAAAATACTATTGTATCTTATATGTCAATTTTTAGAATACCTTTTACAGTTAAAATTTTTTTCTGTATAATTTAGTTGAAACTGTAATAAAGTTCAGGTATAGACAATTTCACGTTACAGAAACAAATTTTCCGATGCTTTACAATCGTAGAGGTGTGTAAGTAAATTCTGAAAAATACAACTTGAGTGAAACTGCAATTGCAGATAAGTCATATTAAATTCTGTCTCAGAACATTTCTGAAGCACAGTCTTCATTCTGCTACATTTCTTGGTGTTAAAGATCGCTTTTGGTATTCTTCTACACATTTCTTGAGGAACGTATGTTCATCCTGCAACCAAAGTCATTCACAGGCAATCATATTAGTGCCACGTTCTACGTCCAAATTGTTTGACACTTCCAATCTAGTAATCTCTTAGTCGGTGAAGCGTATATGCACACAACAGAATATCAACACAGCAAATATCAGTTCCGCGTAAACAAAACACTAAAACTATTCAAAGCCGAACAGGAGAAAAATGACAGTAGTGGATGCTGGAAACCAGCAGTGTTACCAACATACACAATGTATCCGAAACACAATAAGCAAAAATTACCCAGTTTTGCAAAATGCTAATAGTTCTCTACCTTTTCACGAAACAGGCGCGCAAGCGTACACGACCCTTAAGTCTAATTTTTTTTTTTTTTTTTTGGTATGGTCGTCTTCTTTCATTCTGAACCCAATAAATATAGCACTGTAATCACGAAAGACTATAGAATTTAATAAATTTATAAACAAATCTGTTTTCAGATCATTCGAAAGTACCATGTGCTCTTAAGGGAAAATATAGGGCATGCAAGGCATTTTTTTAGTTACCAGTCTTCTGACTGGTTTGATGCGGGCCGCCACGAATTTCTCTCCTGTGCTAACCTCTTCATCTCAGAGCAGCGCTTGCAATCTTCGTCCTTAATTACTTGCTGGATGTATTCCGATCTCTCTCTTCCTCTACTGTTTTTGCCCTCTACAGCTCCCTCTAGTACCACGGAAGTCATTTCCTGATGCCTTAAGATGAGCTATCATGCTATCCCTTCTTCTTGTCAGTGTTTTCCACATTTTCCTTTCCTCTTTGATTCTGCACAGACCTTCCTCATTCCTTACCTTGTCAGTCCACCTAATTTTCAACATTCTTCTGTAGCATCACGACTCAAATGCTTCGATTCTCTTCTGTTCCGTTTTTCCAACAGTCCATGCTGTGCTCAAATTAAGGGCTATGTTTGATGCTAGTGGACTTCTCTTGGCCAGGAATGCCCTTTTTGCCAAAACTAATCTGCTTTTGATGTCCTCCTTGGTCTGTCCGCCAATGGTTATTTTACTGCCCAGATAGTAGAATACCTTAACTCCATCTACTTCGTGACCATCAATCATGGTGTTAAGATTCTCGCTGTTCTCATTTCTGTGACTTCTTATTACTTTAGTCTTTCTCTTATTTACCCTGTCCACATTCTGTAGTCATTGAATTGTTCATTCCAATCAGATGATCATGTAATTTTTCACTTTCACTCATGATAACAATGTCACTACCTTATCGTATTATTGATACCCTTTCACCTTGAATTTTAATCCCACTCCTGAACCTTTCTTTTATTCCCATAGTTATTTCTTCGATGTTCAGATTCAACAGTAGGGGGGAAAGACTACATCCCTGTCTTAAATCCTTTTTAATCCGAGCACTTTGTTCGTGGTCGTCCACTCTTATTATTCCCTTTTGGCTCTTGTGCATATTTTTTTAAATTTATGAATTGACCCGCTATGGACCGCATACAACTTAAAACTTATGGTGTTTTTTTCTTTCGTTCTACCCAGTACTTCTTCATTTTGTCGCCAACTGCTCGTCTCTGCTCATCTGTCCACACACTCTTGGGTCCAGGTTTTGGCTCAACTTCTTCATAGTCTGCGTTTTCTATCAGTAGCTTGAAGTGATTCCGGTGAAGTATTATTTCTTCTGTAACACCTATTTTGTTTGCATCTTTCTTTACTGCTTCTATCCATCCTACAGTTTTTTCAGCTTACTAAGGTAATTAAAAATTTTTTTGTGATTCGTGTTTCTTCCATTCTTTTTAATGTCCATAAAATTTTGGCCGTCTCTTCCTCATTGTATCTGTCATCTTTTCTGTATTTTTGTATAAGTCTTCAATTCTCCTTTTAATCCACCTGTTTTCCACGTTTTTCTGAGGGCCCTAGAATTTTTCTTAGTATTTTTCTCTCTTTTTTTCTAGTTCTCTTAATTCGCCTTTCTTATTCAATGTTAGGCACTCTGATCCATATGTTGCTTGTGTCCTAATAACTGAATTATAATGTCTAATCTTTGCTTGTATGGATGTTGATTTCTTATTGTAGTAGTTTTGTGTTAATTTATATGCAAATTCTAACTTTTTATTCTTTCTTTATTTGTTGTGTTATCCGGTCCGTTGGCTTGGATCCACTCCCCCAGGTATTTGAATCTATCAACTCTTTTAATTTATCCATACTTTGTTTTCATAAACTTTTCTGTATTATGTTTGTGTTATATATACTCGCATTTTTCATAGAACATTTTTAGCCCAGTCTTTTCAGCAATCTCGTGTAACAGATCAAGCATAACTATTGCGGCCGTTCGGTTGTCAGTTATCAATGCCGTATCAAATGCAAAGGCTAAACATTTCATTTCAAATTTGTTCTTTCTTTGGCCCATGTTTATACCTTTTGTGCCTCTGTTTAATGTGCTTTCCCATGTTTTTACTATCTATCTAAAACAAAGTTAAAACTGGGAACAGTCAGTCTCCTTGTCGAATTCCCGTTTCGATTTTAAATGGTTCAGAAATTTTGCTTTGAAACTTAATTCTTGATGTATCTGTGAGAGTTTGTTCAACAAGTCTTACGGTGTTTTCGTCTATCCCTGGTTCATAAAGTATCTGGAATAGTGTTCGTCTATCAACTGAGTCGTAGGCCTTCTTGAAGTGTACGAAAGTAACTATTGTATTTTTATTTTGTATAGCTCCCACTCTCAAAATTTTTTAAATTAAGAATCTGTTCTTGTGCATATTGTACACTACTGGCTATTAAAAATGCTACACCACGAAGATGACGTGCTACAGACGCGAAATTTAACCGACAGGAACAAGATGCTGAGATATGTAAATGATCAGCTTTTCAGAGCATTCACACAAGGTTGGCACCGGTGGCAACACCTACAACGTGCTGACATGAGGAAAGTTTCCAACCGATTTCTCATGCGCAAACATCAGTGACCGGCGTTGCCTGGTGAAACGTTGTTCTGATGCCTCGTGTAAGGAAGAGAAATGCGTACCATCACGTTTCCGACTTTGATAAAGGTCGGATTGTAGCCTATCGCGATTGCGGTTTGTCGTATCGCGACATTGCTGCTCGCGTTGGTCGAGATCCAATGACTGTTAGCAGAATATGGAATCGGTGGGTTCAGGAGGGTAATACGGAACGCCGTGCTGGATCCAAACGGCCTCGTATCACCAGTAGTCGAGATGACAGGCATCTTATCCGCATGGCTGTAACGGATCGTGCAGCCACGTCTCGATCCCCGAGTCGACAGATGGGGACGTTTGCGAGACAACCATCTGCACGAACAGTTCGACGACGTCTGCAGCAGCACGGACTATCAGCTCGGAGACCGTGGATGCGGTTACCCTTGACGCTGCATCAGAGACAGGAGCGCTTGCGATGGTGTACTCAGCAACGAACCTGGGTGCACGAAAGGCAAAACCTCATTTTTCGGGTGAATCCAGGTTCTGTTTACAGCATCACGTTGGTCGCATCCGTGTTCGGTGACTTCGCGGTGAACGGATATTGGAAGCGTGTATTCGTCATCGTCATACTGGCGTATTGCCCTGCATGATGGTAATGGGGTGCAATTGGTTACACGTCTCTGTCACATCTTGTTCGCATTGACGGCACTTTGAACAGTGGACGTTACATTTCAGATGTGTTACGACCCGTGGCTCTAGCCTTCATTCGATCCCTGCGAAACCCTACATTTCAGCAGGATAATGCACGACCACATGTTGCAGGTCCTGTACGGGCCTTTCTGGATACAGAAAATGTTCGACTGCTGCCCTGGCCAGCCCATTCTCCAGATCTCTCACCAAATGAAAACATCTGGTCAATGGTGGCCTAGCAACTGGCTCGTCACAATACGCCAGTCGCTACTCTTGATCAACTGTTGTATCGTGTTGAAGCTACGTGGGCAGCTGTACCTGTACACGCATCCAAACTCTGTTTGACTCAATGCCCAGCCATATCAAGGCCGTTATTTCGGCCAGAGGTGGTTGTTCTGGGTACTGATTTCCCAGGATCTATGCACCGAAATTGCTTGAAATTGTAATCACATGTCAGTTCTGGTTTAATATATTTGTCCAGTGAATACTCATTTATCTGCATTTCCTCTTGGTGTAGCAACTTTAATGGTCGGTAGTGTATATTACCCGCCTCACCCTATAGCTTACCCCAATTTTTCGCAGAATATCGAACATCTTGCACTACTTTACATTGTCGAACGCCTTTTCCAGGCCAAGGCCTATGAAAGTGTCTCGATTTTTCTTTAGTCTTGCTTCTGTTATCAAGCGCAACGTCAGAAATTCCAATCCTGTGCCTGTACCTTTCCTAAAGACGAACTGATCGTCATCTAAGGCCATTGCCAGCTGGCTTGTTACGTGCGCTGCTTGGAATGCTGCCCCTGGCAGAAGGTGAAACTCTCGCCTGTACACATTGTACAGTGCCGGCACCCACTGGAACGGAGACAATGGCGGCTCTTCACAACCGCGGGCGCAGTCACGCTAGCTGACCAGGTACCGCGTGACGTCACCAGCCACGGCGTTTCGGTCGGCCGCGCGTAGTCTCGCCGGAGTTGAGAGTTTTGCTCCTCATTACTCAGCCACGATCCGTTCCGTTACTCATTCTCGCCGAGTGGGCGACTGCGGAGGCGAAAGTCGCCGGCCGGTGACGTCATTGTGGTCTGGCGGCTGTGCTTAGATTGCGTGCGGTCTGGAAGGTCGAGAGAACGTATGCCTACCCACTTTCTCTACAGCACGCAGAGGTCTGGCCCACACCTGTCAGTGGGCGGTGGAAACTAAGAGGGTGGTCTGAAAAGTTCTCGGAACGGAATAGAAAAAAGTTCATACATCACTGAAACATTCTTTTATTTTTCAATGTAGTGTCCTTGTAGATAAATGCGCTTGGTTCAAAATGGCTCGCCGGCAGTGGTGGCCGAGCGGTTCTAGGCGCTACAGTCTGGAACCTCGCGACCGTTACGGTCGCACGTTCGAATCCTGCGTCGGGCATGGATGTGTGTGATGTCCTTAGGATAGTTAGGTTAAAGTAGTTCTATCAACAGAAACTGCAGCGTTAAACTTCACCACAACTTTGAGACTACAGCTGCTAGTTCGCTGGCGTTTGCAGAAATGGAAAAAACGGGGAAGTCGACATATGTGACGAAACCTAGCGGCGGACCCGTCGGACACCTTTCATTCTGCCGCTTGCATGCAGTTACCATTGTTAGCAAGGTGGTTATCGCCAAGCGTGAACGTGTATCGTTTTCCTTTCAATTCTTGCGCTAAGGGGGATAGGCAGGCAGCTAGCTTGATGATGTACGTAATATCTAATAATAAATCAATACTGAAGTATCCCGCTCTAGAACAGACGGCATATTTACAATGTGTAGCCGATATTTTTATAGGCCGGCCGTTGTGGCCGAGCGGTTCTAGGCGCTACAGTCTGGAACCGCGCGACTGCTACGATCGCAGGTTCGAATCCTGCCTCGGGTCTGGATGTGTGTGATGTCCTTAGGTTAGTTAGGGGACTGATGATCTCAGATGTTAAGTCCCATAGTGCTCAGAGCCATTTGAACCATAACTCAGTTTGCATGCAGGCTGTTGAAACATAACACATTTTTCCATGGCCTTCTAGTCCTGTTTTCTCATTGGTCGCTTTGTTGGAGATGGTACGACGTGGTGGGGATAATGCAAAACTCTCTTTCCCGTTCTAGCGTGAAGCGATGTAACCAGAGCTGATGATGTGGCTCCGTCAACAAAGTCAGACATTCTATAGTAACGCTATCAACAAACTGGTGTCTCGTTGGGCGAAATGTGATCCGGATCAGAGTCACTGTGTTCAGAAATACATATGTAGACATTAAGAAGAAAGATGTAAAGTCTTAATGAAGTTTGTTTTATTTAGAAAGCTATGAAAGTTTTCACATAAAAAGATTCGGAGCCATTACCGCTCTCGCTGGTGTATTAGATATTACGAGGGTGGTTTGAGAAGTTCTCGGATCGGAATAGAAAAAAGTAATTACATCACTGAAACTTTTTTATTTTTCAATGTAGTCTCCTTGTAGATTAATGCACTTGGTCCAACTGCGTTCCAGTGCCTTGATCCCATCTGGAAAATGAGTTTCCTCCAGGCCTGCAAAATAGTTGTCAACTCCGGCTATCAATTCTTCGTTTGAAGTGAATCTTCGTCCACCAAGACAACTTTTCAGTTTCGGGAAGAGATGGAAGTGTGACGGAGCCATTCTTGTAATTTTGCCACGACGACGGCACATGTGTGCGGGCGCGCGTTGTCTTGCTGTAAGATGACTCTCTTCCTTGCTAAACCTGGCCTTTTTTCGCGTATCTTTTGTTGCAATTTGTACAGGAGGTTAGCATAGTATTCTCCAGCAATTGTTTGCCCATTGTGGGGAGAATCTACAAACAGAATCCCCTTTGCATCCCAGAACACTGATGTCATGAAGGGATTCTTTTCTCTCGTGGCGAAGAACCAGCTTGTTTCCACTGCTTTGACTGTTGTTTTGTCTTTGGAGGATAGTAGTGCACCCAAGTTTCATCTGTGGTCACAAACCGGCGCAAAAAATCTTGTTCGTTTCACCTAAAACGGGGCAAACATCGTTCCAGTTTGTCCATTCCCGTGCGTTTTTTTTTTCCTGATAATTTTTCCATTCCTAATTCTTAAGCTGAAATGTGATACACCGTTTCAGATGACATCTGGCAAGTCTTAGCAGTTTCACACACTTTCAATCGGTGATCCTCCGTGACCATTTTGTGCACTTTTGCAATGACTTCTGGAGTAGTGACACATCTTGGCCGACCACTGCGCAGACCATCGTCTAAGGCTTCCTTAAGAAATTTAAATTCATTTGTCCACTTGGCAACAGTTGAGTATGAAGGAGCAGAGTCCCCCAGTGTATTCTGGAAATCGGCACGAATGTCCTTTGCCTTCATACCTTTCTTCACGAACCACTTAACCACTGCTCGAATCTCGATTTTTTTTCCATCTTCGCAAGTCACTATGTTGGAACAACAGAGCCACATCACCGTCGCAGCTCTCTTCCAAGATCACTGACGTGGCACGTGTTTGCAGGCAAAACAGTCAAATGAGTATCGCGTGAACAACTAGCGCTCACCTCCCGTGGTGATTCCGAGAACTTTTCAGATCACCCTTGTGCGTTTAAAGTTTCTTGCAAGTCACATATTACAGTACTTCTCAAATACTGGGTGAATATAGTCTAGGTAATTTTCGTGCCGTAAGTTAAACTTCTCGAAACGTGTATACTTACAAACTTCAGTACTCACTGTGCTAACCCTTTCACGTAAGACTATACCTGTGGATCAGTGGATTATAACAGCATTTTGAATTTTTAAACGAGGTCAACAATTATATGAAATATAAAATTAATATTTTTGTTGTCCTTTGGAAGCCGTTAGGTAGCAAACGTCCAGCTGGGATATGGGTACCTTCACTATGTTAGCCCCTGTAGTGTTACATTCCATTCCTTGAACGAGAAGTAGCACATTCTTAAATACAGGGCTATTACAAATGATTGAAGCGATTTCATAAATTCACTGTAGCTCCATTCATTGACATATGGTCATGACACACTACAGATACGTAGAAAAACACAGTTTTGTTCGGCTGGAGCCGCACTTCAGGTTTCTGCCGCCAGAGCGCTCGAGAGCGCAGTGAGACAAAATGGCGACAGGAGCCGAGAAAGCGTATGTCGTGCTTGAAATGCACTCACATCAGTCAGTCATAACAGTGCAACAACACTTCAGGACGAAATTCAACAAAGATCCACCAACTGCTAACTCCATTCGGCGATGGTATGCGCAGTTTAAGGCTTCTGGATGCCTCTGTAAGGGGAAATCAACGGGTCGGCCTGCAGTGAGCGAAGAAACGGTGGAACGCGTGCGGGCAAGTTTCACGCGTAGCCCGCGGAAGTCGACGAATAAAGCAAGCAGGGAGCTAAACGTACCACAGCCGACGGTTTGGAAAATCTTATGGAAAAGGCTAAAGCAGAAGCCTTACCGTTTACAATTGCTACAAGCCCTGACACCCGATGACAAAGGCAAACGCTTTGAATTTTCGGCGCGGTTGCAACAGCTCATGGAAGAGGATGCGTTCAGTGCGAAACTTGTTTTCAATGATGAAGCAACATTTTTTCTTAATGGTGAAGTGAACAGACACAATGTGCGAATCTGGGCGGTAGAGAATCCTCACGCATTCGTGCAGCAAATTCGCAATTCACCAAAAGTTAACGTGTTTTGTGCAATCTCACGGTTTAAAGTTTACGGCCCCTTTTTCTTCTGCGAAAAAAAAACGTTACAGGACACCTGTATCTGGACATGCTGGAAAATTGGCACGTGCCACAACTGGAGACCGACAGCGCCGACTTCATCTTTCAACAGGATGGTGCTCCACCGCACTTCCATCACGATGTTCGGCATTTCTGAAACAGGAGATTGGAAAACCGATGGATCGGTCGTGGTGGAGATCATGATCAGCAATTCGTGTCATGGCCTCCACGCTCTCCCGACTTAACCCCATGCGATTTCTTTCTGTGGGGTTATGTGAAAGATTCAGTGTTTAAACCTCGTCTACCAAGAAACGTGCGAGAACTGCGAGCTCGCATCAACGATGCTTTCGAACTCATTGATGGGGACATGCTGCGCCGAGTGTGGGAGGAACTTGATTATAGGCTTGATGTCTGCCGGATCACTAAAGGGGCACATATCGAACGTTTGTGAATGCCTAAAAAGACTTTTTGAGTTTTTGTATGTGTGTCCAAAGCATTGTGAAAATATCTCAAATAATAAAGTTATTGTAGAGCTGTGAAATCGCTTCAATCATAATAACCCTGTACATATGTCAGAGAAAAGACTTTCGTGACTGAGAGTAGTCCGTAAGTGGTGAGCACCCCACTGTTTGGAGGTTTTTCAAAATGGAAGGTGCTGATACCAGAGCTATCAGTAAAGTGACTATACGGAAGTGAATAGTGGTCAGACAGTCGTACTGCTGAAATGGAGAGCGGAGTTCCACGCAGCGGGCGGAGCGGAAGAAATGGCTCAGTGAAATCTAGTAACGCGAAATGACAAAGATGATAAATGTATTGCAATTGTTAATGAAGTTGAATATCAGATCTGTTATGTAGTACAGACGGGCAGTATAAGAGTTGGCAGCTGACCTAATTTATCGTGTACTAACAAGGGAACCTCCCCATCGCATCCCCCTCAGATTTAGTTATAAGTTGGCACAGTGGATAGGCCTTGATAAACTGAACACAGATCAATCGAGAAAACAGGAAGAAGTTGTGTGGAACTATGAAAAAATAAGCAAAATATACAAACTGAGTAGTCCACGGGTTGCATATGCAACATCATGGACAAAGTGCCCTGTGAAGCGTCGTGGTCTCGTGGTAGCGTGAGCAGCTGCTAATCGAGAGGTCCTTGGTTCAAGTCTTCCCTCGAGTGAAAATTTTATTTTCTTTATTTTTGCATAGTTATTATCTGTCCGTTCGTTCATTGACGTCTCTGTTCACTGTAATAAGTTTAGTGTCTGTGTTTTGCGACCGCACCGCAAAACTGTGTGATTAGTAGACGAAAGGACGTGCCTCTCCAATGGGAACCGAAAACATTTGATCGCAAGGTCATAGGTCAACCGATTCCTCCACAGGAAAACACATCTGATATATTCTATACGACACTGGTAACGGCATGTGCGTCACATGACAGGAATATGCGTCACATGACAGGAATATGTTGTCGACCCACTTAACTTGTACACTTGGCGAAGGGGTAAAAAGATTCTTCTACCTTGCCCGATTTAGGTTTTCTTGTGGATGTGATAATCACTCCCAAAAAAGGGATGAAAACATAAGAGTTTGTCACAAACTGAAAATAAAAAATTAAACTTTTTACTCGATGGAAGATTTGAACCAAGGACCTTTCGTTCCGCAGCTGTTCACGTTACCACGAGACCACGGCGCTCCAGCGTTCCCGGTGTCCTTGACGTTGCCTATCCTCCCATAAACTACTCAGTTTGTATATTTTGCTTATTTTTTCATAGTTCCACACAACTTCTTTCTGTTTTCTCAATTGATCTGTTTTCAGTTTTTCAAGGCCTATCCACTGTGCCAACTTATAACTAAATCTGAGGGGGGTGCGATGGGGAGGTTCCCTTGTAAGTAATTTTGAAGATAATACAAGAAAGTGCATCTCGCTTATTTATGTGGAGTGAATGAGAACGAGAAGTTAATTTTCAGTAGCTTTATCTGCAGCCTGTAAGGAGGCAAAGTCTGAACTAAGTTGGAGGAAGAAGCCACACGCATTCAGGGCACAGAATAGCTGGACCCTGAATAATAATGCTTAACGGCGACCATGTATTCAGTAAACAACATTCATTGTGTATAAAAGGGGGATTGAGGAGGCAACTTAGTGTTATATGCATGTGGTGAAGTATAACAAACCAAGACGCAGCCAAAGCCAACCTGAAACACGTCACCCTTTATTAATATAGATATCACCCTGCCTTTTTTCTGAAACTCCCTGGCAGATTAAAACTGTGTGCCGGACCGAGACTCGAACTCGGGACCTTCGCCTTTCGCGGGCAAGTGCTCTACCAACTGAGCTACCCAAGCACGACTCACGCCCGGTACTCACAGCTTTACTTCTGCCAGTACCTCGTCTCCTACCTTCCAAACTTTACAGAAGCTCTCCTGCGAACCTAGCAGAACTAGCACTCCTGAAAGAAAGGATATTGCGGAGACATGACTTAGCCACAGCCTGGGGGATGTTTCCAGAATGAGATTTTCACTCTGCAGCGGAGTGTGCGCTGATATGAAACTCCCTGGCAGATTAATTTTCAGTAGCTTTATCTGCAGCCAGTAAGGAGGCAGAGTCTGAACCAAGTTGGAGGAAGAAGCCACACGGATTCAGGGCACAGATGTAATGTTACCCTAAGAAAAGCTTGTAGCTATAAAGCAAAACCGATTTAGACAGCACTGATAATGGGAAAACAGCCTTTTCGTAGTGGTAACACCGGTTGCCGTCAGATCACCGAAGTTAAGCGCTGTCGGACTGGGCTAGCACTTGGATGGGTGACCGTCCGGTCTGCCACGCGCTGTTGGCAAGCGGGGTGCACTCAGCCCTTGTGAGGCAAACTGAGGAGCTACTTGGTTGAGAAGTAGCGGCTCCGGTCTCGTAAACTGACATACGGCCGGGAGAGCGGTGTGCTGACCACATGCCCCTCCGTATCCGCATCCAGTGACGCCTGTGGGCTGAGTATGACACGGCGGCCGGTCGGTACCGTTGGGGGTTGAAGGTTTTTTAGTGCCAGACTCAGATTCTTTTTCTTTCACGATCTGCTGAGAACGATGGATGGAGGGCAACACAGATTTCATATTCGCAGATTTCGTAATCTGTATTTTACCCCTCCCAGATCTCTGCTGACGGCGACTGCAGCCATGAAATCCGGAGACGCCTGTTGCTCGGTAGACAGGCGATGTCAAACCTTGACAAGGGTTTAAGGTCCAGAGATATAACACTAGCAACAAAGATCCGGATTGTGAGGGCTATGGTCTTTCCAGTTGTGATGTATGGATGTGAGACCTGGACCATTAGAAAGGCTGAACGGCGAAGAATTGACTCCTTCGAATTGTGGTGTTGGAGGAAACTTCTTAGAGTTCCATGGACTGCAAAGAGAACCAACAGATCAATATGGAGCAAATTAAACCAGATTTCTCCCTGGAAGGTTTAATGTTAAAACAAAAGCTGACCTACTTTGGACACACAATGCGAAGGCATGCCTCGCTGGAAAAAACATTAATGCTGGGGAAGATTGAAGGAAATAGAAGAAGAAGACGTCAGAGGATGAGATGGATCGATGGCATCACAGAAGCAATGTGTTCCAACCTGGAAGGTCTACGGGAGAAAGTGCAAGACAGGAAAAAGTGGCGTGATTTGGTTCATGGGGTCACGAAGAGTCGGAACCGACTAAACGGAGAGAGAGAGAGAGAGAGAGAGAGAGAGAGAGAGAGAGAGAGAGAGAGATTTTACCCCTGCCATCTTCAGAATTTGAAAGAGAGTATTCCAGTCAACATCGCCAAAAGCTTTCTCCAATTCTACAAATGATAGAAACGTAGGTTTGCCTTTCCTTAATCTATTTTTTAAGATAACTTGTAGGGTCAGTATTGCCTCACGTGTTCAAACATTTCTACGGAATCCAAAATCGGAGGTCGGCTTCTAAGAGTTTTTCCATTCGTCTGTAAATAATTCGCGTTAGTATTTTGCAGCTGTGACTTATTAAACTGGTAGTTCGGTGATTTTCACATCTGTCAACACCTGCTTTCTTTGGGATTGGATTTATTACATTCTTCAAGTCTGAGGGTATTTCGCCTGTCTCATACATCTTGCTCACCAGATGGTAGAGTTTTGTCAGGACTGGCTCTCTCTCCGACAGTAAGAGCGGATGTTTGTAGCAAAGGACAGTGTCGGTGAAGGCAAACTCTTCGTAATGGTGACTGCCTTGTTCATGAGCCGTTGATTTGAGGCCAGTGATTCTTGGTATGTGGTGGATACTGGGGATGCATTATAACGCAGCAAGGAGGCGGCTGCTTGCAGATTAAAAGGCAGCGTCTGGAATAACACGCTCGCCGCCGTACGTGACTCCGGCCACCCACGCGTCCTGGTTGCGATCGCGTGGACGCGGAGCTTCGCTGGATTTCTTAAACAAGACCGCGAGTCGCGAGTGCAGCTGCACAAACATTTAGTGCTGACGCCGCTCTGGTGGCGTGGCGAGCATTGTTCTGATGTACTCAATTCGTTCTCAGGTCATAGCTCGTGCCTATCCACACTATGACGCCACAAGTAGCACTAACATACTTCTCGAAAGTATTGGGGGAATGAGACCTCCCTCCACACCTGCGCCATACTCCATGACAATGGTCATTCGCGGTAGTGCAGTACGGCGATCAGCTGCTGAGTGCAATGTCGAGTTGTTGACAAAATTCGAATCATCGATAATTTCAAAGAACTATCGAAGTATCTTCTTCTTTCTTGGCTCTACAGCTCATTATGAGCCTTGGCCTCTTCTACAATTTCCTTCCATTTCTCTCGGTCCTTTGCCAATACTCTCCAGTTTCTATAGCCCATCTTCCTAAGATCTTCGATTACTCCAACTTCCCATCTGGCTCTCTACCATGCCCTCCCTGCCCTCCTGGCTTTCCTTGTAATATTCTTTTTGGTACTTCTGTATCATTCATGCGAGCCACATGTCCCGCCAACCTCAGTCTGGATGATGTCACTATCCCACTATCCTTCTGATGGTGAATGAGGTGCATTCAAGTTCTAAGGCCTCCGATTTTTTTTCTCCGGACTGGAAAGAGATAGAAACATGAGCATTGTTTTAAAATGAGGCCACGTTCATTGTCAATACGTCCCAGAGTTGGCAGCACCGTACGGCAGATGGAATTTTACCGCTAGCGGCGAGAATGAGAACTGTTTTAAATACTTCAAATGGCGACGTTTTCCTTACTTGAACAGCGTGCAATCATTCGTTTTCTGAATTTGCGTGGTGTGAAACCAATTGAAATTCATCGACAGTTGAAGGAGACGTGTGGTGATGGAGTTATGGATGTGTCGAAACTGCGTTTGTGGGTGCAACAGTTTAATGAAGGCAGAACATCGTGTGACAACAAACCGAAACAACCTCGGGCTTGCGCAAGCCGGTCTGACGACACGATCGAGAAACTGGAGAGAATTGTTTTGGGGATCGCCGAATGAGTGTCGAACAGATCACATATAGAGTTGGCATTTCTGTGGGTTCTGTGCACACAATCCTGCACGACGACCTGAAAAAGCGAAAAGTGTCATCCAGGTGGGTGCCACGAATGCTGACGGACGACCACACGGCTGCCCGTGTGGCATGTTGCCGAGCAATGTTGACGTGCAACGACAGCACGAATGGGACTTTCTTTTCGTCGGTTGTGACAATGGATGAGACGTGGATGCCATTTTTCAATCCAGAAACAAATCGCCAGTCAGCTCAATGGAAGCACACAGATTCACTGCCACCAGAAAAAAATTCTGGTAACCGCCAGTGCTGAAAAAATGGTGTCCATGTTCTGGGACAGCGAGGGCGTAGTCCTCACCCATTGCGTTCCAAAGGGCACTACGGTAACAGGTGCATCCTACGAAAATGTTTTGAAGAACAAATTCCTTCCTGCACTGCAACAAAAACGTCCGGGAAGGGCTGCGCGTGTGCTGTTTCACCGAGACAACGCACCCGCACATCGAGCTAACGTTACGCAACAGTTTCTTCGTGATAACAACTTTGAAGTGATTCCTCGTGCTCCTTACTCACCTGACCTGGCTCCTAGTGACTTTTCGCTTTTTCCAACAATGAAAGACACTCTCCGTGGCCGCACATTCACCAGCCGTGCTGCTACTGCCTCAGCGATTTTCCAGTGGTCAAAACAGACTCCTAAAGAAGCCTTCGCCGCTGCCATGAAATCGTGGCGTCAGCGTTGTGAAAAATGTGTACGTCTGCAGGGCGATTACGTCGAGAAGTATCGCCAGTTTCATCGATTTCGGGTGAGTAG
Source organism: Schistocerca piceifrons (assembly GCF_021461385.2). Classification (NCBI taxonomy): domain Eukaryota; kingdom Metazoa; phylum Arthropoda; class Insecta; order Orthoptera; family Acrididae; genus Schistocerca; species Schistocerca piceifrons. The sequence goes on from NC_060148.1 coordinate 82,589,934, forward strand.
TTAATTAGAAAAAAAATCGGAGGCCTTAGAAGTTGAATGCACCTCGTATATGATATACAACTCATGGTTGTATCTCCTCCTCCATCTTCCTCTTTCACAGATTGGGCCGATGATTCGTCTGGGTACCTTTCTTTCAAATGCACCCAGTGTTTCAATATCTTTAGTTGTTAATGTCCAGGCTTCAGAGGCATATGTAAGCACTGGTCGTATAAGTGATTTATACATAATTTAGTGGTAAGAGTCAGGAACCTTGAGGATAGAAGTCTTGTTAGGGCAAAATAGGCTCTGTTGGCCAGTATTAATTTCTGCTTAATTTCATAGGAGGTATCATTTAGATGAGGCCAGGCACTTGAAATGTTCAGCTCTCTCAAATGTATAATTGCCCATTGTTATTGTATTTGGCGTATTTTCTCTGTGCTTTTCCAGCTGCCATATATTTTGTTTTTTGTTCATTAATAATTAACCCCATGTTCCTACTGGCCTGTTCAAGAGCTGTAAATGTCTCTTCCATTGCTTTTTGGGTTCTTGGGTACGAAGTATACCGGAGATGAAACTTCCTGGCAGATTAAAACTGTGTGCCGGACCGAGACTCGTACTCGGGACCTTTGCCTTTCGCGGGCAAGTGCTCTGCCAACTGAGCTACCCAAGCACGACTCACGCCCGGTACTCACAGCTTTACTTCTGCCTGTATCTCGTCTCCTACCTTCCAAACTTCACAGAAGCTCTTCTGTGAACCTTGCAGAAATAGCACTCCTGAAAGAAAGGATATTGCGGAGACATGGCTTAGCCACAGCCTGGGGGATGTTTCCAGAATGAGATTTTCACTCTGCAGCGGAGTGTGCGCTAATATGAATATATCCGCAATATCCTTTCTTTCAGGAGTGCTATTTCTGCAAGGTTCGCAGGAGAGCTTCTGTAAAGTTTGAAAGGTAGGAGACTAGGTACTGGCGGAAGCTGTGTACGGGGCGTGAGTCGTGCTTGGGTAGCTCAGTTGGTAGAGCACTTGCCCGCGAAAGGCAAAGGTCCCGAGTTCGAGTCTCCGTCCGGCACACAGTTTTAATATTCCAGGAAGTTTCATATCAGCCCATACTCGGCTGCAGAGTGAAAATCTCATTCTGTATACCGGAGATGTTTATTCCCTCGATATATCAAAACGATAATATCGAGCGCCGATATTTTTGTTTTTTCGCCGTTTTCGATAAACATTTGAAATTGTTCTTTTGGAATAGTAGTAAAACGTAATTTTACTTAAACTTTGTGAAAGAGTGTTACTACTTTTTGAGCATTCATCCCGTCCAGCCTCTCTCTTTGACTCTACGAAGCAAGTATACGTGGCACAAAAAAGTCCAATTGCACTTGGGTGTGCCGGCCGCGGTGGCTCGCGGTTCTAGGCGCTCAGTCCGAAACCGCGCGACTGCTACGGTCGCAGGTTCGAATCTTGCCTCGGCCATGGGTGTGTGTGATGTCCTTAGGTTAGTTAGGTTTAACTAGTTCTAAGTTCTAGGGGACTAATGACCTCAGAAGTTGAGTCCCATAGTGCTCAGAGCCATTTGAACCATTTTGCACTTGGGTGTGGTGGTGTGAATGGAACAAGATTTCCGATCTGAAGAAATAGGACCAGTTGCGATTACAAAGAAAATTAAATGCGACTAGTGTGCTATTTCTTGACATACGCATTCTTCAATAACAGATGCTGGAAATGAACATAAATGTAAATGACAAGACTGATCACTGCGGCGGGCGGAGACGTATGAGGGGAAATGCTGATGTAATCGGCGCTCGGCGCTGCCAACAGAAGCTGCAACGTTTAGCTTCACCACGCAGGTTTGATGATACAGCTGCTAGATTTCTGGCGTTGGCATAAATGAGAGAAACAAGAAAGTCGACATGAACTGTTCCGGTCAAATCCGACATGTGACGAAACCGAACGAGGAATCCATCGCACACCTTTCGTTCTGCCACTTGCGTACAGCTACCATTGTTAGCATGGTGGTTACCGCCAAGCGCGAACGTCCATCGTTTTCCTTTGTTTACGATCGAAGGAGGATAAGCAGGCTGCTAGCTTGTTGACGTACAGAATATCTAATAATAAATTAATACTTAACTATACAGCTCTAAAAGCGCCACTATGTTTACAATGTGTATTTCTGTAGGCAGGTATGTAGATATTCTTTCTGACGATATATCAATACTTCATCTCCGTATATCGAGAGCAATAATATTATTTTTAAATATTGATATATTGTATTCCCGATATTTTTAATAATACAGACAGTCGTAGTGGAATGCAACGCCTTTCACAAGCAGTCCATGTGTTGTATCCTGCCTATTCCTCAAATATGGGGTGCATAGGAAACCTTTCTCTGATAGCTAGACAATTCAAGCAAATAGTATCAATTAATTTTATTGACAAATAAATGACAACTCTTAAAGTTCAGAAATACAGATGTGTCGCGAGCTAAGGACGACGGATAAATAAGATACCTCTTCCCCAATATCAGTGCTACACTAGATGATCAAAAAATAACCGGACACCCCCAAAAACATACGTTTTTCGTGTTAACTACATTGTGCTGCGACCTACTGCCAGGTACTCCATATCAGCGACCTCAGGAGTAGTTAGACATCGTGAGAGAGCAGAATGGGGCGCTCCATGGAACTCACGGACTTCGAACGTGGTCAGGTGAGTGTGTGTCACTTATGTCTACGTCTGTGCCCGAGATTTCCACACTCCTAAACACCCCTAGGTCCGATGTGATAGTGAAGTGGAAACGTGAAAGGACACGTGCAGCACAAAAGCGTACAGGCCGACCTCGTCTGTTGGCTGACAGACAGCTGACAGTTGAAGAGGATCGTAATGTGTAATAGGCAGACATCTATCCAACCACACAGGAATTCCAAACTGCACCAGGATCCACTGCAAGTACTATGACAGTTAGGCGGGAGGTGAGAAAACTTGGATTTCATGGTCGAGCCGCTGCTCGTAAACCACACATCACGCCGGTAAATAGAAAAGGACGCCTCGCTTCGTGTAAGCAGCGTAAATATCGGGCCATTGAACAGTGGAAAAACGTTACTAGACTACGTGATCAAAACTATCCGGACACGTGGCTGAAAACGACTTACAGGTTCGTGGCGTCCTCCATCGGTAATGCTGGAATTAAATATGTTGGCCCACCCTTGACCTTGATGACTGCTTCCACTCTCGCAGGCATACGTTCAGTCAGGTGCTGGAAGGTTTCTTGGTGAATGGCAGCCCATTCTTCACGGAGTACTGCACTGAAGAGAGGTATCGATGTCGGTCGGTGAGGCCGGCCACGAAGTCGGTATTCCAAAACATCCCAAAGGTGTTCTGTAGGGTTCAGGTCCGGACTCTGTGCAGACCAGTCCATTACAGGGATGTTACTGTTCTGTAACCACTCCGCCACAGGCCGTGCATTATGAACAGGTGCTCGATCGTGTTGGAAGATGCTATCGCCATCCCCGAATTGCTCAACAATGGGAAGCAAGATGATGTTTAAAACGTTAATGTAGGCCTGGGCTGTGATAGTGCCAAGCAAAACAACAAGGGGTGCAAGCCCACTCCATGAAAAACACGACCACACCATAACACCACCGCCTCCGAATTTTACTGTCGACACTACACACGCTGCCAAATCACGTTCACCGGACATGGGCCATACCCACACCCTGCCATCGGATCACGACATTGTGTACCGTGATTCGTCACTCCACACAACGTTTTTCCACTGTTCGGTCGTCCATTGTTTACGCTGCTTACACCAAGCGAGGAGTCGTTTGACATTTACCGGCGTGATGTGTGGCTTATGAGCAGCCGCTCGACTATGAAATCAAAGGTTTCACAGCTCCCGCCAGACTGTCACAGTACTTGCAGTGGATCCTGATGCAGTTTGGAATCCGTGTGTGATGGTCTGGATAGATGTCTGCCTATTACACATTATGACCCTCTTCAACTGTCGGCGGTCTCTGTCAGTCAACAGACGAGGTCGGCCTGTACGCTTTTGTGCTGTACGTGTCCCTTCAAGTTTCTACTGCACTAACACATCGGAAACAGTGGACGTAGGGATGTTTAGGAGTGTGTAAGTCTCGCGTACAGACAGATGAAACAAGTGACACCCAATCACCTGACCACGTTCGAAGTCCGTTGAGTTCCGCGGAGCGCCCCATTCTGCTCTCACGATGGCTAGTGACTACTGAGGTCGCTGATATGGAGTACCTGGCAGTAGATGGCAGCACGATGCATCTAATATGCAAAACGTATGTTTTTGTGGGTGTTTCACATACGTAATTTTCCTGCCCAAGCTTCTTCTTAGTAACAGATTTATTGACAATGATCATCGCAGGAATGAGATTTATTAACACACAAGTTTCGTGGAGATCTGTATAGTTTAAAGCACGCATTGCACATTGCTTTGCTAGTAGATTGAATTTTTACTTTGTAACTAGCATAACAGCAGCAACCGTAGTATTTTGGAGATAGCAGCAGCACAGCATTTATTCATTGTGGAAACAGGTAGGCCGTTCATAATTTACATGTGATACCGTTAACACTACAGACAGGGAATTGTTGGCAGTTATTAATATTTCATATTTTTGTGACAGATTGCTTGTATTGCTAACAGGTCAGTTTTCGTAAATTTAATAGAACATTGTATCCTTGCCACGAGCACTGCAGTACACAGTTTAATGTTATATTTCCGGTTACCTTTTGCATTTCTGATCACTTTTCAGGAATTACGAGATTACTTGTGAACTTAAATATGAGCTTAAGTGTTCCTCTAACCAGAGTTCAACTTCGTTACCCCATGAAAAAATACCATTATTTATAACTATACATTACCATACAACAAAAACTAATTAGCCGCTTTCAACGTAGCAATAAAACGACTATCGGACTAATTTGGGATCGCTGTATTTGAATGGGCGCGTAAATTTTCTCTGTAAAAGTAATTTTGTTTGTAACGTGAAATACACCGACGCTTTTCGTCGGCATTGGGCTTCTCTTGAAAGACGTGACATCTTTGTTCGGGCTGACTGTAGCTACGCACTGCAAAAAACCAAAATGCAAATATCTGCAGAAACATCAAGAAAATGCGTCTGACGAATTTTACGACAGACTCCCCGCATATGTAAGTTGTTCATTGCACGATATTTGGCCTGGACACCTGTTAGTCAGCCTCAGGTAAGACTGACGAAGTCTTAATCAGTGAAGCATGACTCACCTGAGGATGACTAACAGGTGCCTTGTCGAGATATTGTGCAATGAACGACGTCCGGCGTGAAGCTCCAAACTGCTTTGAATATTAAGTTTAATGGCAAAATTTTTAAATTCGCAAATGCGTTGCTTGTTTCATAGAACAACGCGCACTCTTCAAAAGAATACGGAAGTCGAAAAGCCAATGAAATCATTTTTGTACTGTTTAACTTGCCTTACAACATACATTAAATTCTACATGGGCACGATCACTCTGCTATTCCCACTTAAGTATTAGGAATATGATTCGTAGGAACACTTTGTAATCATGTTGCTTTAATTTCTTATGAAAGCGGTGCTGATAGACAATAAAAGCGGTTTAAAAGCTGTGCGCTGTCTGCGGAAGTTAACCTTTCATTACTGAGCAACTGTTTCACCAGGTATCCAGTCTAGCTTACCAAATTCCCAACCAGACTAACATTAATTATAATCTTTTAATAGTCATACGACAACCGGTGACATATATATAAAAAGAGAATTTAAATAAAAATAAATAAATCAGTTTATATTTGGAAATTTACTTTAACATTGATCTCTGAAATTTCAGCATATTAAACTTGATTCATAACTAAACTGCTGCTTTATTTAGGATTGTGAAAATGTGAGTTTGTAATCTTACAGAACACATCAAATATAGAGCCAAGATTGGGAGACTGCATACAACACTGCATTCATAAAATAACACACGAAGAACGTTGAAACATATCCAAGAGGAAATTAACCACAACCAACCGATTCAATTTTCACCCAAAGAAGTTAAGTTCGTAGCGCAATCCTGTGCGTCATGTAATTACCACGCACTGGTATACTAAATTCATACTAACTCTCTGCGAAATCTTCCCGAAAAGAATAGCTGAGGGCTACTTTGATGATTACATCACATGCTTCATGTGGTCAACTTGGTTTACACAAAGAGTGTAACTCCACAATAATTTTGATAATTAAAATAAATTAGATCGAAAAGCAATTTACAAAAGAAAAACCTCGAACTGGTTACTAACGTCTTACTATTAACCTGATGGGTCAAACAATTGTATAAGCACGTGGTACTGGTCTCACAAAGTACACCCCACGAGGGTTGAACATACAGAAAAGTTGCTATACTGAAAAATATTGTCAAGACGAGACGTTATAATCTCCCGCACATTCGCACTTAAGATCGATAGTGTTAGAGTTACTGATAAACACGTGGTTCCACTTTACTCACAAAATAGTGACAAAGCAACTAGCGGAAGATATTCTGAACTTCACATTTGAAATACACTGCGTTGCAATTTAAGATAACATTAGGTATTTTAGAGCTAAACCTGAAATAAAGGTGATTAAATTTTCAGTTAGGCTGAACTCAAGAAATCCAGACACGCGCTTAGCCGGAGATCTTAACACTTCACACGCTCGCCGCGGACAGACTGGCCTGGGCTCCTACAAAGGGTGCTTCCGTATACAAAACGGAAGTGACTAGAGGCAGCTTCCTATACCAACATGACAAGGGATGGACAGAACCACACTAAGAATAGAAACCTCTCTGCTTTTAGAAAGCGTAGCTACTTGTTCCGACGTTGGTCCTACTGTTCTCTAGCAGACAGACTTGTCTGCTACCATCCAGCATGCAACTAGAAATACATTTGCTCATTCATCCTCTCACACAGAAGGGAAGGGGGATGACAGTATCTTATAATATACAGTTGTTGTTGTTGTTGTTGTTGTGGTCTTCAGTCCTGAGACTGGTTTGATGCAGCTCTCCATGCTACTCTATCCTGTGCAAGCTTTTTCATCTCCCAGTACCTACTGCAACCTACATCCTTCTGAATCTGCTTAGTATATTCATCTCTTGGTCTCCCCCTACGATTTTTACCCTCCACGCTGCCCTCCAATACTAAATTGGTGATCCCTTGATGCCTCAGAACATGTCCTACCAACCGATCCCTTCTTCTGGTCAAGTTGTGCCACAAACTTCTCTTCTCCCCAATCCTATTCAATACTTCCTCATTAGTTATGTGATCTACCCATCTAATCTTCAGCATTCTTCTGTAGCACCACATTTCGAAAGCTTCTATTCTCTTCTTGTCCAAACTATTTATCGTCCATGTTTCACTTCCATACATGGCTACACTCCATACGAATACTTTCAGAAATTACTTCCTGACACATCAATACTGGATGTTAACAAATTTCTCTTCTTCAGAAACGCTTTCCTTGCCATTGCCAGCCTACATTTTATATCCTCTCTACTTCGACCATCATCAGTTATTTTGCTCCCCAAATATCAAAACTCCTTTACTACTTTAAGTGCCTCATTTCCTAATCTAATTCCCTCAGCATCACCCGACTTAGACTACATTCCATTATCCTTGTTTTGCTTTTGTTGATGTTCATCTTATATCCTCCTTTCAAGACACTGTCCATTCCATTCAACTGCTCTTCCAAGTCCTTTGCTGTCTCTGACAGAATTACAATGTCATCGGCGAACCTCAAAGTTTTTATTTCTTCTCCATGAATTTTAATACCTACTCCGAATTTTTCTTTTGTTTCCTTTACTGCTTGCTCAATATACAGATTGAACAACATCGGGGACAGGCTACAACCCTGTCTTACTCCCTTCCCAACCACTGCTTCCCTTTCATGTCCCTCGACTCTTATAACTGCCATCTGGTTTCTGTACAAATTGTAAATAGCCTTTCGCTCCCTGTATTTTACCCCTGCCACCTTTAGAATTTGAAAGAGAGTATTCCAGTCAACATTGTCAAAAGCTTTCTCTAAGTCTACAAATGCTAGAAACGTAGGTTTGCCTTTTCTTAATCTTTCTTCTAAGATAAGTCGTAAGGTCAGTATTGCCTCACGTATTCCAGTGTTTCTACGGAATCCAGACTGATCTTCCCCGAGGTTGGCTTCTACTAGTTTTTCCATTCGTCTGTAAAGAATTCGTGTTAGTATTTTGCAGCTGTGACTTATTAAGCTGATAGTTCGGTAATTTTCACATCTGTCAACACCTGCTTTCTTTGGGATTGGAATTATTATATTCTTCTTGAAGTCTGAGGGTATTTCGCCTGTTTCATACATCTTGCTCACCAGATGGTAGAATTTTGTCAGGACTGGCTCTCCCACGGCCGTCAGTAGTTCCAATGGAATATTGTCTACTCCGGGGGCCTTGTTTCGACTCAGGTCTTTCAGTGCTCTGTCAAACTCTTCACGCAGTAGCGCATCTCCCATTTCATCTTCATCTACATCCTCTTCCATTTCCATAATATTGTCCTCAAGTACATCGCCCTTGTATAGACCCTCTATAAACTCCTTCCACCTTTCTGGTTTCCCTTCTTTGCTTAGAACTGGGTTTCCATCTGAGCTCTTGATGTTCATACAAGTCGTTCTCTTATCTGCAAAGGTCTCTTTAATTTTCCTGTAGGCGGTATCTATCTTACCCCTAGTGAGATAGGCCTCTACATCCTTACATTTGTCCTCTAGCCATCCCTGCTTAGCCATTTTGCACTTCCTGTCGATCTCATTTTTGAGACGTTTGTATTCCTTTTTGACTGTTTCACTTACTGCATTTTTATATTTTCTCCTTTCATCAATCAAATTCAGTATTTCTTCTGTTACCCAAGGATTTCTACTAGCCCTCGTCTTTTTACCTACTTGATCCTCTGCTGCCTTCACTACTTCATCCCTCAAAGCTACCCATTCTTCTTGTACTGTATTTATTTCCCCCATTCCTGTCAATTGCTCCCTTATGCTCTCCCTGAATCTCTGTACAACCTCTGGTTCTTTTAGTTTATCCAGGTCCCATCTCCTTAAATTCCCACCTTTTTGCAGTTTCTTCAGTTTTAATCTACAGGTCATAACCAATAGATTTTGGTCAGTCCACATCTGCCCCTGGAAATGCCTTACAATTTAAAACCTGGTTCCTAAATCTGTCTTACCATTATATAATCTATCAGATACCTTTTAGTATCTCCAGGGTTCTTCCATGTATACAACCTTCTTTCATGATTCTTAAACCAAGTGTTAGTTATGATTATGTTGTGCTCTGTGCAAAATTCTACCAGGCGGCTTCCTCTTTCATTTCTGTCCCGCAATCCATATTCACCTACTATGTTTCCTTCTCTCCCTTTTCCTACACTCGAATTCCAGTCACCCATGACTATTAAATTTTCGTCTCCCTTCACAATCTGAATAATTTCTTTTATTTCATCATACATTTCTTCAATTTCTTCGTCATCTGCAGAGCTAGTTGGCATATAAACTTGTACTACTGTAGTAGGTGTGGGCTTCGTATCTATCTTGGCCACAATAATGCGTTCACTATGCTGTTTGTAGTAGCTTACCCGCATTCCTATTTTCCTATTCATTATTAAACCTACTCCTGCATTACCCCTATTTGATTTTGTGTTTATAACCCTGTAGTCACCTGACCAGAAGTCTTGTTCCTCCTGCCACCGAACTTCACTAATTCCCACTATATCTAACTTCAACCTATCCATTTCCCTTTTTAAATTTTCTAACCTACCTGCCCGATTAAGGGATCTGACATTCCACGCTCCGATCCGTAGAAGGCCAGTTTTCATTCTCCTGATAACGACATCCTCTTCAGTAGTCCCCGCCCGGAGATCCGAATGGGGGACTATTTTACCTCCGGAATATTTTACCCAAGAGGACGCCATCATCATGTAATCATACAGTAAAGCTGCATGCCCTCGGGAAAAATTACGGCTGTAGTTTCCCCTTGCTTTCAGCCGTTCGCAGTACCAGCACAGCAAGGCCGTTTTGGTTATTGTTACAAGGCCAGATCAGTCAATCATCCAGACTGTTGCCCTAGCAACCACTGAAAAGGCTGCTGCCCCTCTTCAGGAACCACACGTTTGTCTGGCCTCTCAACAGATACCCCTCCGTTGTGGTTGCACCTACGGTACGGCTATCTGTATCGCTGAGGCACGCAAGCCTCCCCACCAACGGCAAGGTCCATGGTTCATGGGGGGGATCATATACAGTATATAAAAGAAAGCGGATGTAGGTTCCGTATGAGACTGTGTGACATGAATTACATATAAACTGTGTTTTAACGTGTAGTAGTGTGACAGATCGTTCTTGTTTATGTGTAAAAGTAACACGTTTCACTGCTCAGTCTCCTCCCAGATAGTCAGAAACACCACAGTAAATTTAGAAGAGGAATTTATGCCGTAAATGACAACATATTTAAGAAATTAACATGAAAGGAATCCAACAGAGACCTTTCAACTTGAAGACGATTTCTCTATCGTTCCACTGTCGAACAGCGCTCAGAAAAAACGAACACCCAAATCTATCTGTGGAAACTCTGATTTTTCTTATTGTATGGCAGTAGTCATTTCTCGCTACGTAGTTGGAGTCGGCAAAATATTTTCATATTCGGAGGAGAAAGTTGCTGATAGAAATCTCGTGGAAAAGATCTATTCGCAACGGAAAACGCCTGTTTCATATCTGTGGTACTCGCCCACTTATTTCACGATAATACAAAACGAGCTCAGTTTCTTTGGATTTTTCGTTGTCCTTCGTCAGTCCTGTCTGGAAAGGATCCCACACCGCCCAGCAGCACTCTAGCAGATGGTAGACAAGCGTAGTGTAGCCAGTCTATTTAGTACATCTGTTAAATTTTCTAAGTGTTCTGCCAATAAAGTGCCGCCTTTGATTCGCCTTCCCCACATCATTTCCTGTGTGGTGCTTTCAGTGCATTGTTTGTAATCGTAATCCCTAGGTTCAAAATGGTTCAAACGGCTCTGAGCACTATGCGACTTAACATCTGAGGTCATCAGCCGCCTAGAACTCAGAACTAATTAAACCTAACTAACCTGCCCGAGGCAGGATTCGAACCTGCCCGTAGCGATCGCTCGGCTCCAGACTGTAGCGCCTAGAACCGCACAGAATCCCTAGGTATTTAGTTGAATTAATGACCTGTAAATTTCTGTCATATCTCGTGTAACCAAAATTTAACTGATATTTTCGGTATGATACTCATGTGGAGAGCATCACAATTTTCGCACTGTACAGATCTTACCTAAATAGATTGGCGATTCGTTTTGCTTTTCTGACCAATTGATTTTGTCGAATTTTTTATAATAATTCTGCGTGAAGTTCAGAACTCAAATACCAATTTGCCAAAGAAAATTAATGCAACAGTCAATTTTTTTATAAAATATTGTTAATCACGAGTGTTTAAATTTTAAAAACGCATTACAAATTCATTATGTATTGTAGGCTTCAAAAAATGCTCATAGAACATGCACTCTTGTTTAAAAATTTCGATCTGTCGGGAATCGAACCCAAGCCTCCCGCACATGTTACGCATGAACACTACCGCAGAGCCACACTGATTGTCGAAAGTGAATTTACTTTAGCAGTCCGAACACTTCAAAGTGGCTTTTCTTGAACTTTTGCGTTTTTCTCGGAAGTTTTTGAGAGTTGCATCGAAGTGCATTGGCAATTCATATGTTAAGTTCCATTCATGTTCCATAAACAAAGGGTGGTTCAAAAAGAGCGCTGGGTTTGGAACGGCTGGTAAATTTTTGTCGGTTGGTGATATTGTTTTGATTCGTCTGCACTTCCAGGATCATTCTGATTGTTGAGTCAGTTTGAATTTCTCGCATTCGGTGTCTAACTATGGACCAGTTCACTTTTGCGCAACATTTGCTAATCGTGAAAACGTCATCAGAATTGAAATTTATGCAGCAACTTTCAGGTGACTTGGCGCGATTCTAGGGCCTAATGACGCACCGAATGCATCAACAGTTCGCAGACTTGTGAAAAAGTTCTTTGAGACGGGTTCCACGGTAAACCTTAAAACACTTGGTTGCGTCGTTCTGGCCGAAATGAGCAGTATATTGCGGTGGTTCGTGACAGTGTGGCTGTTACCGTAGCGAAATCAATTCGTCGACGTTCCCAACAGTTGAGTCTGAGCTTTTCCTCAGTACGGAGAAATCTCCGGTACGATCTCCATTAGCACCCCTATAAAATTCGGTTTATGCACCAGCTGAAAGTGACGGATCACCAGAAGAGATGACAGTTTGCTGTTGGTGCTTACGGAATATCGTCAGTTGTGTCTCTGAATTCGTGGTATCCTGTCAGAGGGGTCACAGTTCGTTTCGAGTAAAACAGAAGTGATTTCTCTGGCGTTTCACGAGGTACTGTTACAGGCCATCTGCTGTTCCTTACCTATATAAACGATTTGGGAGACAATCTGAGCAGCAATCTTAGATGGTTTGGAGATGACGCCTTCGTTCATGGTATAGTAAAGTCATCAGAAAAACAAAGCAAGTTTCAAAACGATATAGAAAAGATACCTGCTGCGCGGTCTTAGGCGCCTTGTCACGGTTCGCGCGGCTACCCCCGTCGGATTTGAGTCCTACCGTGTGTGTGTGTGGGGGGGGGGGGGGGGTCCTTAACGAAAGTTGACCGTAGGGACTAATGACCTGAGTAGTCTGGTCCCATAGGAACTTACCACCAACAAAAAGATATCTGTTAAGGTGCGAAAATTGGCAATTAACCCTAAATAATGAAAAGTCCGTGGTCATTCACGTGAATACTAAAATAAATCCGTTAAACTTCGGCTACACGATAAACCAGTCAAATCTGTTTGTTGTTGTGGTCTTCAGTCCTGAGACTGGTTTGATTGATGCAGCTCTCCATGCTACTCTATCCTGTGCAAGCGCTTTCATTTCCCAGTACCTACTGCAGCCTACATCCTTCTGAATCTGCTTAGTGTATTCATCTCTTGGTCTCCCTCTACGATTTTTACCCTCCATGCTGCCCTCCAGTACTAAATTGGTGATCCCTTGATGCCTCAGAACATGTCCTACCAACCGATCCCTTCTTCTAATCAAGTTGTGCCACAATTTTCTCTTCTCCCCAATTCTATTCAATACCTCCTCATTAGTTACGTGATCTACCCATCTAATCTTCAGCATTCTTCTGTAGCACCACATTTCGAAACCTTCTGCTATCTTCTTGTCCAAACTATTTATCGTCCATGTTTCACTTCCATACTTTCACAAACGACTTCCTGACACTTAAATCTATACTCGATGTTAACAATTTTCTCTTCTTCAGAAACGCTTTCCTTGCCATTGCCAGTCTATATTTTATATCATTTCTATTTCGACCATCATCAGTTATTTTACTCCCTAAATAGCAAAACTTCTTTACTACTTCAATTGTCTCATTTCCTAATCTAGTACCCTCAGCATCACCCGACTTAATTCGACTATATTCGATTATCCTCGTTTTGCTTTTGTTGATATTCATCTAATACCCTCCTTTCAAGACACTGTCGATTCCGTTCAACTGCTCTTCCAAGTCCTTCGCTGTCTCTGACAGAATTACAATGTCATCGGCGAACCTCAAAGTTTTTATTTCTTCTCCATGGATGACTATTACCAGAAGAAAACTAGAAGCGGGAAGAACCCGGTGATCCCCTGACATCACTGAATCTTCTGACGGCAGTTAGCGAATAATTATCGCAGGTCTGCCATGGATTACCATGCAGTGTAGGATTCAGTCTCGCTTGAAAACTGCAGTGGAGACGTCGGTGCGTTTTAGAGAAAACAAGTCAGTAGCGTCTGAAGGTGAAGACAATTACTACGTAGCAGCAATTTAGAGGGCACGTAAATGAAGGTTATTAGGGCTGGTGTGTGGTCAGTTCCGCTAGTTTACGTGACGTGTCAAAGACTAAGGGGCCTCATGGGAGGACGAAAGCTGGGCCTCATGGGAGGACGAAAGCTGGGCCTCATGGGAGGACGAAAGCTGGGCCTCAAGTTAGTCGTCCTTCAGTGTTGCCTTCACTCGTATTCACATTATCAACGTTGAATGACAGTGTTCAGTTTCTCCACATTAAACTGTTTCTTGTACTACTCGCCATTCTCGATATTCCATTTTCATTCATTACATTGGTGATGATAAAACGTACTGTTAGCAACTTCCTGTGTCTTCTGTAGGAACCGGTTTGTGTATTCTTGTCACGTGGTAAACATTCGGGCTGATTGTGAGATCAGTTCTAGGAACATGAACCTACATGGCCGTTCTGTGCTGGTAGTGCGAATCACTGGTAGCAAGGGGAACCACCAAATAGCAAAACTCCTTTACTACTTTAAGTATCTCATTTCTTAATCTAATTCCCTCAGCATCACCGGATTTAATTCGACTACATTCCATTATCCTCGTTTTGCTTTTGTTGATCATCTTATATCCTTCTTTCAAGACACTGTCCATTCCGTCAAACTGCTCTTCCACGTCCTTTGCTGTCTCTGACAGAATTACAATGTCATCAGCGAACCTCAAAGTTTTTATTTCTTCTCCGTGGATTTTAATACCTACTCCGAATTTTTCTTCTGTTTCCTTTACTGCTTGGTCAATATGCAGATTGAATAACATCGGGGATAGGCTACAACCCCCTCTCATTCCCTTTCCAACCACTGCTTCCCTTTCATGCCCCTTGACCCTTACAACTGCCATCTGGTTTCTGTACAAATTGTAAATAGCCTTTCGCTCCCTGCATTTTACCCCTGCCACATTCAGAATTTGAAAGAGAGTATTCCAGTCAACATTGCCAAAAGCTTTCTCCAAGTCTACAAATGCTAGAAACGTAGGTTTGCCTTTCTTTAATCTTTCTTCTAAGATAAGTCGTAGGGTCAGTAATGCCTCACGTGTTCCAACATTTCTACGGAATCCAAACTGATCTTCCCCGAGGTCAGCTTCTACCAGTTTTTCCATTCGTCTGTAAAGAATTCGTGTTAGTATTTTGCAGCTGTGACTTATTAAACTGATAGTTCGGTAATTTTCACATCTGTCAACGCCTGCTTTCTTTGGGATTGGAATTATTATATTCTTCTTGAAGTCTGACGGAATTTCGCCTGTCTCATACATCTTGCTCACGAGATGGTAGGGTTTTGCTAGGCCTGGCTCTCCCAAGGCTGTCAGTAGTTCTAATGGAATGTTGTCTTCTCCCGGGGCCTTGTTTCGACTTGGGTGTTTCAGTGCTCTGTTAAACTCTTCACGCAGTACCAAATCTCCCATTTCATCTTCTACATCCTCTTCCATTTCCATACTATTGTTCTCAAGAACATCGCCCCTGTATAGACCCTCTATATACTCCTTCCACCTATCTGCTTTCCGTTCTTTGCTTGTTGTAAATAGTGAAGGAGAATAAATTATTGATGACTCAAGTCTCTATTATGTGTATCTGTTGTGTTTATTAAGCTCCTGGAAAAACACTACGAATTTATGCACCAACATAATAGACATACGTCAGTGTCACACACACACACACACACACACACACACACACACACACACACTGTCTCCCTATTGTCACCCTGGTCACTGAATTGATGTCATTATCGAGGTTAGAAGCGGTGTTCTTCCTGTGTTAGCGGCATGTCTCCCGTCGGTGATTTGCCTTTTCATTGTGTTAATTTCGTGCAGACATTCTAGCTCCAGGGCAAGGAGCAAATACGGAGTTATATCAATCCGTTCTTTTGGCCGAAAACCACAAAACAAAAAAGTTAATAACTGCATATGAAGTTCGCAGCTTTTTAACGGCACTCGTGATTTTCAAAGTGTGTGCGCTTGATGTACGCGGAAGAGCCAAAGAATCTGTCACACTTCGCTAATATGGTGTAGGGCCTCCGCGAGCACGCAGAAGTGCCGCAACACGACGTGGCATGGACTCGAATAATGTCTGAAGTAGTGCTGGAGGGAACTGACACCATGAGTCCTGCAGGGCTGTCCGTAGATCCGTAAGAGTACGCAGGGGGTGGAGATCTTCCCTTAACAGCGCGTTGCAAGACACACAAGATATGATCAATAAGGTTCATGTCCGGGGAGTTTGGTGACCAGCGGAAGTGTTTAAACTGAAAAGAGTGTTCCTGGAGCCACTCTGTAGCAATTCTGGACATATGGGGTGTCGCATTGTCCTGTTGGAATTGTTCAGGTCCGTCGGAATGCACAAAGGACATGAATGGATGCAGGTGGTCACACAGGATCCTTACTGTGGTGTGCGTACTGTAAGACCTTCGGTACACACACCGTCAGATTATCTGACTTGTCGCTCTAACGAAGTAGGCGAGTGTCAGCAATATGTCTCGTGGTCTTATCGTGGCGTGTTTATCTTCTGCCGTTAGGTCAGACGATAGAAATGCCACTTGCACGCTTAGAGTAGCAGATTGACGGTGACCAGCTTTAAACAGAACTTGATTAATTTTCACACACATTTATTGAAACAACAAAAAGCATGGATATTACGTAACTTGACTCTGGATGCTGTTTACAGTTGACAGTCTGAAGTTCCTTTGGTCTTGGTACGTTAATCTTATTCTCACATACATCTCCGATACTTGACGAAAGTGTCTATACATTTATCTTTATGGCTATGTACAGGAATATGATAATCTTAGGTGCAGACTGAAACTTGACCATAGACTAATGCAGACTGACTAATCGGAGGTCTGTACACTCGTTATAATACCTCGCATGTTCAGGTATCACTGCGCGAGTGTGATCCGCGAGGAGAAAAGGTTCTACGTTAGCAGCAATCTCATTGGCTGCGTTACATATTAATACGCGGATCGGCAGAAGCAGAATTTGGTCCATCTCTATGGCAGCGCCATCTCGTAGTGCGGAGATGGACGAGCGCTGCGCCTGCGCTGTTGTGCTTAGCGGGGCGCGCTCTAGTGGGAAAGTTGTGTACGCGCTGACTACGCGGAACTATGAACACACAAGTTATGTACGTGCCCCACACCATTGCCGAGCCACCACCAGCTTGAACAGTCCCCTGCTGACATGCAGGGTCATTGACTCATGAGGTTGTCTCCATACTCGTACATGTCCATTTGCTCGGTATAATTTGAACCTAGACTTGCCTGACCAGGCATCATGTTTCCAGTCATCAACAGTCCAATGTCGGTGTTGACGGGCCCAGGCGAGGTGTAAAGCTTTGTGTCCTGCTGTCATCGAGGGTACACGAGTGGGTCTTCCGTTCCGAAAGCCCCTATTGATGATGTTTCGTTGAATGGTTCGCACGCTGATACTTGTTGATGGCCCAGCACCGAAATCTGCAGCATTCGGAAGGGTTGCACTTCTGCAATGAACGGTTATCTACATCTACATCCATACTTCGCAAGCCACCTGACGGTGTGTGGCGGAGCGTACCTTGAGTACCTCTATCGGTTCTCCCTTCCATTACAGTCTCGTATTGTTCGTGGAAAGAAAGATTGTCGGTATGCTTCTGTGTGGGCTCTAATGTCTCTGATTTTATCCTCATGGTCTCTTCGCGAGATATACGCAGGAGGGAGCAATATACTGCTTCACTCCTCGGTGAAGGTATGTTCTCGAAACTTCAGCAAAAGCCCGTACCGAGCTACTGAGCGTCTCTCCTGCAGAGTCTTCCACTGGAGTTTATCTAGCATCTCCGTAACGCTTTCGCGATTACTAAATGATCCCGTAACGAAGTGCGCTGCTCTCCGTTGGATCCTCTCTCTCTCTTCTATCAACTATATCTGGTACGG
Organism: Schistocerca piceifrons; assembly: GCF_021461385.2. Lineage (NCBI taxonomy): Eukaryota > Metazoa > Arthropoda > Insecta > Orthoptera > Acrididae > Schistocerca > Schistocerca piceifrons. The sequence goes on from NC_060148.1 coordinate 82,607,736, forward strand.
ATCCCACACCACTGAGCAGTATTCAAGCAGTGGGCGAACAAGCGTGTTGTAACCTACTTACTTTGTTTTCGGATTGCATTTCGTTAAGATTCTTCCAATGAATCTGTCTGGCATCTGCTTTACCGACGATCAACTTTACATGATCATTCTATTTTAAATCACTCCTAATGCGTACTCCCAGACAATTTATGGAATTAACTGCTTCCATTTGCTGATCTGCTATTTTGTAGCTAAATGATAAGGGATCTATCTTTCTATGTATTCGCAGCACATTACACTTGTCTACATTGAGATTCAATTGCCATTCCCTGCACCATGCGTCAATTCGCTGCAGATCCTCCTGCATTTCAGTACAATTTTCCATTGTTACAACCTCTCGATACACCACAGCATCATCTGCAAAAGCCTCAGTGAACTTCCGATGTCATCCACAAGATCATTTATATATATTGTGAATAGCAACGGTCCTACGACACTCCCCTGCGGCACACCTGAAATCACTCTTACTTCGGAAGACTTCTCTCCATTGAGAACGACATGCTGCGTTCTTCAATCGTCGTTGATCGCGTTCTTGCAGAATCTTTTTCCGGTCACAGCGATGTCAGAGTTTTGATGTTTTACAGGATTCCTGATACTCGCGGTACACTCGTGAAACGGTGGTCCAGAAAAATCCCCACTTCGTCGCTACCTCGGAGTTGCTGTGTCCCATCGATCGTGCACCGACTATAAAATCAAGTTCAAACTCGTTAAATCTTGATAACCTGCCATTGTAGCAGCAGTAACCTATCTACCAACTGCGTCAGACATTTGTTGTCTTATACAGGGTGTTGCAAAAAGGTACGGCCAAACTTTCAGGAAACATTCCTCACAAAGAAAATGTTATGTGGACATGTGTCCGGAAACGCTCTCTTTCCATGTTAGAGCTCATTTTAGTTTCGTCAGTATGCACTGTACTTCCTCGATTCATTCCCATGATTTCATACAGGATACATGCATCCACCCTACGTCGCATGGAATCCCTGATGCGCTGATGCAGCCCTGGAGAATGGCGTATTGTGTCACAGTCGTCCACAATACGAGCACGAAGAGTCTCTACATTTGGTACCGGGGTTGCGTAGACAAGAGCTTTCAAATGCCCCCATAAATGAAAGTCAAGAGGGTTGAGGTCAGGAGAGCGTGGAGGCCACGGAATTGGTCCGCCTCTACCAATCCGTCGGTCACCGAATCTATTGTTGAGAAGCGTACGAACACTTGGACTGAAATGTGCAGGAGCTCCATCGTGCAATGAGTCGCATGTCAACACAAGCACCGAAGTCAACATTACCTTCCTTCAATTGGGCCAACTGGCGGTGAATCGAGGAAGTACGGTACATACTGACGAAACTAAAATGAGCTCTAACGTGGAAATTAAAGCGTTTCCGGACACATGTCCACATAACATCTTTTCTTTATTTGTGTGTGAGGAATGTTTCCTGAAAGTTTGGCCGTACCTTTTTGTAACAGCCTGTATAGGCGTTGCCGACCGCAGCGCCGTATTCTGCCTGTTTACGTATCTCTGTGTTTAAACACACATGCCTATATATTTTCAACATTTCGGTGCCGTGTCAGCAACTGTATAAATATTGATTTTAATAATGAACAGCCTCAGTTGCACCGTTTACCTAGAATTTACCTAGGTGTCAGTCGGGATAACCCAACCTTCTTCAGAATAAAAGTAAGTATCGTTTGTCCATAGTGCACATCGTCAAGCTAAAACTACAAATCCATAAATTGCTGTACGATAATTTATGGACTTGTACTTTCAGTTTGACGATGTCCGCTATGGACAAACGATAGTTTTATTCTGAAGAAGGTTGGGTTATCCCGACCGACACCTAGGTAAATTCTAGGTAAACGGTGCAAATGAGGCTGTTGGTTGTTAAAATTAACACATGCCTATACCAGTTTCTCAGGCGCTTCAGTGTACGAGGTGTGGCTAGAAAAAAACCGGACTAGTACTGGTGAAACAATAAAACGAATGCAATGAGGCTGAAAGTCGCGTGGCCTGTCACGTGACTCTCGCTCCGACTACTGCTCGAGTTTCATCTGCCTCCTGCACTCAGTCTGCCCGTGGCGTCTGTTTTAAGTAGTTGACGTTTTGTCTGTGCGTCGGAAAATGTTGAGTGTACAGAAAGAACAGCGTGTTAACATCAAATTTTGTTTCAAACTAGGAAAATCTGCAAGTGAAACGTTTGTAATGTTACAACAAGTGTACGGCGATGATTGTTTATCGCGAACACAAGTGTTTGAGTGGTTTAAACGATTTAAAGATGGCCGCGAAGACACCAGTGATGACACTCGCACTGGCAGACCATTGTCAGCAAAAACTGATGCAAAAATTGAAAAAATCGGTAAACTTGTTCGACAAGATCGCCGTTTAACAATCAGAGCAGTGTCTGAGTTAACAGGAGTTGACAAGGAAAGTGTTAGGCAGATTCTTCATGAAAGTTTCAACATGAACAAAGTGTGTTCAAAAATGGTTCCAAAGTGTCTCACAATTGAACAGAAGGAACGCCGAAGAATGATTTGTTCTGACATCCTGGAAAACATTGAAAGTGATCCCACCTTCTTACAAAATGTTATTACTTGCGATGAATCGTGGTTTTTTACTTACGATCCCGAAACTAAACGCCAATCGATGCATTGGAAAACTCCTGGTTCTCCACGACAAAAAAAAGCACGAATGTCAAAATCGAAATTAAAGGGAATGATGATTTTTTTTACATCCAAGGGATTGTGCACATTGATTGGGTACCAGAGGGACAAACAGTGAATCAGCATTACTACATTAGCGTCCTGACTAACCTAAGTGAGCGAGTACGGAGAAAACGGAACGATTTGTGGAGAAAAAAGTCACGGATCCTTCACGAAGACAATGCCCCAGCTCACAGTGCGTTGTCAGTGAAGACGTTTTTGGCAAAACACAACATTCCCATCTTAGATCATCCACCCTACTCACCTGATTTGGCCCCCTGTGACTTTTTTCTTTTCCCTAAAGTCAAGTCAGCTTTGAAAGGAACTAGATTTGAGACTGTCGAAGCAGTAAAAGAAAAAGCGACGGAAGTAATGTATGGACTTAACGAAAATGATCTGCAGCATTGCTACGAACAGTGGAAAATTCGTATGGAGCGGTGTAGAGACCGAGGAGGAGCATTGAAGGAGATAACATGAAATTGTAAATAATTGTAAATAAATGTTTTTTCCAGCATCAGTCCGGTTTTTTTCTAGCCGCACCTCGTATAAGCCCCCCTGAGTCCCTGTAGTGTGAAGCACCCATTACTGCTGGTGCGCGGTTGGCGGCGTGCCCGTGGTCTCGCCAGCGGCGTGCGCAACACCGCGGAACTTCCTCCACATCGCTGGCAGACCTTGAGATTCGCAGCTGAGGCCGCGGCTCTGATACTGAACTTGGCAACCGCACTTCGTTAAAGTCTCGCCCGGCCGTCCGTTGCTTTCGATACTGTGGAGGAAGAGCAGGGGTCACAGTATTGCGATACGATAAAACGCGGGCTCGCCACCTGCAGAGGGGGCGTTATCAGCCATCCCGTGAGCTGCCCGCATGAAGGGTATCTGAGTCGGCGTAGTGTTCTCCCGCTACACGGAGCGCTCGCAAATTTCTTGAAATCCCCAGCGATACAGTAAGGCGAGTGTGTTGAAATTCTATTGTAGGGAAGTTCGGCCGCCGCGCAGGGGTTAGCCGAGCGGTCTTAGGCGCTGCAGTCATGGACTGTGCAGCAGGTACCGGCGGAGGTTCGAGTCCTCCCTCGGGCATGGGTGTGGTGTGTGTGTGTGTGTGTGTGTGTGTGTGTGTGTGTGTGTGTGTGTGTGTGTGTGTGTGTGTGTTTGTCCTTAGGATAATTTCGGTTAACTAGTGTGTAAGCTTAGGGGACTGACGACCTTAGCAGTGAAGTCCCATAAGAATTCACACACATTTAAAGTTCCGCCGTACGCAAGGCACTGTTTGATTACTGTCGTTTTCCCCAAACGTTTTTTACTATCTTCAGTGACTTTGACATGTTAACATCTTCACCTTGTGACGATTAGTTTCCAAAAAAAAAAAAAAATCACAACACATTGTAACCTAAGCAGAGCCGAGCGAACCGTGGCAGGGCGTCTGAAACCGCGCGGCAGATGAAAAAAAGCTAGTAACTATTAATGATACAGGGTGATTCAAAAAGAATACCACAACTTTAAAAATGTGTATTTAATGAAAGAAACGTAATATAACCTTCTGTTATACACCATTACAAAGAGTATTTAAAAAGGTTTTTTTCACTCAAAAACAAGTTGAGATGTTCAATATGGCCCCCTCCAGACACACGAGCAATATCAACCCGATACTCCAACTCGTTCCACACTCTCTGTAGCATATCAGGCGTAACAGTTTGGATAGCTGCTCTTATTTCTCGTTTCAAATCATCAATGGTGGCTGGGAGAGGTGGCCGAAACACCATATCCTTAACATACCCCCATAAGAAAAAATCGCAGGGGGTAAGATCAGGGCTTCTTGGAGGCCAGTGATGAAGTGCTCTGTCACGGGCTGCCTGGCGGCCGATCCATCGCCTCGGGTAGTTGATGTTCAGTAAGTGCCAATGTGGTGGCGCTCCATCCTGCTGAAATATGAATTGTTGTGCTTCTTGTTCGAGCTGAGGGAACAGCCAATTCTCTAACATCTCCAGATACTGTAGTCCAGTTACAGTAGCACCTTCGAAGAAAAAGGGACCAAAAACTTTATTGGCCTAGTCAACAGCGCCTCAAGCGAACAAATGTACAACTAAATGAAAGTTTATAGCTCCCTTAATTCGCCGACAGATAGTGCTTAGCTCTGCCTTTTGTCGTTGCAGAGTTTTAAATTCCTAAAGTTGTGATATTCTTTTTGAATCACCCTGTATAACGCGACAGGGTAGAGAAACCAAGCATGGTAATGAGAGAGTAAATTAGAGTTGAAAAAATTTTTAAGAGTAACTGAAATTTGTGACGACAGGAAGGTCATTTGAGTGACGTTCAGTATTGTGATATCAGCTGAGTGATCAGCGTCACAGAATATCAATCCTAAGGTCCCGGGTTCGATTCCCGGCTGGGTCGGAGGTTTTCTCCGCTCAGGGACTGGGCGTTGTGTTGTCCTAAGCCCGCATCTCGTGGTCGTGCGGTAGCGTTCTCGCTTCCCACGCCCGGGTTCCCGGGTTCGATTCCCGGCGGGGTCAGGGATTTTCTCTGCCTCGTGATGGCTGGGTGTTGTGTGCTGTCATTAGGTTAGTTAGGTTTAAGTAGTTCTCAGTTCTAGGGGACTGATGACCATAGATGTTAAGTCCCACAGTGCTCAGAGCCATTTTTGTTGTTGTTGTCCTAATCATCGTTATTTTATCCCCATCGACGCGCATGTCGCCGAAGTGGCGTCAACTCGAAAGACCTGGACCAGGCAAACGGTCTACCCGACGGGAGGCCCTAGCCACACGAAATTTCATTTTTTCAGCAAACGCATGGAGCATAATTTTCATGAAAACGTGCACAGCAATCTTTTTTCATACAATAATGTTTTTAGTTAAAAGTATGAAACAGTTTTTTTCCGCGTGTTGTGATTATTACTTCGTATGGCGTGAAGATCTGTTCCGGCCGCTGTGGCCGACCGCTTCTGGGCGCTTCAGTCCGGAACCGCGCCACTGCTACGGTCGCAGCTTCGAATCCTGCCTCGGGCATGGATGTGTGTGTTGCGCTTGGGTTAGTTAGGTTTAAGTAGTTCTAAGTCGGCGATGTTCTTGAGGACAATATTATGGAAATGGAACAGGATGTAGATGAAGATGAAATGGGGGGTATGATACTGCGTGAAGAGTTTGACAGAGCACTGAAAGACCTGAGTCGTAGCAAGGCCCCGGGGGCAGACAACATTCCATTGGAACTACTGACAGCCTTGGGAGTGCCAGTCCTGACAAAACTCTACCATCTGGTGAGCAAGATGTATGAGACAGGCGAAATACCCCCAGACTTCAAGAAGAATATAATAATCTCAATCCCAAAGAAAGCAGGTGTTTACAGATGTGAAAATTACCGAACTATCAGTTTAATAAGTCACAGCTGCAAAATTCTAACGCGAATTATTTACAGACGAATGGAAAAACTGATAGAAGCCGACCTCAGGGAAGATCAGTTTGGATTCCGTAGAAATGTCGGAACACGTGAGGCAATACTAACCTTACGACTTACCTTAGAAGGAAGATTAAAAAAAGGCAAACCTACGTTCCTAGCATTTGTAGACTTAGAGAAAGCTTTTGACATGTTGACTGGAATACTCTTTCAAATTCTAAAGGTGGCAGGGGTAAAATACAGGGATCTAAAGGCTACTTACAATTTGTACAGAAACCAGATGGCAGTTATAAGAGTCGAGGGGCATGAAAGGGAAGCAGTGGTTGGGAAAGGAGTGAGACAGGGTTGTAGCCTCTCCCTGGTGCTATTCAATCTGATAATGAGCAAGCAGTAAAGGAAAGAAAATTTGGAGTAGGAATTAAAATGCATGGAGAAGAAATAAAAACTTTGAGGTTCGCTGATGACATTGTAATTCTGTCAGAGACAGCAAAGGACTTGGGAGAGCAGGTGAACGGAATGGACAGTGTCTTGAAAGGAGGGTATAAGATGAACATCAACAAAAGCAAAACGAGGATAATGGAATGTAGTCGAATGAAGTCTGGTGATGCTAAGAGAATTAGGTTAGGAAATGAGACACTTAAAGTAGTAAAGGAGTTTTCCTATTTGCGGAGCAAAATAACTGATGATGGTCGAAGTAGAGGATATAAAATGTAGACTGGCAATGGCAAGGAAAGCGTTGCTGAAGAAGAAAAATTTAACATCGAGTATATATTTAAATATCACGAAGTCGTTTCTGAAAGTATTTGTATGGAGTGTAGCCGTGTATGGAAGTGAAACATGGACGATAAATAGTGTGGACAAAAAGAGAATAGAAACTTTCGAAATGTGGTGCTACAAAAGAATGCTGAAGATTAGATGGGCAGATCACATAACTAATGAGGTATTGAATAGTATTGGGGAGGAGAGAAGTTTGTGGCACAACTTGACTAAAAGCGATCGGTTGGTAGGACATGTTCTGAGGCATCAAGGGATCACGAATTTAGTATTGGAGGGCAGCGTGGAGGGTAAAAATCGTAGAGGGAGACCAAGAGATGAATACACTAAGCAGATTCAGAAGGATGTAGGCTGCAGTAGGTACTGGGGGATGAAGGCGCTTGCACAGGATAGAGTAGCATGGAGAGCTGCATCAAACTAGTCTCAGGACTGAAGACCACAGCAACAACAATGGCGTGAAGATCTGTGGCCAGCCGCTGCAGCCGTCCGCTTCTGGGCGCTTCAGCCCGGAACCGAGCAGCTGCTACGGTTGCTGGTTCGAATCCTGCCTCGGGCATGGACGTGTTTGATGTCCTTAGGTTCGTTAGGTTAAAGTAGTTCTAAGTTCTAGGGGACTGATGACCTCAGATGTTCAGTCACATAGTGCTTAGAGCCATTTGAACCATTTGAAGATATATGCTACTGTAGAGAAATCTGTAAATATAAACAAAAAGGGATGAAATTCAGTATATACAGATGTTTATCAACATGTAACTAAGTTTTGCTACAGCTGAATTTCGAAATTTATCAGCGTGATAATTTCGCGAGACTTCAGTGCATTTTATGTTGTGGACTGACAAGACAGCCAGACCACAGTGACGGGTAACCGAAAGGCACGCGCTTAAACTCACGCAGGCTGGCGTGAGGTCTGAAACAGGATACGTAATGAATGCTATAAAGAAAAGTACGTAGCTTCTGGAATACTTAACTTTAATCCATCATTTGTATACATCGTTCTTGATGAGACATGCTTCATACGATAACTATCAATTGCTATGGCTCCTTGCTAGGTCGTAGCCATTGACTTAGCTGAAGGCTATTCTAACTATCTTCTCTGCAATTGAGAGCGTAATTCTCAGTGAACCATCGCTAGCAAAGTCGGCTGTACAACTGGGGCGAGTGCTAGGGAGTCTCTCTAGACTAGACCTGCCGTGTGGCGGCGCTCGGTCTGCAATCACTGACAGTGGCGACACGCGGGTCCGACGTATACTAGCGGACCGCGGCCGATTTGAAAGCTACCACCTAGCAAGTGTGGTGTCTGGCGGTGACACCACATTTTACACTGTATCAGTTACTGTGTAAGCCTTCGAAGTGGAAGCAGTTTTCCGTAACTGTAGTATCGAATACTTCCTCCTCCTGGCTCTACAGCCCTTGACGGGCCGTGACCTGTTCTACATCATTCCGCTCGCCCCTGTCCAGCGTATTCATCTCCGGTTCTTCGTTCCACTGTGTTTTACAGCAGTTCTGTTGTTGATGGGCTCCCATGTTCTATGTGAAAAACATGGCCGACCCATTTGAGGCGGTTTATTTTAAAGAACTCTAATTTCAAGATCTTTACATAATTTGTAAAGTTCAGAATTATATCGTCTACGCCATGCTCCATCTTCGTCGCAACTACGAGAGAGAGTCAAATGAAAACATTAAATATTTTTTTAATATTATTTATTGTGCAGAAGAGGTACAAAGCTGTATCACGTTTCAACAAAAATCTCCCGCAAGCTCAATGCAGGTTCTCCAGCGCTTACAAAGTGAATAGATTCCTTTAGAAAAAAGTTCTTTTGGTAGTCTGCGCAACCACTCGTGCAACGCATGGCGTACCTCTTCATCAGAATGGAACTTCTTTCCTCCCTTTGAGTCTCTGAGTGGTCCAAACATATGGAAATCACTTGGGGCAAGGTCTGGAGAGTATGGTGGATGAGGAAGACACTCAAAATGCAGGTCTGTGATTGTTGCAACTGTTGTACGGGCAGTGTGGGGCCTCGCATTGTCATGTTGCAAAAGGACACCTGCTGACAGCAATCCACGTCACTTTGATTTGATTGCAGACCGCAGATTTTTTTTTTTTTTTTTTTTTGAGATCTGTGTATGGTGCACCGGTGACAGTGGTCCCTCTAGGCATTTAATGCTCCAAAATGACGCCTTTTTCGTCCCAAAAGAGAGTCAGCATAACCTTCCCTGCTGATTGTTCTGTTCGAAACTTCTTTGGTTTCGGTGATGAGAAATGGCGCCATTCCTTGCTCGCTCTCTTAGTTTCCGGTTGGTGGAAGTGAACCCAGGTTTCGTCCCCAGTAACGATTCTTGCAAGGAAGCCATCACCTTCTCGTTCAAAGCGCCGAAAAAGTTCTTCACAAGCATCAACACGTAGTTCTCTCATTTCAGGAGTCAGCTGCCGTGGCACCCATCTTGCAGACGCTTTGTGAAACTGGAGCACACCGTGCACAGTGTGGTGTGCTGACCCACGACTAATCTGTAAACATGATGCAATGTCATTCAGTGTCACTCGGCGGTTTTCCTTCACTGTGGCTTCAACTGCTGCAATGTTCTGTGGAGTCACAACTCGTTGTGCCTGACCTGGACGAGGAGCATCTTCCACTGAAGTCGCACCATTTGCGAACTTCTGCTCCATCCGTAGACTTGCTGATGTGACAAACATGCATCACCGTACTGGACCTCCATTCGACGATGAATTTCAATAGGTTTCACACCTTCACTGCTGGCCGGAGTGACCAAGCGGTTCTAGGCGCTACAGTCTAGAACCGCGCGACCGCTACGGTCGCACGTTCGAATCCTGCCTCGGGAATGGATGTGTGTGGCGTCCTTAGGTTAGTTAGGTTTAAGTATTTCTAATTTCTAGGGGACTAATGACCACAGCAGTTAAGTCCCATAGTGCTCAGAGCCGTTTGAACCATTTTGAACACCTTCACTACGCAAAAACCGAATAACAGGACGCTGTTCTTCCCTGGTGCAAGTCGCAAGTGGGGCGGCCATCTTTATAGTGACTGTGCGACGGTATGTGTGCATCTGCGATATGTTGCCACCTACAGGCCATTCTGCGCGCTGTTTGTAGCACGCTTACCAACTTACAGGATAACGGAGCGAAATTTCGATTTGCTATTACAGATTTAAGGTTTTCATTTGACTCACCCTCGTATCTGCACGTTTCACGTGTCATTTGTCTGTTATCTCAATACAGAGTTCACTTGTGATGAACTTCAAGATGTCATCGTGTGTTTCATTACCAGTATCTGCAGAAACGGCGGTGACTCTTCAGCAACTGCTGCACTGCATCATAAAAGTATGTCGTCTGCATTTCCAGTTAAAAGAAGAAGGCGTATTCTGTGTTTGACCTCTACAGCTGTGAGATTATTGTAGAACGGACCAAATCCTCGAATTCTAGAAAAATAATTTTCCAAGCAGTCCTGATTTAGACGTGATGTTAAGATGAACTTCACGTTATCTTTCTTTACCTCTTTGAGTAACCCTAGTAGGGATGTGATTTATAGTATAAACCCCTTCTGAAATGGCAACAAACGCTTCCTGTTTCCACAGCGCATGTCATCGCAAAAATCGCGAAATCTTTTTTAAAGTGTTATCTTGACTTTTAAAATTCAGACCAAATCCGCAACGTAAAGGCGTGACATCAATGGGAGTTCTAGAATTTAAAAGGTCGAAAACGTCGTTTACTAAGTCAAAGAACATGCTTTCGCGTTCTTTTCCCAAAACATACAAAAGAGCTTTAGCCGTGCGACGTGAAAATAAGCGGACTGCCATCCTAACATTTTGTCGAGCACGCCCTGTAACACAGATGTGCGCTTCTGAAATGTGATGTACTACATTCAGATCGCCTTTCTGGCTGTCTAACAAATTCTCAATTACAATATTGGTTGTCAAAGTTCCATCAGCAAGAGATAACCCTTCATCTAAAAAGTGGCTCGTAAGGAGCTTCAATAAACGTGGCACATCGTAAAAAAACCCAGATTTTCCTTTCATTGTGAGCTGGATTTTTGAAAAAGGGTTGTTTATATATTGACACAAAGTTCATTCCACACTTTAGAGTTTTTTGCACCCATACCACACGTTACAGCCACAACATGCAGCCCCGAATTTTCAGTTTTTAATATTATACCTAGTAGCAGGCCACAGCTAATCGCCACATCGAAATTGTAATAAATCGGCTGCTTCCAAGATGAACACAAACCACGATTCATTGCAAGTAGAACATTTGTGCGTGTGGTCCTAAAATCGTGTCTTCCGAAGCACAATAGCAGATTCTACCATCAATGTTTATTACATCGAAACACAATAGATGTCTTCTGTAGGGGAGTAAATGTACGACTCTTTGCTTTCAAAATTGCCAAAACTTCTTCTGAAATACCTGGATTACACTTAAAATTCGTAGTCCATTTTTGAAGTGTTGCTCGCCGCCATGGGAAAAGAATATTTCGCTTCCTCAAATATGTGTAAGCTTTTCGAGAAAGAGCTTTTAGAGTTAGGGCATTGGCAATTTCCCGAGCACTCCATTTAACACGTCTCTTGCCTTGCAACAAACGGCGAATTTGTCCTGGAGTGAAACACTTCGATAAGATATTGTGTACTTTCTTCTTTACGACACTTTCTTTCGCTGTAGCACTTAATTTTGTCTTCTTTAATAAGACGCGTCTAACAGTATTGGCTTTCTTCAGGGCTGCTTAACGCTTTTTAAGGCTACTTGCAAATACGGCATTTTTCGTATAAAGAACTTCTATTTCTGATGTCAGTCTTTTTATTTCTTCGTCCTTTACTTTCAAAACAGTGTGTTCACAAATGGGCACTGTATTCGTGTCTCGGTCCAGTTTCCTTTTCCTTGGGGACACAGACTGCAAGGTATCGATTGCTCTCTTGCGCACATCTCTCTTCTGATAATGTAGAGCTCGCTCACGAACATGCTACAGGAACAAAAAAGCCCATTAATTGTTCCGTTCATGATTAATAATTAGTGCTAAAATGACACTTTTCCACTAAAAAGAACTCATTTGAGAAGATAAAACTTAACGAATCAGTACCTTAATCTAATAGATCAGTGTAACACAGCAGCTTGCTTACCTCATTGTCGGGTTCAGTGCTGTTTTCAGTTGTACGTAAATCTCCGTGCCAGTTGGGTAAACGTTGACATGGAACTGCATCTGCTTTAAGTTTCTTCTTTTTGCGACAACCCCACGAGTCCGTTTTTTAAATCCCGCTCGCAATCCTCAGGAAGAAAGTGAATGGAGCAGATACGGGCGTTAATGACATTAATTTCGTCAGCTCACTTGCAACGAGATATCCATTCCCTTTGCAGGGAATTCTTGGGAAAACAATACACTATACCACTAGTCCTACTTTCATAGTTTTTACGGATTGCTACTGCACAATTACTCTTATTTCTATCCATAATTCGGTCTGCTCGCAACACGCGCCACTAATAAAAACACTGCTGCCGAACTCGATGCTCTCTGCCCGGTGACGTCACAGCGCGAAGGGTACTCTGGGTAAATTGTTCGCGGACACGGCCGGAATGGCCTACCTTGTACACTACTGGCCAGTAAAATTGCTACACCAAGAAGAAATGCGGATGACAAACGGGTGTTCATTGGACAAATATATCATACTAGAACTGACTTGTCATTACATTTTCACGCAATTTGGGTGCATAGATCCTGGGAAACCAGTACCCAGAACAACCACCTCTGGCCGTAATAACGGCCTTGATACCCCTGCGCATTAAACAGAGCTTGGATGTCGTGTACAGGTACAGCTGCCCATGCAGCTTCAACACGATGCCACAGTTCATCAAGCGTAGTGACTGGCGTATTGTGACGAGACAGTTGATCGGCCACCATTGACCAGACGTTTTCAATTGGTGAGAGATCTGGAGAATGTGCTGGCCAGGGCAGCAGTCGGAACATTTTCTGTATCCAGAAAGGCCCGTACAGGACCTGCAACATGCAGTCGAGCATTATCCTGCTGAAATGTAGGGTTTCGCAGGCATCGAATGAAGGGTAGAGCCACGGATCGTAACACATCTGAAATGTAACGTCCACTGTTCAAAGTGCCGTCAATGTGAACAAGAGGTGACCGAGACGTGTAATCAATGGCACCCCATACCATCACGCCGGGTGATACGCCAGTATGGCGATGACGAATACACGATTCCAATGTGCGTTCACCACGATGTCGCCAAACACGGATGCGACCATCGTGATGCTGTAAACAGAAACTGGATTCATCCGAAAAAATGACGTTTCGCCATTCGTTCGCCCAGGTTCGTCGTCGAGTACACCATCGCAGACGCTCCTGCCTGTGATGCAGCGTCGAGGGTAACCGCAGCCACGGTCTCCGAACTGATAGTCCGTGCTGCTGCAAACGTCGTCGAACTGTTCGTGCAGATGGTTGTTGTCTTGCAAACGTCCCCATTTGTTGACTCAGGGATCGAGACGTGGCTGCACGATCCGTTACTCCCGTGCGGATAAGATGCCTGTCATCTCGACTGCTAGTGATACGAGGCCGTTGGGATCCAGCACGGCGTTCCGTATTACCCTCCTGAACCCACCGATTCCATATTCTGCTAACAGTCATTGGATCTCGACCAACGCGAGCAGCAATGTCGCGATACGATAAACCGCAATAGCCATAGGCTACAATCCGATCTTCATCAAAGTCGGAAACGTGATGATACGCATTTCTCCTCCTTGCACGACGCATCACAACAACGTTTCCCCACGCAACGCCGGCCAACTGCTGTTTGTGTATGAGAAATCGGTTGGAAACTTTCCTCATGTCAGCACGTTGTAGGTGTCACCACCGGCGGCAACCTTATGTAAATGCTCTGAAAAGCTAATGATTTGCATATCACAGCATCTTCTTCCTGTCTGTTAAATTTCGCGTCTGTAGCACGTCATCTTCATGGTGTAGTAATTTTAATGGCCAGTAGTGTATGTCTAGCTACCTTGGTTTTTCACCAGCGCGACGTTCACACAGCTTTTAAGGGGAACGGGTGGGTGGATGGGTGGGGCAGGGGGCAAAGTGCCGGCAAATAGGCGGTTGTGCACAGGCTGTGCCAGCATATCTCCAGACACCCTGAAATTGGCGTCTCAATTTTGTTAAAAAGTTGCACCGTTACTCGCATGGCTAAGCCGCAAATAAAACTAAATGTACAGAGGTAAGGATGATTAATGGCACAAACTTCACGAAGCAGTTAATAATTAAGAGTAACACCACGATATGCTCTTCACTGAAAATCGTAAACGATTGATGACTGAACTAGAAATCTGATTATGGTCTGGAAATGATATGCAGGCCCTGCGCTTCGTAACATTCAGCTTGGCAAGCATAGCACTGGCCTGGCCCAGATACATAACGTCAGTTCAAAATGGATTCGCTAAACACTCATCACAAGAATAAACCTGATGTAAACAAACACAAACACGATGGTGGGTCAGAAGCCGTAGCACACGTACACTGGTCTAGGTAAGTAGGTCCCACTTATGTATTAGATATCTTACTATAAATGAAACTTTAAGATATTCTTATGGATTAACAGCCACCAAAGTTTTCCTTAATTACGCTTTAGATGTGTAGTTTTTATTTAAAAGTGCACTGCTGTGCTCTGATTGTGGCGCTGTTAATACGCAGTGTGAGAATGGCTGAGGTTGCTTCTTGTTCCATAGTAGAACACGCGTATGGGACACGGCTAGAAAGCGCCGAGAAATAGGTTGTTCTTAATGTTCTTAATTAATTTACAGAAAAAAAATCGGCTTTCCTGTTTTCCGAGGGTTTGATGCAGTAGAGATACAAATATACATAGGATGTATAGCAGAATCGATAGCTTAGTAGACTGGCAATATGGTGCAGTTCATGGGCTGCTGGTTAAGTGTCGCCTTGGTTATCTTTTTTGTTCGCTTTGAAATACCTACATCTCGTAATTATATAAATTCATCATTTTTTATGAATAATGTACGTCTTCTTGTTTGTAATTACATATTTCACGCGAAATTACTGCTTTAATTTCAAACATAAATTCTATGTATATAGTAACTATCGATATTTTATTAAATACTGCGAATAAAGATTGCTTAAACTAAGAAAACGTAACAGTTTAAGTTTTGAAGGCAAAAATAAAAAATCAAATACTCTTTATTTGGACTGCGTCCATTGTTTTGTACCACAGGTGTAGGTAAGTCTCACAGAAATACGGAAATCAATTATTTTCACAGAATCGATCACAGCATACAAATACTGCGGTTTTACATTTGCCACTGTACCATTACAATATGAACCCAACAGAACTGATCTGGAGCCAAGTTGTGGGATCTGGCCCGAGAAGTGACAAAATTATTAAGCAGTTTTTTGTTTTTTTTTGTTTTAGTGAATGGAGAGCAGATAGTAGTTAATAGATAGGTATATTTATCATACAGAATTTCAAATTTGCTCAAACTGTGGAAGTGAGGTCACAGAACAAGGTGGGAAGTATTCTTCCCGCTGCCCTTCCTTCGAGTTAAACGACAAAAACAACTTTTTCAAAATATGTCATATTTATCTCATAAATTTACTTCTCTTGTTACAATGATTGTTCACAATTACTTGCCTCGAAATTTTCTGAAACATGGGTCTATGCAAAGTGGTATTTGACAATACGTACAAACACAGCGAGTGCTCTTTTCCGCAGCTTTGGTACTACAATGACGGCACGTCCAGTAGGTTTCTCCTAAAATGGGTTGATGCTCCCCTACAGCCACATGACGAAAATCTTCAGGTACTTTACCCCTTATTGCCAGAAAGACAGGTTTTTGTCCACGCGTTTTTTGGGATGAGAAGCCAGCGATCAATTGTCTGGCTAGATGGATCCTGTATGTGAGCTGATCATGCTGTCCACTTTCTCTACATCTACATCTATACTCCGCGAGCCACCTTACGGTGTGTGGCGGAGGGTACTTATTGTACCACTATCTGATCCCCCCTTCCCTGTTCCATTTACGAATTGTGCGTGGGAAGAACGACTGCTTGTAAGTCTCCGTATTTGCTCTAATTTCTCGGATCTTTTCGTTGTGATCATTACGCGAGATATATGTGGGCGGTAGTAATATGTTGCCCATCTCTTCCAGGAATATGCTCTCTCGTAATTTCGATAATAAACCTCTCCGTATTGCGTAACGCCTTTCTTGAAGTGTCCGCCACTGGAGCTTGTTCAGCATCTCCGTAACGCTCTCGCGCTGACTAAATGTCCCCATGACGAATCGCGCTGCTTTTCGCTGGATCATGTCTATCTCTTCTATTAATCCAACCTGGTAAGGGTCCCATACTGATGAGCAATACTCAAGAATCGGACGAACAAGCGTTTTGTAAGCTACTTCTTTCGTCGATGAGTCACATTTTCTTAGAATTCTTCCTATGAATCTCAACCTGGCGCCTGCTTTTCCCACTATTTGTTTTATGTGATCATTCCACTTCAGATCGCTCCGGATAGTAACTCCTAAGTATTTTACGGTCGTTACCGCTTCCAATGATTTACCACCTATGGCATAATCGTACTGGAATGGATTTCTGCCCCTATGTATGCGCATTATATTACATTTATCTACGTTTAGGGAAAGCTGCCAGCTGTCGCACCATGCATTAATCCTCTGCAGGTCCTCCTGGAGTACGTACGAGTCTTCTGATGTTGCTACTTTCTTGTAGACAACCGTGTCATCTGCAAATAGCCTCACGGAGCTACCGATGTTGTCAACTAAGTCATTCATGTATATTGTAAACAATAAAGGTCCTATCACGCTTCCCTGCGGTACTCCCGAAATGACCTCTACATCTGCAGATTTTGAACCGTTAAGAATGACATGTTGTGTTCTTTCTTCTAGGAAATCCTGAATCCAATCACAAACCTGGTCCGATATTCCGTAAGCTCGTATTTTTTTCACTAAACGTAAGTGCGGAACCGTACCAAATGCCTTCCTGAAGTCCAGGAATACGGCATCAATCTGCTCGCCAGTGTCTACGGCACTGTGAATTTCTTGGGCAAATAGGGCGAGCTGAGTTTCACATGATCTCTGTTTGCGGAATCCATGTTGGTTATGATGGAGATTTGTATTATCTAAGAACGTCATAATACGAGAACACTAATTTTCCACAGGATAAAACTGTTCACTGCAGCAACATCCACCAGGAAATAAAATATTCTGTGCCACCATTTTACACAACGTCTGCCAATAGCATACCTTTCTCGTAATTAATCAAACTTATCGACACCACCCATTATTTTGTCTTC